>NC_069102.1:8441961-8764100 GCF_947172395.1 Bicyclus anynana | reverse complement strand
TTTCTGTCATTAAGATGGCCAAATATAAAAAAATTGTCCTGTAAAAAAATGTATGGAGCCGAAGTGTACCATCATTTAAAAACCATTTGCGTTTTATCCATTAATTACGGGACACCCTGTATGTGCAAGACTTGACGTATTTATAAGTATGACATCTTGCACTTATTTATAAACACTAACACAGTTAATGTAAGTACGCGGCAATGTTAAAACTATTGTGTATTCTGTGGTTAAAATAATTTACATAATATAAGATCTGATCTGTATTCTACAAATGTATTTTTGTGTAGTACTTATCTACTGGAAAAAATATGAAATCTTTATAAATACCTACAACAGATTTGCGAAGCATCTAGGCTATTTTATAGGATATTTTATATAACAATAATAATCAACATAATGTATGTTAAAATTGCTTTTTTATTACATACCTAGTTATGTAAATAATGATAAATATTTTTGCAGGTGTAACAGGTCGATAAAATTTCTTTAAATCTATTGTGTTTAAAACTAATTGTCATATCATGTAATTGCTGTTTTTTGTGCAGACAAAAATTGTTATTAATAAGCAATTACTGAACTTTATTCTAGATTGGTCTATAGGTTACCAGACTATAGTTAAAAAAATCTCAAAGCTGTTTTATTATGGTTCGGCAAAATTATTGCGACTGTGGACAATTTAAATTTGGGCGTTGAACATTTTACAGCCACACACTTTTTTGGCCAAACCTTAAAGTAAAACTAAATAGGTCGCCATTTTGAAAGACTTAATAAAAGCGCGACATTTGCGACTCCCTCATCAAGCCAGATAACTTTTTGGCACTATATCTATCTATCTGTCTGTCTGTATGTATGTCTATCTGTCTATCTATTTAACTAATCTATGGTGCCGAATCGGTACCACCACGGAACGTACTATGACACTATAGCCCCACGGATAGCGAGGTCACAGTACGCGAAGCAAAGGGGCCCCGAAAGGGCTAGAAGAAATCACCGGGGGAGCAAGTTCCCCCGCGTCTAATACTCGGGCAAGGCTGGGGGAGCAAGTTCCCCCGCGTCTAATACTCGGGCAAGGCTGGGGAGCAAATTCCCCCGCGTCTAATACTCGGGCAAAGCTGGGGGAGCAAGTTCCCCGCGTCTAATACTCGGGCAAAGCTGGGGGAGCAAGTTCCCCGCGTCTAATACTCGGGCAAAGCTGGGGGAGCAAGTTCCCCGCCTCTAATACTCGGGCAAGGTAGTGGGAGCAAGTTCCCCGAGTCTAATACGCAAGGAGGCAAAGCCTCGAGGCACATTTTTGGGAGGAGATGACCACTGTTGCTGTAATGTATGGTTGTTGGTTATGATAGTCTTTATACTTGTAATTTTACTTTATATGAATGCGTATGTTTGCATGAACCAAGTAAAGATAAATATAGTCTGTGGTTTGAAGTTCAACGCCCAAAAATTAATGTAGTCTAAGTCTTGAGTGTACTATACAGGTCCTTCTATGACCTACGCTTTGTATTTGGCTAAATTTTATTAGCCACACCGAAAAAAAAAATTGTAAATATTTTTTTAAGGATATAGTTACGTACGTTAGTCAATTGGTGCTTACTAGTCAAAATTAAATTAGCACATTCTTCTGTATTATCGTTTTACCGCACGAAAATCACAAAAATAATTGAATTGGGTATTTGACAATTTCTTAGTATTGAAAGTTACTTGTACCTTTCCCAAGTTAGCCTAGTTCGGAATACTTTAGTATTTTCGTACTCGACTAAAATACTAAATTAGTCTGTGAGGCCTGTTAATGATAGTAGAAGTAACTTAATGAATTATTAAGTAACAGTGTATCTACGATTGTTACTTATTGATTTATTATTACTTTCGATACAGAGACGATATGTGTGCGACGCTGCCGTGAATCTCTCAAAAACGCCCCATACAAAATACAGCACAATTATGACGTCACAACTAATTAGATTTGTATGAGTGTTCAAACAAAATAACAAATGTATTTGTAGTGTTTAAACTTAAACTTCTTATAATGTAAAAAATCACATCGAATGTACCTTACCCGTGTAGTTTTAACTGCAAAGTTGAACTGTTCAGTTAAATAGTACGTGCAGTGTACGTCAGTTTTAACTATACCTACAGTTTTTTGTAATGAAAATTCTATTAGATAAAACTGTACAGCTATAACTGCACAATTAAAACTGAAAGTCTGTTAGGGGTTAGAAAATTAAAAATATATGACATTACAACCATAAAAAATGACTTCTAATTGTTTTAAATTATTAGAACCTTATTTATTTTACAAACATCATGGCAAAATTTGTTTGTTGTATACATGTATGTTTGTGTGATAATTACTTAGTTAAAATTGTTTTTGTTTCCAGATTAAAATTATAATATTAAAAAGTAGTCAAATACCCAATTCATTAAAATATCATCAATAATAATATATTAAATTGCTTTGTTATTTAGATGTTATGTACATTGTACAGCCAGCATGTTTTTTATTATTTAAGACGAAGAAAGAACAGATTATATTACCAATTTAACAACTGTAAGTTTAGCACCAGAGGACATCTGACAAGGCATCGCAAAAGTTGTTACTATCGAATACGGAACATTAATTAATATAGTATAAGTAGGTACCTATAGATATTCTATTTTCGGAAGACGGTGTTGCTGTGGCTGTAGTAAGGTATACAGACAGGCAAGTTTGTGTGTGACGGCTTATTGGTAAACGGGTTTCGATAACAAACGCCTCCCCTTGAATAACTAATCAACGTTTGCGGGGTGAGCTTGTTAACCGACTTCAAAAAAAGGAGGAGTTTAGGAGGAGAGAGATTTTATCAATTCGTCGGAATCTTTTTATTACTATAGGTGCATACACAGCCATACCGTCTCTTGAAAGTTGTATATCTATACTAACTATCATGGCTGTTGTTAAATTAAAGTCTAAGGCTCAGTCCAGAAAGGGCGAATTCGCCGCGATTCTCTCGTGCGTATTACGCGCGACCGTTGCGTCTACAAGGCGCGTACCAACGCGCGAGCATTTGGGGAGGAATTCAGTATAAAACATGGAGTTGAACTTGCACTCGCTCTAGAGTTCGCGCGTTAACTGGACGCAACAAGGCGTCCCTAGTATCTCTCGAGTCTGGCGTAGTGCACGCGATTTACGCGCGTATTTTGAATTCGCGCGATGCTTGTGGACGCGATGTATTGATGTCTAGTACTTCGACAACGCGCGTATGAATTGGCGCGATACGATTCGCGACGAATTCGCCCCTTCTGGACAAGGTCTAAGGCGCTATCTCCACGAGCGAGAGAATCACGACGAATCCGCGCTTCTAAGTTCTATCGTTGGGTAATCTCCACGAATTAACCGCTTCTCTGAGGTTAATGGTAGGTGTCCACATTTTATGATTTTACGGTAGATAAAATCTGTTTGATGCGATCCGTACGATGCGGATCAGTGGATGCCTGCCATAACAGACGGACAATAAAGTGATCCTATGAGGATTCTGTTTTTTCTCACTGATGAACCCTAATCGTTATGCCGTGGTGGATTTTTTTAATGTCAAAATATGTTTAATAAATGTACATTTTATTAGGAGAGCACTGTAGTCTGAATTGAGCTTTAGTTTTTAGATAATGGTGCTAAGTCGGTTGCCCACAAATCTCTAAACTAATTTGTCAAATGTAAAATTATATCTATCCTTTTCATAACGTTACCTGTGGAAAGAGATAGCATAAGTTTTAGTGCTGTCAATCAAGATGTTTTAAATAAATTAGCACTGCTAATTGACTTATGTCATACTCGGATATTATTATGTTGGTCATTGCTTTATTACTATTAGTAGTTATTATATTATAAAGGTTGTAAACATTTACTGTAATTTGACGTAATATTGACGAAACAATGTTATGTTATGTATAGCATTATATTTTTGGAATATACTATCATAGAATATTTGAGTGTTTTACTTTGTTACCTTTACCGCTCTATTGAAGATATCCGCATTTTGTACTAGCTGACGCCGCGCGGTTTCACCCGCGTAGTTCCCGTTCCCGTAGGAATACGGGGATAATATATAGTCTATAGCCTTCCTCGATAATTGGGCTATCTATCACTGAAAGAATTTTCCAAATCGGACCAGTAGTCCCTGAGATAAGCGCGTTCAATCAAACAAACAAGCTTTTCAGCTTTATAATAAGTTTTACTTTCCGTATTCATGACATCGCGAGTAAGGTCTTATGTGAGGTCAGGTCATTGACATTAAAAAGAATCAATTATAATTATACCTACCTACTTAATTTGTTATTAGATAACTTAATTAGTTATTAGACCTGAAGGCGTTGACCTTGATGTCAGATGAAGTCTTGAGGAATTCTAGATCTACATTTATAGAGCTGCAATCTTCTTTTTTATTAAGAGGTCAATTCCCGCAAATTGCAATTCCATAATTGCATTATATTCTCCAATTCTGGGAGCATAAATATATTAATCTTTATTTGTAAAGCTATGTGCCTGTCGAAAGTTTCTATTTTTATACCAACCTGCTTAGGAGTAGGTATGTTCAGATTACTGAATTCACTAAAAATTCTTAACTATAACTACCTATTAAGAGATTTTATTTTGTAAGATTCGATTTTTTAACCGACTTCAAAAAGGAGGAGGTTCTCAATTCGGTCGGTATTTTTTTTTTTTTTTTTTTTTTTTTTATGTATGTACACCGATTACTCAAAGACGCCTGGACCGATTTCAAAAATTCTTTTTTTGTTTGAAACGGTATAGTCCCCATTTGGTCCCATTGCCATCATGACAAGATCTGATGATGGAATCCTGGAGAAATTGAGGGGAACTTTCGAAAATTATATGGGTGTCTAGTGTGTTCGTAAACTTTTCCATTTAATACCTTTAAGAAATACAAAATTATGAAGGTTTAAAATCGATCTGATGATGGAGTCATAAAACAGACGAGGGAACTCCTCGGCGATTTACAGCAGTTACCTTGTGTTTGGGCTTGATTAATTTGTATTAATGAGAACTTTCCACATAGATAGGTTGTGACTGTCATTTAGGGGTTTGGTGATGAAGACCAAGGACAAATAAGGGAACTCCTTAACAGTTTACAGTAACTACCTTGTGTTTGGCCTTGATTAATTCGTATTGCTGAGAACTTTCTACCTAGATGAGTTGTGTCTGTTGTTAGGGGTCTGATGATGAAGACCAAGGTCAATGAAGGGAACCCCTTGACGGATTACGGTAGCTACCTTGTGCTTGGGCTTGATTAATTTGTATTGCTGAGAATTTTGTACCAAGATGGGTTGTGACTGTCATTAGGGGTCTGATGTATTCGTTTGGGATGAAATTTTACACTAAAAAATTGAAAAATAATAAAAATTTTAATAAAAAAAATACAACCGACTTCAAAACCTAAAAACGTACCCACTAAACTAAAAAGCGAAAAATAACATCATAATATGTTCTACCTGCTGATCAGTATGAAGTCGGTGCTTAGCCGGTGTTGTCTTAATTTAAGCCATTTCTGACAGGACCACATGAAACAACACTGTCTGCAAAATATAAATCTATAAGATATGCTTACATGGCTTGAATTAATACATCACCGGCTTAGCACCGCCTTCATACTGATCAGCAGGTAGAACATATTATGATGTTATTTTTCGCTTTTTAGTTTAGTGGGTACGTTTTTAGGTTTTGAAGTCGGTTGTATTTTTTTTATTAAAATTTTTATTATGTGTGTTACGCATTGACCAACGGGTGAAAATTACATTATCACCAAGTAACACGTACCTACATAATTTATATACCCGTATTATTCCCACAGGTTCTGCTAGTCTACTAAGCAAGTACCTACTAAGTAATATTCTAAAGAAGGAAGATTTGATTGAAGCCAATAGCGAGATTTGTTTGCATTGAATAGGTAAGCTCTCAAATTGCTGAACCGATTTGTGAAATTCTTTCACCATTAGAATCCGACATACCTAATCACTCATTAATATAGGCAACATTTTATTCCCGTATTCCCAAATGAACAGCCTTTAGTAAAAATGCAGTAAATATTTAAACGATTTATTTTTTTTAGATAATGTCCAATAAATTTAATTACCACTCCCGTTCACATATAAAAGAACAAAACTATTACGCCAAATACTTATTATTCTAAAGGCGTGTTCACACATCAACGTATATTTTTTTACCAAATCGTGATTTATACAACTTGATATTTTGACAGTCGTATCTGAATTTATGAGACTGTCGAGTCACTTGATGCTGTAGTAAATACACGTTTTTTTCAGAATCCGTTTTTCGTGTTCGGAAAATGAAATCGATATACATACATTAACTGACGCACAACAAACATCAACGGAACAAATTCCACGCATACGTAACGTATGCGGGCCCTTATTCCGATCGTAAGTTACGTACGCGCGGAATTAGTTCCGTACGGAAAAAAACGCAAGTATGCGTCAATGTATTTTATATTTTTATCATGCATTCGGATTTCCGAACACGGAAAATGAATGTATGGGGCCAGCTTTATTGTCATTGTCGACAAATAGTACAAGGTTAGGTAGGTATATCACGATTCAGTAAAAATGTGAACTTCTATTCGTTGTAATGAATATGATTAGTCCATGAAGGATGCATGACGTGTGAACAAGCTCTAACGGTAGTAAAATAAACAAATAACATAACAATAAGTAGGTATATTTAATTACATTACATTCATTGTTAATATAAATCCTTATGTACTAAAGAGCAGTAAAAGACCCAATTTACCATCTCAAACATTTGAAAGTAATTAATTTAACAGTGAAAACAATTTATCAAATAAATAAATAATGTTAATTTTTTAGACATTCGTTCTTACTGCCAAAACAGGTCGGTTAATTTATACAGGATGTGAATTTAACATGTCCCATAACTTTAGGGTTCTTTATCAAAAACTAAATCGAAATCGTACGAAACATCCTGTATAACACCAATATAGAAATTATTGCCAAAAAATATAATAATTATACATATGTACGTAGGTACTCTTACGAATATAAAATATACTTGTAAAACCCCGTATCCTACATATAGTATATAGTACATACATATAGTATAACCTACTTCTACCCGTGAACTTACTAGTTTTTACTAGTAAATTAAAATTTTCATTAGTAAAATAATACTAGGTTTTACTAGTAAATTCTCTTTTTCGAAAATGAGTGTGCCTCCGAGGTAAAGAAACCCAAGATTTAAAAATATTAATGTGTCAATATTTTAACATTTGTGCTATTTCTTGAATACTTACCTATCTCTTGCGAGATTAAGTAGGTATTCAAAAACATGACGTCCGCAATTTTTAGTTTGTCGTTAATTTATTAGAAAAATAAACACTACAGGTATTCAGTCTTTATATTTTTCTTGAAATTTAAAAATAAATTTAAATTCTGTTATTGTGTACAAAAAATAAATTACAAAATAAAACTGCAAAGTTTTTAATATATTTAATCGATTTGTTTACAACCCGCAGATGTCGCAGACCGTTGGTTCAAGCAAGTTCAAGCTCAGACTTCCATAATGTCAAGGCGTTTGCCTCGAAAGTTTCTAGAAAATGTCCATTGTTTTTGGCTAAAATATAGAATACTTTATGAATAAATGAATGCAGAAATATATTAGCTACATAATAAAGTAAGTAGGTTATATTTTTGTGTGCAAAAAACAAAACGCACATAAATATTACCTACTTACATAATACCTAATGGTAATATATTTTAATATTCATACTAGCTGACGTCGCGCGGTTTCACCCGCGTGGTTCCCGTTCCCGTAGGAATACAGGGATAATATATAGCCTATAGCCTTCCTCCATAAATGGGCTATCTAACACTGAAAGAATTTTTCAAATCGGACCAGTAGTTCCAGAGATTAGCGCGTTCAATCAAACAAACAAATAAACTCTTCAGCTTTATTATATTAGTATAGATTTTTAAGATATGTAATAGCCCAGTGGATATAACCACTGCCTCCGGTCCCGGAGGGTGTGGGTTCGAATCTGGTCCGGGACATGCACTTCCAACTTTGCAGTAGTGTGCATTTTATGAAATTAAATATCACGTGTCTGAAACGGTGAAGGAAAGCATCGTGAGGAAACCTGCATACCAGAGAATTTTTATTTCTAATTCTCTGCGTGTATGAAGTCTGCCAATCCGCATTAGGCCAGCGTGTTGGACTATGGCCTAACCCATTCTGAGAAGAGAGTCGAGCTCAGCAGTGAGTCGAATATGGGTTGATAGCGAACGTACTAATATATTTTTGTGTGTTTTAAAAACTCCAGGAAAACACTACATTATTTTAGTGTTAGAACTAACTTTAATTTTGTCGAATTCTTCCGTCGAAGTATGCTAACATCAAAGAGAAAGTTCATTTATAAAATATTGATGTTATAGGAACGCGTCCCTAATCTAAGTTGTAGAGTGACTCGTCAAGTTCATACTAAATGGCATACTTATAAATGATCGTGCTAAAGTCAAGTGAAAAGTTGTGTCGGCCAAAGACATGGATTTTATTTTTGTACATTCAGCAATTTTTGATACTATTATATTTTTCATATTTGGAATCTACGTGTATGCATTGTATTCTACCTATCAATACATATATAGGTACATATAAAATTGAAGTGTCCGTCTGTGATTTCAAGATAACTGTTTTCTCAAGTGTTTATGTTATTTACACGGTGGGTACTAATGTAATCAAGCTTTTTTAAAATTTTCGTCAGATTGTCCGGGCTAGTCGCTGGATCTGCTGAACCGATTTAAACGGGACTTTTACAGGTAAACAGAGAAGGTTATTGAGCATCATGCGTGCCTTATCCCGGAAAAATCCATGGTTCCCGCGAGATTTATGAAAAACTGAATTTGCGAACGATTTATGAAAAACGAAGATTTTTGATGTGTTTATCCAGAGTAACATCTATTTCCATTCCAAATTTCAGCCAAATCGCTTCAGTAGCCGCAGCACAATGGAGAAACAAACATACACACTTACACACAAAATTTTCGCCTATAAAATATTTGTGTGCCTACAAATGTATAAATATTGTATACCTACAAATGTATCCTAAAATTACAAGCTGCTTACGTTGAAAGTAAAATATGATAAAACCCAATCACGTAAATAGTTACATATCATTAAGTCGAACCTTAAACCGTAGATATTTTAAAGTTACCATATAATTAAACAAATCGCTTTAAATTCGCTTTGGCTATTTAAATATTAGGCGTTTCGGACATTGTACTATGACTTCAACCCTCACCATATTATAAGAAGCTACTACTTTAGATCATCGATTCCCAAAGTGGTCGAGGGCCTCAAGGGGTCTACGTTGAAGTGCCTTAAAAATAGGGGTTCACTATTCGTAAGCGGGGGTCCACGAAAATTTATCTGGTTTATGCAACCAAATGGGAAGTTTTTAAATAAAATTAATTATTGTAAATTGATTTCTTGTGCTGTGCGTAGATATAAATAAAAGTTGGGTGATATTACTTTTTGCCTGTACAATATTACTTTTGTCATTTAGGGTCATTGTGGCTACAGTGGGTCATGTGGGAACACTTGGTCGGCAATATATTGGTGAAAAAGAGACGGTCTATAGTTGCGTCTCTTTCACATTATATTCGCGCTCCAACATGACTCACGCCAAGCTTGCCAGTGGATCGCTAGGAAGCGTTTTATACGGTACAGAAATTAGTTTGTGTTTTGTGACTGCAAAAGTAAAAAAAATACGTAAGTTTTAATTTTTATTTCTTCCATAGTTATAAATGTTAGAAGTTAGTTAAAGTTTTTATGTTTTAAGTACTTATTAAGGTCTCATTTGATAGTAAATTGAGCTAGCTTTCTCAGTGAAGTATTCTGTTATTGCGTTGTTAAATTAAAATGGCGTGGGTGGTACACAGTGAGTCGTTTCCAAAGTGGGCACAGTGAGTCGACCCACTGTGGACCTATTGAAATAATCTATATTCTATACTAATATTTTAAAGTGGAAAGATTTGTATTTTCGTAGGTAACAAATAAACTCACAAACTACTAGACCGATTTGAAAAATTCTTTCAATAGAAAGCTACATTATCAGGGAGTAAAATAGGCTTTATATTATCACCTTTTTCCTATGGGAATTAGAACTGCGAGGTTCTTCTATTTCTATATAATATTGGGATCGATGGCTTAACGTGCTCTCCAGGGCAAAGGACGTAACACCATCAACTTAGCATCTACGTATTGTAATTTTATTTTACAGAATGCCAAAGAAACGCCTGTTATGTAGGAAAATAGGTAATCATACCGAAGAAGATATGTAAAAAGCTCTTCAAGATGTCAAATCAGGGAAAAAAATACTTGCTGTTGCTAGAGAACAGAAAATTCCATTTTCGACGTTACAACGTTATGCAGCCAAAGTTAAAGCATCACAAGTCCACAACCACAAGTCCTGAAAATGTGAGACTTGTACCAGAGTTAACAGAGTTTTCGCGGATAAGCAAGAACAAGCATTAAAGGAGTATTATCAAAATTGCGCTCTTATGTTCTCAAATTGATATCCGTTAGTTTGTTTGTTATAAAGGTTTTTATTTAATTTTATGTTTTGCTGATAATAATGTTATTACAAAGATCTCAATTGTGATTTATAGGTTAGGTAAAAAACGAAAGTGCTTTTAAATTGTTAAATGGCTAAAGTAAAAAGTCTCGAAGCTAAGAGTCATTTATTTTGTTTAAAATTTAGAATGTGGTTTTTATGTTGGTTATATTTGAATGAATGAATATTATAAGTACCTATATTTGTTTATAAAGAAGAAGAACTTCATTTACTTTGACATTTTACATATGAAGACTTTTGGTTGACTAGTTAAGAATACTACATTTAAAAAAATCTGTTTGACATAATATTAAAGGATTAATAATATGTTAAACAAAGTCTTAATACAGTTTTTATACATATATAAAAAATATTACCTTTTATTTTAAGTTAAACACCCAACTGACCCACTGTGACCTGAAAACTGACTCACTGTATACACTATAAAGGACACAGTGGATCAAAAGCCATTTTTGAAAAAAATATATATTTTTCAAAAACTATTAAGTATAATACATATATTTGTATACCGAAACGCAGCCAATTAGTCTATGTTTCTTCCACTAAAGTTTGACATCGACAGCTTTTATGGTTTTTGAGATATATGACTCGGAAAAAAGGGTGACCCACTGTTCCCACAATCACCCTACTCACAGCACAATCAATTAATTAATGAATTCTTACTTTTTTTTAAAAACTGTTATTTCGTGGTGGCTGTTGATTCAGCTGAAATGAAAATTTGCATAAGTGAATCTAATCACTTTTTTTGTTGAGTTATGTATAGAAAATTAGCAGGGGATCCACCGGAACCAGTTAAATTAGAAAGTGGTCTATGAGAAAAAAAAGTTTAGGAACCTCTGGTTTTGATCAAGGGCGGGATTCATAAATGATTCTTAAATAATAATGAATATAGGGACTTGTATTGTGGTAAGGAATCTGGTAATCGACATAGATTGGGTTTACTTTATATTTTAGAAAAAAAAAATATAGGTTTCCTTTCATTAAAAGGCTAATAAGTAGTAATATTCACGTGTGTCGAGCAATTTTGTTGCAGGGTTTTTCCTATAGTTCAAGGTGCTATCTTAACTCTATTAGTATCAATGATCGTTGCCAGTCTCGAGGCTTTATTATTTATTTGTTTAATAATGTAGCACTTAAGTGCGAAGTACGAACTCGTCTTAAGTAAAGTAAGATGCGCTTTGAATCAAACGTACCAGAATTGATAGATTCTCGAACATTTCAGACTCTGATCTAAGACAATTTCCGCTGCTAGGATTCGATATTATTATTTACTAGCAGCTGCCTGCGACTTCGACCGCGTGAAAATCGATGTACACTTTACTATCTATTCGCATGTTTTGTATATAATAAATAGTCCACTAATTATTTTACAAAAATAGAACTCCAAACATGAACGGCCGGAGGCCGCGCGTTTTTTGTGCTTGGATAAAATGCCGGTGCGCGGCCGGAAGTTGCGCGTTTAGAATGCCCAGCCGAAGCCATGGTTTGAGGCCCTATCACAAAGCCCTGGCCGTAGGCCGGTGTACAACAAAGTGCGCGTTTTATGTGCTTGTATTATTTATACATGGTATGGTTTTAGAGCAACTGAAAGGTCGACAAAAATTAAAAAAAAAAATAACATACATTGGAATTATATTCTAGTTATATAATGTGCTAGAATGTTGACCCCGGATTACCCACCCATGATGACCGAATACCAAGCGGGTTGCAAGTATAGACGTGTGATACTGGCGGCTCATGTTGTTTGGAAGTCCCTAATAGAGGCCGTTGTTCAGCAATGGATGTCCATTGCATGACATGATATGCAATTTTATTTTTTAACTGGATGTACTTATATTTTTTATGTATTTTATGGAGACAAACTAATTATTATTAATGTGTCGTTAATATAATATATCTGTACTTATATGTAAAAATGTAAACAGGTAAGGAGATAATAATACACTTTTGTAATATACATGTGTATAGTTCTTCCTTTGAAAAAATTCCTTTATCTTTCCTTTTCAGAAATTCAAGTAATTAAATCAGCTTCGTCTGTATGCCTAACATGCGACCAAACATGAAGAGTAATAGACAAAATGTTAACCAATAGCAAAGCGCAACCGAAAATATAGCTATCTTATTTGTTAGGTTAAGGTGAAAGAGATGTGACTGGGACTACTTCGCCACTATTGGTTGACATTTTGTCCAGTTCTCTTATGTTAGATTCGATTAGATAAGTACGAGTAGGTATATCATCGTATATTGTTATAGGTACGAGTATATAATCGTAGCATCGTATATTGTTGGTCGCATACAGAAGATGTTCGACTAGAGAATATTGACTTTGCCATTGAATAATGTAAACTTATTTTAAAGATATTTCGCTGTCCAAGTAAAACTTATCAATATTATGTCTAACAGCCAGTTTCTTCATGTAAAGCTAAAGTAACATTTTTTTTTCCCTGTCTGAGTAGGTGCCGATAGCTCCCTGCGGAACCACTACGGCGTCACCGGGGGTGCTAAAGTAACAGTAAAAGTAGTAAGTAGTAAAGAAGACTTTATTTTTCAGTGAATAAGACCGTCACTTGATTTATGACATTACTTTCTGTTACTTGCGATGAAGAAACATAAATCAATTGAACAAACTTATAAATAAAAAATGAAATATTGATGTTTGTTGGATTACGATAAAATAATCATTTATAGCATCTTTCCATGCATTGCATTACGTGATCGTCCTTGTTACAATAGCAAGAAGAAACGACAATAAAGCCTACCCGGCTTTACGTACTGCACAATTTAATCGTCATACACACAGAATCTGCATTCTAATGGAGTTTTCTCCCTACGAAACACGAGACGGTTATTAGAGTCACCACGATATGTGGCGAAATATTCGCCTATAGTTTTACTAAGTCTAAGTAAGGTCGTTTTACGCCAGTTTTGGGCTACAAGCTCCGCTACGTCTCCGCGAATATTGTCGCAAAAATTATTGCTGTGTGTGGAGAGTGCTTTATGACATTGGATAAGCCACGTTGCTGTGGCACTTTTTCAACGTGACTGACAACGTAGTACTTAGGGCTCCCGCACACGGGTTACCGGCCACAACCACAAAACGCCGCTACCGGTATATATCCTGTAGTCTTCATACATTTTATATGGACTCGCCGCACACGGTTGACGCCGGTGGCCGCCACACGCTACAGTCACTGCTCGCTTTTTGTGGCCCGCACCGGCCACTAAACGCTGCCACACGCCACTCGCGCCATTATGATACTGCATATATGGGTTAATACGTTCGCTGCGGCACTGATTTTTCTGTATTTTCCTCTGTTGTGTTACGAGGTTTTTTGACCTCATACTAAAACTTTATGTGGTACGGTTCGTACCGTACCACATAAAGTTCCATCGAACGTGTTAAAAAAGTAGCAGCCACCGACCACAAGTGGCTGTTACGCGATTCAGCTACTTTTGCAGCCCCTTCATGCTTCTTATAGCGGCGTTTGTGGCTGTCGCGTGTGGCCCGTGTGCGGCAACACTTACTGTGTACTCTATACCATAGTTTCCCAACCTTTGGTCCGCGGACCCCTGGGGGTCTGCGAGTATGTGTATGGGGGTCCGCGGTGTCATCTCTGGATCATACATAAATGCTAATATCCCGTAAACGCTACGCTTACTTAAAGCGAGCAGATTTTTTTCTTTTCTGATGAGAGCACAGATATTAGAAATGATGCAAACTTGCTTGCATATGTTTTTTTATTTTGTTTACCTCTGCCTTCGCACACTACATGTGAAGTAATATTTGAAGTACTAAACAACTCTATTCCACTCATGAAATTACTTGTGACTAGTTTGTGTTGCTCGGGCTATGACCGGGACACTGTTTATTTTATTAAGGGGGTACATGAAAACTGTGCTTGATTTCCTAGGGGTCCGTGGCTGAAAAAGGTTGGGAAACGCTGCTATATACGATAAAATAAACGAATAAATTAAACATTATTTAATAATATAACATAGCTATATTACATTCAGACTGTACTTTGAACGTATTATATAATAATAATCTAATTCTTTCTTTCGTAAATCATATCGAGAAGTTTGAGGAACAAATCCGGTGGCATACACGCTATTTCAGCGAGATTTCTCACACTGTGAACAACTGAATCGTACCGCGCCCTCTCCTCGGCTTGGTAAATCGCGGGTAGTTCTAAATCGTTGTACAATTGCTTGATTCGTTCTATATGCGCTGGTTCGGAGCTTCCGTAGCACGCGACGAACACTTTCCGTTGATTCGGCGAACACCGTTGCAATGCTTGAACGGCTAGCCAAGAACATTTACCTTCTTGGATGTCGGTGCCGATTTTGCCCGTCACCTTTTCCACGCCGAAGCAATCGATGAAGTCATCCTGCAAAATGGTAGACGCTTAGGACTATGTTTTACTACTAGTATATTGCAATCAGGCTTGATAATAAGCGGAGATGTAGGCCATTAGATGTATATATATATATTTTATTCTCTGCAAGTTAGCTCTTGACCACAAATCGCTTGGCGGGTACGTCTTTGTCGGCAGGGTGGTGGCCTCCCATCAGCCAAATATGCACCGAAATGTCCAATTTGCGTGATACGCGTCGTTAAAATCGTCGTTAAATAAAAAAAAAAATATTTGCGATACGCAAGATATTTGAGGTTCTGCACTGAATCCTAACTGGTTGGTAATATAAGATTAGATTAAGTTACCCCTTATGCCACGAGTGTATATACTTAGGTGTAGACTTCAAATTCTAGTGAAATTCCGTCAAAATAGGACGGATAGCAATTTATTCTAACGAAACTAAACCGGAGCAGAAATACTCTGAAACCGAATTATTATCCGAAATAAAAAAATAATTACTATAGCGCGGAGCAAGTAGCTTCTGACCCCATGCCTCGCCGAGCATGTTTTTTGCCTTAGCCCTTGACTACAATCTCACCTGATGGTAAGTGATGATGTAATCTATGATGGAAGCGGGCTAACTTGTTAGGAGGAGGATGAAAATCCACACTCCTTTCGGTTTCTACACGACATCGTACCGGAACGCTAAATCACTTGGCGGTACGTCTTTGTTGGTAGGGTGGTAACTAGCCACGGCCGAAGCCTTCCACCAGCTAGACCTGGACCAATTAAGAAAACCTCAAACGGCCCAGCCGGGGATCGAACCCAGGACCTCCGTCATTAAATCCACCGCGCATACCACTGCGCCACGGACGCCGTCAAAAACCTCTTCGGTTATATTGTTTACCATCTGAACTATGAAAGTGTGCAATGTTTTCTACGTCTTCGCTGGTTAATCTCAAGGTAAGATTGGTCGTCGTGGCCAAAATTTGGTCAAGCTGGTATTAATATTAGACGTACCCACATATAAGTAAGACTTGCCCATTGGCTCGTGTAACATTTTACATAATTAAAAGGCTTTTGATCGAAAATCGGTGAAAAACAATACATTGCCTCGTGGGTTGAATCATACAATCTTCAAAACCAATCCTGCAGGTCCTTGTAGACGAAATTGACGAAGACGCGGGTAGGTATTAGCTAATAGCTAGTGAAAAATAAAGTGGTAGATAGAAAGAAAACCCAACTACTGAACCGATTTTTGTGAAAATTCCCATGGGACCATCTGGAAAAACGACATCGAATTCCATGGAGACCTTTTGAACAAAAACAAAATTTTGCCAAAGAAGCGTCTTCGAGAATGTAGGTACCTAATCCAAGAATATACAAAAAAAAAAATAAACAACAAAAAAATATTTCGATGAATTAGGAACATCTTAATTTTTGAATTCCTTTAAAAAGCCATAATTCGATATGTCAACAATAGTTAGTATGTAAAATGTGTTTATAAATAGCATAGTCGCTTAGCAAGGCTATAATATTACATCATGTTATGTAAGTAATAATCAAAACACGACATGCTAATTATATGCTCTTGTGAAATTATTCTAATTTGAAGATTAAAAATAAAGGTCAAATTAAGAGGAAAATTTCACCTCTGAAGATTCGAGACTCGACTTTATGATTTAAGCAGTGGCGTAACTAGGCATGGGTGAAGCTCACGGCCTTTCTCTTGAAAAGAAGCCTTGGTGCAATATGTATCTATACTAATATTATAAAGAGGATTTTTTTTTTTTATGTTTGTTTGTTTGTAATGAATAGGCTCAAAAACTACTGGACCGATTTAAAAAATTCTTTCACCATTCGAAAGCTACATTATCCACAAGTAACATAGGCTACATTTTATTTTGAAAAAAAATAGGGTTCCGTAAGATATTTGGGTTTTTCGGACACAAGGTGTATAAAAACAACCAGAAAAGTAGGGTAGGCGTAGGTAGGAGTGGGGAAGGGGTAGGGGTAGGCTATGGGTAGGCTAGGGGTAGGGTAGGGGTAGGGTAGAGGGAGGGTAGGGCTAGGATAGGGGTACTTGAAAGTTTACATCGAGTTTCACGCGGACGAAGTCGCGGGCGTCGGCTAGTCTACTATAATTTTATAATTATGATAATACTATGGTTATGGAAAAGCGGGGCCTTCAGATGCAGGTCTAGTACTTAATATAAGGTCCCAGCCCAGTTAAATTAAATTTGGTAAAGCAAAAAAAAACATAGATAATTAATTAAAGTCTGCTACTACGTACAAAACGTTAAAGGGGTCGATTTTTTGGGTCTCACTTATGTGATCTCATCCACGTCTAGATTAATCTACAATGGTATTTTCAAACCATTTTTTGACGGCCTCCGTAGCGCAGTGGTATGCGCGGTGGATTTACAAGACGGAGGTCCTGGGTTCGATCCCCGGCTGGGCCGATTGAGGTTTTCTTAATTGGTCCAGGTCTGGTGGGAGGCTTCGGCCGTGGCTAGTTACCACCCTACCGGCAAAGACGTACCGCCAAGCGATTTAGCGTTCCCGTACGATATTGTGTAGAAACTGAAAGGGGTGTGGATTTTCATCATCTTCCTAACAAGTTAGCCCGCTTCCAGCTTAGATTGCATCAACACTTACCATCAGGTAAGATTGTAGTCAAGTCAACTAAAAAAATATATACAAAATTTCATCGAAATTGTTCGAGCCGTCTAAGGTTTATATCACAAACACGCAATTGGCATATACCTGTATATAAAAACGATGACGAAGAATTCATAAATAAGAGGAATATGAAAATTAACATCATTAACTTTAATAAACGTTAATACTCGTAATTGATAAATGTATTGACGATCCAAATTAAAATTTGACTTTGACGAAGGTTTGCTAGTTGTGTAAAAAATAAATAGCAAAAATCCTAAACTTCAGTTGTTTTTAAACTGTGACATTTATAGCTTGGCAAATTCGTTCGTAGCACTCCTGATGGTTTGCGCGGGCCGGGAGGTGGGTATTGATGCCCGGCGCGCATGACTTCATACCCGCGCAGTCCTTTCCCTCCGTCATGAACGAACTTGCTAAGCTTTATGAGGGGTTATAAGAGGTCAATCGTTTTACGTTAAATCTTACCTGCATTTGGTATAAATGTCCAATCTGCAAGCAGATCTCTTCCGCCCTCTTATGCGTTTCTTGGTCGGCGTTATTGGCGAGCAACAGTCCGAGACACACGGGCAGTTTGTACGAGTAGTACGCAGTCTTGTACTTCACTATAGAGCTGTATCTCTCTATGGTGAATAGACTATAGTCGTTTTTGTTGCGATGCGCCATCGTATAGTCGAGGTGTTGTCCCACCGATGTATATAGAATGGCCTACAACAATTAATACTTTGTCTTTTATTTAAAAAAAAACATGATTTAGTAGCGGACGATCGCGACCAGCTGGCCTATTTCCTATTATGGTTTTTATTATCAACCTGTAAAAATTAAAAACAAATCAATTGACAAAATGTCATCCACATACTATGATACAAATTACAAATGTCATCCGGTACTTACGGTGTATATCTCAGAGTTATAATCACAGAACAGACAACGCTAAAAGCTAACGCTTTTAGCAATAGAAGTAGCAAGGGGGCGTGGCCCGCGTACACCCGGGTGTGCGGAACATCGCAAGCGTGCCCGCGCATGTACTAGCAGTCTAGTTTTGTTCTGTGACAAAAGGAATAAATAATATTCTACTCTAAAGTAAAGGTGACATATTTCATTTTTCACTAAATATTAAACAGCCATTTAGGCCACGCCCCTGGTTACGCTGATTTCAATACAAAGAATTGACACTTTATAAATCTAGTTACCTCTTATATCTGTGGTTATAATCATATTATATCAATAAGTTGATAATAAAGACCAAAATAGGGAATTAGGCCACTGGTCTCTGAGTAAATAATTTCATGTTTCTAGCAGTTATTTAGAAGATAAAAGTACAGTGAGTTATCATTTAAAATAATTTTTGAACCGAGGCGTTTTCGACGAAAGTTCGTTATATATCAATCAAATTACAAAAAACTTATACAAATTATTAATCAAAAAAACTCAGAATAAAGAAAACTCCAGAAGATATGATCACGCATAGGAATAAACTCGTTGAAATTACTCTTTTTAGGGTTCCGAACGTATTTGGTGTAATTTCTCTATGTATGCTGTGTTGTGACGTGAAATTTTTGGACATTGTGTGCTTCATGACAACAAAACTTGGTTTCTGATGTTTTCTGTATTCTGAGTCCAAAACCTTCCCATTCATACATACTATTCATTGGTGAAAACCGCAATAAAATCCGTTCAGCAGTCTAAATTTATCGCGAACAGACAGCTGCGAGGGAGGACTTTGTTTTAAAATATATACAGATAGATAATTACACTCTTTACAGTATAGGTATTTTCTTAATGAGATAGTTATCTAATAGTAGATTATGAAACGAACTTAAGTGCATCTTATAAAACGAATGATTATAATCATTTATCATTAAATAAATAAAAAATAATTGTAATGTAATGGCAGAGAAAACGACTGTAACAATAAGGAGAATACTTAATTTTGATTTGACTTATTTTTCTCAATTTTTTTTTATCTATTACATATTTAATAAAAAGATGAGTATGGTCGATCGATTGTACTTGATCACAAATCAACAAAAACTTGGTAGAACAATAATATCTAATCTAACTAAGGTTATGAAAGATACAGGCTAGGCTACTAGCTTATACTACTTCACCCAAGTCTTGATTACTCCACGCTCCGCCTCTGTCCCGCACTTACCTCAAACAGATAAACTTAAACAGATCCGGCACAGTGGCAAGCGTCCACAGTTCTTGTTCAAGGTTTTTTTTTTTATTCTTTACAAGTTAGCCCTTGACTACAATCTCACCTGATGGTAAGTGATGATGCAGTCTAAGATGGAAGCTCTGGTCTCGTATATAGAGGCATTTATTATTATGTAGTCGTTTATCGCCCTCAGTAGGCCTAAAACGCGACCAATGAAATATCCCGCGAAGAGAAATAGCCATATATAAACCAATAGCGGTACAACCTGAAATATCGCTATATCTTTCATTTGACAAAAGAGATGGGCCTGGGACTACGCCGGCATTGGTCGACATGTGTCTATTTCTCTTCACGAGATATGTCTTTGGTAGCATGCTGCATCAGCGATTTGCGGCCTACGTCAGGTCGCCTACGTCTTGATTAGTCCACGCTCCGCCACTGGCTCGCACTTACCTCATTAAAAAGGTCCACAATGTTCCGGTACAGCGGCAAGTGTCCACAGTTCTTGTTCAAGGTCTCGTATATAGAGGCGTTTATTAGTATGGAGTCGTTTATCGCTCCCAGCCCTACGTCGGGTCTCAGATGCCAGCACGGCATGCCGCGTCGCTTCGTCGAACCGTCCATTATGTCGTCCATCACCAAAAAGTACGCGTGCAGCTAGACAAAGGAAATAATAGTCTTTTAAAAAAAAATTAACCGACTTCAAAATCACAAAAATAAACTAAAAAGCGAAAAATAACATCTGGTCACTTTGTAGGCTTTGTAGGTGTAGTCCCATTTGGGACCAATCTGGAAGTACGCGTTTCGTTTGGAAGTACAGAAGTTTCAAACAAAAAGAGAATTTTCAGAATTGTAGAAAGGACGAAGTTATGAGGTAAAAAAAATTAAAAAAAAAACATAAGCGTCGAATTGAGACTCTCTTCCTTTTTTGAAGTCGGTTAAAAAGAGGTAAAGTTAGTCTTGTAGGGGTAATCTCTGGATCTACTAATACGATTTTGATTTTTTTTTTACTTTTTTTAGGAAACCACGTTATTTGTGAGTGCCATGGGCTATATTTCATACCCATATTCTGATAGAAACAGGGCGTCGACTAGTAAATTATAAAATCACAATGACAAATCACATTGAATTAAAAATTCGTTTATATTTGAAAAAATCAATGGCTATTTGTAGAGTCTATCCCAGGTTCGGAAGGCAGGTTCTGCTGAAAAGAGCCGATAAGAAACTTAACAATTGCTCTTTAAAAATAATAATTATTTACAATGTTATTGTTATTTTATTACATATAATTATTAATAGTACTTATTGTGTGAACATGAGAGCCGATATAATTGCCTCTAAGCACGAATGTCATTTAAAATAATAATAAATATTATTTACCATTTCAACGCACCAACCCATAGCTCGGCTGACTTTGAGAGTTTCCTCAGTTATATTTTCCGGCCTTTCCAAAGTTTCATATGCGTATGTCGCGGTGAGGCCTCTGGTCTTTTTGCCTCCTTGCAAATTGTAAAGCAATACCTTAAACAATAATATATACCTTAAATATATAAATAATGTCATTATTAGACTATATAGCATCATCAACAGGTCACGTGATCATGTTGTCGATCGGATCTCCCAAACATTTTGTTAGTTTTCGAAGCGTCAGCGTTTGTAGAAAGAGAATCGACCTGCCATATGGATACAGGCCCTTGTGTCAGGCTATTGAGTAGGTATACCTCTTTCGTCCACACTGCTACTTCAGGAATGTCAGCAAACTTTGACTGTGTCATCAAGGTGTCGATGAGGCCTGGTAGAAAATCTTGAAAAGTTTCTCTTTCTCTCTGCATCTCCGATATGGAGGCATTCGTTGACATCTTATAGCTCTGCTGTTGTGGAACACTGTTGACAATATTTATACTTACTTATTACTATTTATTACTTATTTATATTACTAAATTCTCTAATTTATTTATATTTTCGTTTTTAAATTTTTTAACTATGTCAATAAAATACAAGATATAATAGAAACACTAATTAAAAAAATTCCACCCTCCCACTGCAGGATATTTGAGTGCCCAAAGAACCGGTGGTCAGGCCTCCAGAGTGAGGAACCTCCTCACAATACGCACCATCTCAAAAGTAGCTGTATTTTTAACCGACTTCAAAAAAAGAAGGTGGTTTCTCAATTTGACCTTATATATTTTTTTGTATCCGACCCTTGATCCAGCAGTTAAGCGAAAGCTTCGGTGATAAATAATTATTATTACTGTTTTTTTTTTAATTTATAGCCTCAATAGCTCAACGGTAATAGTGGTCAGACTCATCACCGAAGGGTGGTGGATCGATCCTCACCCCGTTGGTCTATTGTCGTACCCACTCCTAGCGCAGTCTTTCTCGACTAGTTGGAGGGGAATGGGAATATTGGTCATATTATAAAAGATATATGACCCTCTAAGTATGATTCATTTTAATCCTGAACTGTAGATCAAGATTTTTGCTTCTCCATATACAGGCTATCCAGTAAATATTACTCTATACTTATACTCTATAGGGCTGTACCAAGCTGATACCAAGGCCTATTATATTCAAAAAAATTAAACTCTTATTACTTGAAACAACTATTCAAAAATATATAGGATTGGGTAGGTGTAGATTGGTTAGGCAGGGGAAGAGTAGGGTAGGAGTAGGGTAGGAGTAGAGTAGGAGTAGAATATAATGGGGGTAGGGAATGAGTCAAAGTGAAGCTTGACCGGGTCTGCTAGTTGAAATAAATAAACTTTCGACTTTGATGGTTACATTCTTGTGTTCATAACCATTGAACTTAGTCAATAGTTTATTTTTACACTTCAAATTTGAATTTTTCCACACCTCTTTCAATATTGAGTTGTTAAGTTTGTTTATATTAATCAAGGTAAAATAAGTAAGAGCCAATTCAGCTAATGATTAAGTTCATAAATTATTTATAATCATGCCAGTGGACCAAGTTATTGCCACATATATTTAGAGTCTTGTCAGCTGATAAGAGCCTTACTAATTAGTTTAGTAGTTTAAAGCTCAGTTAAACAATATATGAAATATATATCACTTTTTTCATATTACATAATATAAAAGTTCCCAATTACAGGTTGTTAATATTAATTATTTAGTGAGTTTATCATGATTTTTTTTAAACAAATTTGTTTTTGAACTATGTATTAAGCTAGTTAAAAAACAAAACAGTTGATATCAATAAATAATTACTTATAGGTTTAATAGGAAGAACACATCAGCAATGAAGCAAAGTATTATATTATGTAGTATAAATGTTATTATATACAGTGTATAGAATTATAGAGGTGATCTTTACCAGTGATCCTTTACAATGTAACAGGCTGATGAAGTACTTATACTTTGTTCTGATGTAAATCATCTTGTTCAGATTACCCCAAGTGATAAGTACAACAGACTAAAGTAGTCTTTTGTAACCTATTGTTAAGAATTAGCATCTTTATCTGATGATCATGTTTTGTGTTGTTAACAATTATATTGTATTGATATTGTTATGCTAGCACAATCCAAAAATACATAACATTGTTATGATAATGAGATGGCAGACAACCTACTAAGCACTGTTTGAAGAATAATGTTTTATAATAGAGCAAGCTGACGCCCTGCCATTTTACTGTGGTAAAGTATTTTTCAGATACCATGGGTACAGTGACAGTTTGTTTCACTCTTGAAAGTTTGCTGTGATTCACAATAATAGTACATAATATGAACATCATAAGGCAACTGTGACTGTACTCATGCTATCTGAAAAACACTTTAGTTCCTATTCCTGTGGGAAGATGGGGATAAAATATAGCCTGTGTAACTCGCTTATAATGTAACTTCTCATCAGAATTTTAAAATCGGTTTAGTGGTTTATGAGTTGAATCATAAGCACATGCATATTCACTTTTTTAAGGAACTTAGGATACAGAAATCATATAAAGAATATTGATATTAATAACAGCTTCAGAATCAGTTTACCAGTAAATACAGTAAATAAAGCTATGTTTTAAAATTTTCCATTTGTTCACAATACAGCAATCCATTTATTCATAATACATATTATGAATGTACCAAAGCTATTGTAAAAAAAACAGTAATACACTGCTTCTTACATATTAATTCAATATTGTCGTTTAATATATAGGTTTATTATATTTGGCTTAATCAATGTAATACTTACCATAGCGTTTTTAGACGCAAACCCGCAAATCTTTTTAATGTTCTAAACATTGTGATATTCGGATTCATTCTGTTCGGTTCAAACTACGCGCCACCAACTTTCTCCGCTAGAATTCTGTATATATTTGGCTCAGTGGGTTTAACAATCAAATTCACTTTACAAATAAAGTACTATGTACTTAACTCCAGAGGAAAGGTTGCGATATTATTAATTACACTTTTATATTATTGATGTTCATATTGTGTTTTAAAAATACAGCTTATTTATTAGGTCAACGTAAATCATGGAAAATTTACGTCTGTCTATAAAACTAATGGCCAACAACAGTAAAAAAACACAAAACACGACGACACGCGAACACAGCAGGTATTACAAAAAAAAAACATTTTTTTCCAAATGACAATGACAGTTGACATTGTTAAACAGTGCTGCCAGTACTTGTTTTACAAATTCCACGAAAATCAAAGCGGAACTCAGGGAGAAGAGAAATCCTAATGCAAATCCCCACATTAAAATAAAGTAATGTCCAAATTGAAGCAATTTTTTTAATGAAGTAGAATAAAATAAAAAACCTTAAGCTAATTTATCATGATTAATTTATCCTAATTACAAGTTCAAAGGGCGTAGCGTTGCGTATTCTCCTAGTGCTTTGATCAATGAAATTTAAAAAGGTCTACACTTTTTTTACTTCATGAACTGAATAATAGTGATTGTAAATAGGACAACATCTCAGACAAAGTAAAAAAGCAATCTCTTTTTTTCCCTCTTTTGCCCAAATTTATTTTGATATTGTCTATACAATATTGTAGAGATCAATTTTTCTTTTTTTTTATTGAAAATGTCTCGGTTTCTCTTGTTTACCTTTAATTCAAACTTGGCTAAATATCTACTTCATAAATAGTAACACCAAGAATGTAAAGTGATTATTTTCTAATACTAGCGGACGCCCGCGACTTCGTCCGCGTGGAATTTAGTTTTTCACAAATCCCTCGGGAACCATAGATTTTTCCGGGATAAAATGTAGCCTATGATTTAATACAGCCTACAATATATCTCAATACCAAGTTTCAGCTACTTCGGTTCAGTAGTCGAGGCGTGAAAGAGTAAAAAACATTCATATCATCAAAATCATCAGTTTTCGCAAATGTCGTGAAACCATGGATTTTTCGGGATAAAAAGAAGCCTATGTGTTAATCCAGAGTAAAATCTATTTCCATTCCAAATTTCAGCCAAATCGCTTCAGTAGTACCGGCGTTAAGAGTAACAAACATCCTAACAAACATCCATACATCCTTTCGATTTTATAATATTAGAAGGAATAAGAGCAATTCTATCAAATCATTCAAAGCTAACTAGCGGACCGGTATCAGTCCTGTGGCACATTTACTTTTAAAATGTTATATTAAAATGATAATAACTTGGGAGAAAAACATAGATATATAAAATATAGATCAACTTAAAATTCCCAGCAATTTGGGGAGTTCCTCACACATTGGCAACGCGTGATGAACTAAACACCAACCAGCCAATAGAAAAAAAAGTAGGGCGCGACTAAAACTTAAAGATCACTGACAGTGACACTGACAGTACAGTCTGTCAGGGTGAGAGTTACGATCATGTTGCCATTATAAAAACTCCTACTTAATGTTGTCAGATGACGAAAAGAAGTCGGTCAATTAAAAATACATGTTATTTTTCCTTTTTTTTAATAATTTGGTGGATCCAAAAAAATCATTTTTTGTTTTATTGACGATAGGTAATTAATTTTCTAAAAGACAAAATTAATTTGGTGTAAATCTGGGACATGTCATAGGATTGTAAAGGTTTTATACCTTTACAATCAAAACACGACTACACCTTAAATCTTTAGACTATAAAATCAACTTTAATTCACCTATAGTCACAGAATAAAGATGATGCAGAATGAGTCTTTACAGGCAGCTTGGTGAAGCCGGTGAAACCCATTAAAAAACACAAACTTAAGGGGTCTCCTTGACATATTCAATTCATTTCTTTATTAATATTGAATATTGATGCGGTTGTAACGAGTTGTAAATGAAAGCTGAGAAAAATCATTAATAATTGACTTGAATTAAAATCATCATAGTCAATATTAGCAGCAACCGATTTTTTTTTAATCGATCAAACAGTATTGGAGCCTATTCTATTCGAAACAAATAATCAAAATCATATATTTTTAAAATATAGGTATGATATAGATCATCGACGTTTTTTAACCGACTTCAAAAAAGGTTATAAATTCGTCAGAAACTTTTTTTTATTCGTTTAAGTCACCATCAATAATACCAGTTTAGTGTTTAGTATTTCGTTAAAGAGTTTAACGGTATCGCCCTAAGGCCACCAACCTGCAATAAAGAAGTGCACAACTACCCTATTGCGTTGGTTTCTCTAAACCTAGTCATCATTATCTTCATGTTATCATTATCAGCCTATGAAGTATGAACGTGCACTGCTGGACATAGGTCTCTTTCATGGACTTCCAAGCACATCGGTCTCGAGCCTCCATCAACCCGCTTGATACCCTCGGTTCCATTCCAGCACCTTGGGACTCCAACGTCCATCGGTTCTTTGAACTATGTGGCCTGCCCATTGCCACTTCAGCTTCGCGACTCGCTGAGCTATGTCAGTGACTTTGGTTCGTCTGCGGATCTCCTCGTTCCTGATTCGATCACGCAGAGAAACTCCAAGCATAAGGCCCATAATTAGCGACTAAGTCTCGGATCCGTATGTCATCACTGGCAAAACGCACTGTTCGAAGACCATCGTCTTCAAGCACCGAGGAATTTGAACTTAGTATTATCTAAGAAGTTTAGGCACAGGAATCGCTGGTAATGGTAACCACAGTACGCAGATATATAGGTATTTAAAAATTAAATTTTGTAATCCTATTAACTCATTTGTTTATTTTTTTATTCATTTTAATAGTTACGCAGATACTTAAAACTAACATTATTTTAACCCAATAGAAGAGGTTGTAAAAATAATTTACAGTAATTAATAATTATCTTATATTTGTATGTAATCGCCTTTTCTCATTGCGTTTTTTTATAAATACATAATTATGTAGGAATAGATATAATATGGATGGATGAGTTCAGAATTCATGTTATTATTTTATTTCTTGAAAATATTATATTTAATTTATAAATAGTTCATCCTTTTACATAACGTCTCAACGCAGAATGGAAATATGAACCGTAAAAGTAAGGCTAAAGTACTTGTATTTAGTGCGTTATCAACTGAGTTGTTTCTCCCAACCCACCTGGCAGTCCGCATTGGTGCAGTGTGGTTGGTTTAAAATTTCAAATCCAAACCCCCTTTACTAGATCTGATCTTGTAGTTTATAGTAGGCCTCAGTTGGTAACGCCCGTTTAATTTTTTTATTAATATCATTATCATTTTTGTAATTGTATGCTCAAAAATCTGTTATTTACTTAAGTAATTTCAGTTGCTTGCTCAGTTTCAGTTAGTAGGTATACACAGAGTGCTGGGGAGTATAAAGTACCTATTTTTATAACCCTTACCTAGTAAACCTATTGAATAAATTTAATACCGACTAATATCAAAATCCTAACACACGAACAGACTATTTCATATTCACAATTTTTTTGATAATTTTATACAATCACATTTTAATCAATAAGACCTAATTACACATCTGTGTTTTCCAATACACCAAATTTCATTTAAAATTCATCAAAAAAAGATTTATAAGATCAACTAATTTTCAGACCTATAACATACACGTAGTATCACTTAAAATTATATGATTATTTACAATGATTTTTTACTATTAGATATGGCATTAGTGCGTCGAAATTGAGGCAAACAAACGAAAGGCGCTCATTTGTCTTAATTTCATTTAGTTGCATAGTAAAAAACGAAAGTTATTTAAACATATACCTAAAGGACATTAAAAACTATGCATGTTTGTGCTTAGTGGAGTAGTTGAGCATTGGCGTAATTAGGATTATTTCCTAGGGTGGGCCTGGCCCGCGATATCAAATCTATTATGAATTACTAGAAGACGCCCGTGATTAAGAAAGTCTAAGGACGGATCCTTAGACTTTCTTAATCCGGCTCTCTCGCAAAATCCAGTCTTAGCGGACCTCTACTACCTATAAACTACCTCCCTGCAAAATTTCATCTTTGTACGTCAAAGGGATTTTGAGATTTCGTGATTTATACTTAAATAACAATTAGTATCATAATAGAATTCCATATTGGTGGCCCAGAATCCTAGGCCTCGCCCCTATATACGCCTATGAAGCTTTTTGCGGTGATTTTGTGTGCACGTAACACATCCAATAGTATAAAATCATTGATTATTTATTTAAAACTATTCGTTTACACTTCGCCTGAAGATGTTATCCAGAATTTTAAAGAATAAATCATGAGGTAGACCTCTGGTGACTTGCTGTATTTGTGTTCTAAGGAGGTCGTAAGTCGCCTCTTCGTATACAGAGTATGTGTGAGGTAATTGTAGTTCTTCGTACAGGTCCTTGATTTTCTGGACATCTTCAGGTTTTGTGCTGGCATAATGCTCTTCCATGAGTTGCCGCTGCGCGAAGGTCGCTCTCTGTAGAGCAACTACTGCTAACCAGGTGCATTTACCGTCTTGAATATCCGTTCCAGTCTTCCCGGTTACTGCCGGATCCCCGAAGCAATCAAGGAAGTCATCCTAAATACACAAAATATATTTATTTAAATAATTGTTTACAATCACTTATAAATATTTTTCGTAATTAAAATAGTATTTTATTGAGGGTAGGAAAGAGGGTATTATAAAATAAAAATCAAAAAAGAAATTCAGATTTGTCATATTCGAAATTCGAATTACGAATAACGTGCCCATAAATCCACTTTTCAATGATTTCCTTATATTCCGTATTTGTGTTTCAAGGAAAATGATCAACATAATAATTATTTATTATTATTATCTACGCAGTATTACGTAGTAGATAGATCAAGTCGAACTTACGGCAAAGTAATAACATTCATGCATAAAATTCAATGTCCTTGTCATGAATAAAAATAAGCGAATACCAACATAAAATTAGAGCTGGTATGCGTTTTTAATAGGTAGAGATACCTAATTGTACCTACTAATATTATAAAACTGCGCACTTGATTTTGATTTCAAGCGATGTTTTAATAAAATCGGACGATGAAGTCTCTAAAGGTAGAGGTTTGTTAAGGTAAACATGTATTAGGTAATGTAAGGTTGGAACACGTAAAGAAAATGAATGATAGGAGCTTATGGGACTTAGTCGAGTAATGAATGGGAAGCGAACGTTCCTGGACATAGTTAACGTTAATTTAGGGGACTTCTCAATTCTTAACAAAGGTCAGGTCAAGAGTACCCTAACTCGTGTGAATATATTGATAAGAGAGAGAATGGAAGAAGCAAGGGGAGATAAACAAGGATCAGGATTAGGCTTCAGCCTATAACCCTACGGGAAGGAGGCGTAATACTATGTATGGATGTAGGGTTTGTGGCATAGAATTAAAAAGGTTAATGGTACCTATACTAAACCATGAGAGTTATCTCAATACTTATCTACTACTTATCAAATAAGACCGTGATGTACCTACATACTCGTAGGTCATCAAATATTATGAATTTTGACTTTGACTTTGACTTTATGCGTAAATATTAAACCTGGACCACTCAGTCTGAATGAGTTGCATATTATGTTAACCCAAAACTTAGAAAAAGCATCGAATTGTCAAATTGATCCACTATCATCACGCAGTACCTATAATATGATTGAAACGCGATGGAAACAGGTCAGGAAATAATAAAAACCTACAAAATTTTAAATATTTTTCACGTAGAAAACCATCGCGTGTATCAAAGAAATATCAGCAACCATACTCTTCAGAAACCGAAATAAGCTTTTGTATTTCCATTGACGACCTCTGTCATAGAGTATGATAAACTAAATGACACTCACTTGAATTTGGAAGAACTCGCCCATCTCCAACAAAATTGTCTTTGCCTGTCTATGTGTCTCTGGGTCGTCCACTCCCGCCATCAGGAGAGCGAGTCCGACCGGCATTTGGAACGTGTAGTATGACGTCTTGTACTTCGTAATCGCCTCGTATTTGTCCATTGTAAACAGCGATAGATCCGGCTTGTCCGTCTTTTTCATTTGCAACTCTAGGTAATGGCCGATCGAACATTTCACCAACATCTGTAATAATGATTATATTGTCTATCAATATATTCATAGAACGAGAGGCATAGCCAGACATGCTTTATTTTACTATATATGAGAATTCATATTTAGCTTCCTTACATGCATTATGACATTTTTCATTATTGTATGAAGTATAAACATAACCGCACAAATAACAAATTTATATTTTGTAATTTTGTTTGAACGCCCATACAAATCTAACGATAACTATGATCAATGACGTCATTCATTCGTGCCATTTAGTAAAGGGCTTCTTGAGCGATCCGTGGCAATATTGCAAATATGTAGCTCCGAAAGTAATGATCGCAGATACATACACTGTTACCTCCTTCTACAAAATTGCTTTATTATTAACAAACTGTCATCATCTCTAATGAGGTCTATTAAATTTTAACAGTAAATATTGATAACTTTGTCATTTGATGTATTTTATAACTTCGACTTTACTATCTCGATTACACTTGCCAACTAATGGAGTCCTAATATTTTTTTAATGTCTGTGTAAATCTGTCATTAACGTAGAATATGCTTGCGGTGTCACGGAGTAATCTTGCGCATTATTATCTGACGACCATGAAATAAGTAATAATATAAATCCTAGTTAGTCAGTATGTATATTTACGTAAGGTAAAAAATTAGGTAAATATCTACTTAAGGATAATTATTACGAAAAATTACAAGAGAATATACGTTTGCCATTATTAACCGACCATAACGTAACACGTGATGTTAGAAAGATCAATATAATGACGTCATAAATAATATTGCGCCAGCAAAAAATATTGGCTGGTTTAGTGGATATTATATCCCATTATATCTCATTTTCTTAAATGCTCCAAACCATCTAAAAGGGTAATTTTAAATCAACTTGAAAAAAAATAAAAAATGTCAACCTACAAAACATTACAATAATCGTAAATTTTATGGATACTACTAAAGTCACAAAATAGTCAGTGAACTAAAAAGTGTAAAAGTTGGAAATATGCTTTTCTGACTTAAATTAATGATTATTTTCATGTGCCTAGTGTACCTACACTGACTATTTTGCGAATTGTGGGACTTCTTAATTTAATAACGGTCCCGCATCGGGGCAGCGTTAGGTCTAAGCTTCAAAACCCCTCTTCTATAAAGGCCCAACAATGCGACCAACAAGATATTTAGTAAAGAGAAATAGACAAATGTCAACCAATAGCAGCGCAACCTGAAATAAATCTCTTTCAGTGCGTTGGAACAACTCCGCCGCCATTGGAAGATTATTTTTAACCGACTTCAATAAACGAAGATAAAAAGGCTTTAAATAACACGCCTCTAGCTTGGCACCGCCGTCAAACTGATCAGAAGGTAGCACATATAGGATAGGTCTAAGCTTCAAATGGTTGATTGGTTGGATGGTTATTTTAGTTTAGATTTGATTTTGAAGACTGTTGAATTTTTATTGTCTATTTATCTTTACGACAATCGTTGGTTGCATGTTGGTCTAATGATGATTTTTACATACCTCATTAAACATCTCCAGTACGTTCTTATAGTAGGGCTTGTTGGAGAAGTATCTCTTGAGTGTGGAACACATGGCCGCGTTGACCAGCGCCAGGTCGTTGATGCCGCCCAGCCCAACGTTGGGCTGCCGGTGCCAGCACGGAACCCCGCGCCGCATCTCAGCACCCTCCATCATGTCGATGGCCAGCATTTGGTGTGTGTGGAACTGGAATGTCACCCAAACGTTATATTGAATTTAAAACCCCCTATATCCACTTGACTCCTAAATGGACGACCGGTCGTTACGTGACATGTAAAAAAATAATATCATGCTACGCGCGACAGAGGAATATAAAGATTTTTTTAAATGGCTCACAACGGTAGATTAGAATCGCATTCCCTGACTGTCGGCTTCTTCAACGCAGACGGGCTTTTTGATAAAATACTCGCGGGCAGCGAATGGTTAAATTGCTGTAAACGTGTCTCAAACGGTGAAGAAAAACATCTGCATGTACCAGAGAATTTTCTTAACTCTCTGCGTGTGTGAAGTCTGACAATCCGCATTGGTCCACTGTGGTGGACCTTTGGCTTAACACCTCTCATTCTGAGAGGAGACTCGAGCTCAGCAGTGAGTCGAGTATGGGTGGATAATGATGAATAGCAGGGCAGGTCACTTTGCACAGGTTAGATTTTGCACGCTAAATTCAGATTTGCTGCCTAATCGTTGTCAGCCTTCGTTATAATTGCACAGGACATCGTCTTAAATATTACGAAATGTCACACTCACATGGTGCGAATCGCACTTCAGTGTCAATAAGGTATTTTTCACACTTTATTACACTAGCGAACGCTCGCGACTCTGTTCTCGTGAAATTCTGTTTTTAAAAAATCCCGCGTAAACCATGAATTTTATCTTTGTCATTTTTGCACAGATAGCGAAGTGCGTTCGTTTTTTTTTTGGCAAATGCACCAAATACAGCCAGTATTACTAATAAAGTAAATTAATATTTTTGTGTTTCTGCTACAGTTAAATGGTTGTCATTTATTGTCAAAATTAATAAAATGAAAGAATTAAATGTTTTTTTTATTATAGTTTACCTCACGAAGTTAATTGTATTCATAAAATGTTGAGCACTTTTCTGCCACAAAAACTCTTAAAAAAGTACAATTCGTTTTTAGACGGATGATTAACGTTATAGGTACATTACATTACCGCACATGTGCATTTTACTTTACATTACGGCACATCTGATACATTACAATACTGAAATTGGTGAAATACTCTTAAGAGATAAGTACTTTACGAGCAAATGTGTTATAAATAGTTTTATAAGATTAATAACACATTACAAACTTTCTATTGGGTTTCCGTATAGTTCTTTATTTAAATTTTCATTTATTGTAGCCAATACGATAATTTATTAAGTAAGCACGACTACCTGATAACAAAAACAAACATAAAGCGTCCGGTAGGCGCTGAATAATAAATTTCAAGGATATTTACCTCGTAAAAACAAGTGGATCGTGTTTGATGTGCAATAACATATCAATATTAAGTAAATAAAGATTTTTAAAAATGTTTGTTGGTAGAGGCTTACGTAATGAGTGTTTATCAAATACCAATATCTATGGGTATAATAGGCTTTGTCCTGATTGACTGACGAACAGTGGCGTAGCGTGCTTTGGAGGAGCCCTGTATCAAAATGATTTTGGGGGACCCAAATGAAGGGTAAAGAATTCACACAAAGTAAATATGACAGTGACTTAGTAGTAGGATCTTTCCAACTTTTGGGCGCTCGATTTTTTTTTTTTATTCTTTACAAGTTAGCCCTTGAAGTGATGCAGTCAAAGATGGAAGCGGGCTAACTTGTTAGGAGGAGAATGAAAATCCACACCCCTTTTGGTTTCTACACGGCATCGTACCGGAACGCTAAATAGCTTGGCGGTACGTCTTTGCCGGTAGGGTGGTAACTAGCCTCCCACCAATTAAGAAAAGCTCAATCGTCCCAGCCGGGGATCGAACCCAGGACTTCTGTATTGTAAATCACGGAGGCCAGCAAAAATTAGTTAGGTTATTAGGAGTTACTGAATTTAAAAACCCTTACCATTTCTGTGCACCATCCCATGATGTTCGCTAGATGAATGTTTTCCGGTGTCAAATTATCTTGCTTTTCCAACATTTTGTAAGCAAGAACGGTTGCCAATCCGCGGTTTTTTTTTCCATTTGGAACAGTGTATTGAAGCAACTGTAACAATTAGTATTTATTAAAAAAAAGAAATAATGTATATTGGAAAATACTCAGTGTAGAATAACAATGACATACTGGCCCTTAAACTAGGTAAGTCCAGGCTATTCTTAAGGGCCAGTGGTTTAGTTATTAGGTTTTTTATAGAGCTAGGTACTTATTAACAATGTTTTATCATACTTACACCTTTTCTAAATAAAACATCATTAACAACATACCTATCGTAAGCGTAAACGAAATAGTTAGTCACATTTTTTTTTTAAATTAGGAAAGATTTGAGATTGAAAACTGATGTCCATTTTCCTGAAGAAAATCTTTAATATTTTTTCTATAATTATATTAAAATAATACCTAGTAGTTTTCTTGAAATCATAAGCATCACCATAGCCAGAAAAATAACAAGAGGAGAAAGGGGTATTTAGGCAATAGGAGACTAAAATATTATTTTTTTCTAAACTGTAATATACCTAACATATCTTTAACAATACCATGTTACCTACGTACGTACGACTATTATTTAAAGCTAATTAAAAAAAACTACTTAATTCGAAAAGTTGTGTAGCTTTAACTTAACGGTACTTAATAAATTATAATTGATGTAGATATAACGGTAGATGAATTAACGTTTAGGTATGGAAAAAAGAGTTTGTTTTGTTCTTTAAACCCATTTTGTTTATAAATTGACTTCGATCGATGACGTCGTTTATGTAAGTGTCTACTTAAAGCACGTAATAGATAGGCTTTGTTCTTTGTTTAGTCATTGTTATCAAACTTATCTGTGTTGCTACCGAACATAAATTCATTATGTAGAGCATTCCCCACATATGAATATGAAATCGTAAACCGTCGAGCGCAACGTGTTCAAGTTCAGTATTGTTGTTCTTTAAGTATTCTGCCATTACATTCAATAAAAGTTGTTTTTCTAATTTTTTTTAATATGGCCATGATATACCATTTTAAAATCTTTATGATGAGCCCTTGCATTTGATACCCATATTGCAATAATCGAAAATTAATAGTTTTTTCATCTCGAGTCTATAGCGTATCACAGTCGTCGTATTGGTTTTAACTTCACCTATCTAAGAACACTTGGATTAATAGGACAAACCTAACGAATTTAATTACGTAAATCCATTGAGTGGTTTGGAAGATATGAGGTAATAAAGAATAATAAATAGGCACATACATACATACAATATGCGCGCGAAAAACAACCCAGATCGCGAAAAACATTCGGGGAAAAAAAATTACAACGTCTAGATAGGTAAAGATCCATCTAATTAAAATGAGTTTTTAATAGCAGTTTATATCAAGTCAATAATAAGATAACAAAAGGAGATAATTTCGTTTCAAGTAATCAAGCAGTAAGGTAGAAAAGTATTCTAGAAGCACGTTACACAATATCGAAGTTTTCTTTAAGGGTTACTTAACGCAGTAGTTTTTGAAGCATTTCAACATCTAAGTATTGAAATCGCAGTTGTTGGTTATGCAAGGCTACCTACCAAAAAACAGATAACAAAATTGTGGCCGTGAAAGTTAAAATGCTATTTACCTTTTTAAATCAAAAACAGGTACAATTTCAACTGGGATAAAATAGGCCCATGCCGACGAGGTACCTGCAGTAATCTGGTAGATAATGGGTGCGATACGTCATGATACAGTACAGTTGATATCTATTTTATGAAATTATACCTTTCTATTTTTAGGGGAGTCTTTTGCTTTTACGAGACATTCAAGATCATTATAGTTGTTAAGCTGTTCATTATAAGTTAATTACAAATGACAAACAAAACATTTCTCCATTTTAGGCTAAAGACAGTATTCGTTGTTTAGTTAGAATAATTATTCGTTTGCCGAGATCATTTTTCCGTTTTATTAGAGCAGCTTAAACGCTGCGACATTGCAAGTTAATAATATACTACATATGTACCTACTTAATTAAAAGACTAATCTCCCATTCGAGTAGACCTATAGAAGGCTATCTTAGAAATAACTTCTAGCCATTAAGACCTGTTTTTGCAACAAGTTCTGAACTCGCAGTTAATTAATATTTGTAGGCAGTTAGCAGCAAAAAGATATTAGATGAGGTCAAAAGAACGATTTCTTTGCTTATTATTATGTTGATATTTGTCACGTTGTTCAAAACGTGATACAAAAAGTGGATCCAGTTTAGAAAACATCAACGGTCGGTCTATCGGTCTGTGATAAGCATTCGAGATTGGAACTCTTTATAATATGACTAGCTATGACAATATTATGCGCACAAAAGCCGGTTTTATAAACAACAAGCTAATTGGATATTATAATCAAGTTTTATACAAGCATAGCATCAAGCGTTTCTAATTCTACAATCACTGACTACGTTTGTGCCAGGTTATTCAAGTCATCTAGTTCCATGTGCAATGAAATTATAACCAGAGTTATAATTTCCCATCACTCCGAATAATTATTTTCTGGCTACGGACTTAAACCTACTTAAAAAGTAAATGTACACAATAATACATTGCATCTTGGTGATGCTTCAATCAAAGAGGTTCTATATCATCCTGTCTAACCACTGACAACACAACATAGAACGTACCTTGGCCAACCACTTGCTGGCTTCAGGCACGTCAATATGCTTGCCAGTTTCAGTCAGGTCCCTCACGATGTCCGGGAAGCAAGCCATGAACTCCCGGGACTGGTCTTTGGAGACGGCCAGTCCACGGGCTGCCAGTGGCATTTGCTGAGATGTGAGGGTCGACAGGAATCTAAGGATTAAAAATTTTAGTTTTCCTAAGATTTTTAATAAAGAATCTACCAACGTTTGAATTATCACATACAATAAAATGATACCAAATGTGATTCGTTTTTTTTCAAGTTACCTTTCATTATGCTTTGATTTGATCAAGATTTAAAAAGCATCCAAAATTCTTAATTTTGAATTAAAATGTGTAATTTAGCTAAATTTACTTCACAAAACAGATACTATAAGCTATTTGAGTTGAATAATTGAATTACTAGCTTTGTATCAAAACATATGCATCGTAGTTCACAATGGAGTTATTATGGAAATGAACGTCTTTTGTCATTGTAAAGACAACAAGTTACAATGTATAAAAACATTCAACAATTACAATAGCATCTAAAAAACATTATAGTCGTATTGTAATTACGTATTTCCTACCTACATTAGGTATATGGTAAGCAAATGGGTAGATATGCGATACGGCGTGTAGTATTACGCAAACTGTGTTGTTACTCCGCTTAAAGTTCACTGACCTGTGATATTTCTGCAACTTCAGCAACCTCTTAGATCCCGCATCATCGTTTTGCTTCAATGTGACGTTGCTTTGGTCCAATCTGGGTACCATTGCATCCGAATTTGTTACACTGGTTGTCTTGCTGATGTGCCGACGCAGCTCATTTTTGTACAAATGCAAGAATTTCTCTACACTTTTCTTTGTAGAAAACATGTTGAATTATATAAATTTATTTCTCTTTGTAAATTATAAGTGAACAATAGTTATATTTGATGCTTCAATTGATGAGAGCAAAGTTGTAATTGAAGTAAGTCACGTAGACGCCCGATCACAACGACTACTTGTGACCGACTGATTGATACCTTTTGTTATGTTTTGCTCCTTGCCAGTAACAGCAGTTCACTCAAAATAAAGCTTAGAGCCGACTGTGTTGTTTACACTCGTTCTATCGACATCGATAACGTTATCAATAACATGATATTTATAAATGCAATTTGCATTATTTAAAGCGTGCATTGCATGTGATCACTCATTATCCTAAGCATATATCCTTACTATTAAACGTGCTTATGAAACTGAACTATAACTAAAAGAGAAATAATTTTCATCAAAAATTTCATCCTAAAACCCTCTTAGGGTAGAATTTTCATAATTCTTAGACCACATTGTAGTAACAAATAGTCTATGTAGCTTTACCAATTCTTTTGTATCTCGTTGCTTCGATTGGTGATACAAGGGCTGCCTTATTTTTGCGCAAAGGATCAGCGTGGCTGCAGTAAATGCACCCAAAATTTTTGTCACCATTCTATCTGAGCTTACGTTTCTTATTGTCTCAATAACAAAAAAGAGTGTGTTTTAGACCGAAGTGACTTACTTCTCGTAACATACGACACGTAACTATTTATCTTTCTATCTTCACTAATCTCAAAGTCAAAGGTCATTTATTTCAATTAGGCTCAGTTTACAAGCACTTTCGAAATATCAGGTAATATTGTTAGATAATGGTTAAATAAAATAAACTAAAACTAAAAAAAAACTCAAGTTACGAGGATTCCATACGAGCCTTGGTTTGAAAAGAGTCCACAACAAACTTAGCCAGGTTATTTTCTTTTTTAATTTATCACCATTTAACAATATTTAAGTAGCCAGTCATATAGTGCATATCATTTCTAAGCTCTTTTATCGTTTATATAATCATTAACACTATAATATTTTTTGCAATCTAATGTGGTGTGCAAAAATTTCATTTTTATTTCTTACTCTTACCTCCATTTCAACGTCCTTGCTCGATTATACTTTTCGTAACGCTCGCGTCACTCATTCACCAGATGATCCTCCCAAGTTTTTTTTAAATTAAAAAAAAATATGTGTCAAATTGAGAATCTCCTCTTTTTATGAAGTCGGTTAAAACAAAGTAGATAGTAAAGTAGGACAGTATCGATACGATCACGCGTTGCAAGCACAGCAACGCGTGCACAGCCAGCCGGCCGGCACCCCCTCCCGTGCCACGCGGGCGACGTCACGTAGGCCACGCCGCGGCGAGCCGGTTAGCCCGCTCCTACTCTCATATCCATATCCATACTATGCAACGAAATTGTGACTCAAAACAATATTCTTTGTCGCTTTCTTATGACAATATTATCTCTTGTTTCTATTTTATCACTTTTTTAATTTTTTAACAATGTTTGTTAAATGACTCAGTTAGCCCGCTTCTACTACCATATTCATATCGATACTATGCAACGAAATATTGTGACTCAAAACAATATTCTTTGTCGCTTTCTTATTACAATACTATCTCTTGTTTATTTTTTTTATTACTTTTTTTTTATTTTTATCAATGTGAGTATATAAACTGAGCTGTTTAGACTGCTCCTACTCTCATATCCATATCCATACTATGCAACGAAATTGGGACTCAAAACAATATTCTTTGTCGCTTTCTTATGACAATATTATCTCTTGTTTATTTTTTTATTACTTTTTTTTTAAATTTTTATCCATGTTTATAAACTGAGTCGCTTTGCCCGCGCCTGCTCTCATATTTATATCGTTACTATGCAACGAAATTGTGACTCAAAACAATTCTTTGTCGCTTTCCTATTACAATATCATCATTTGTTTATTTATTTATTACTTTTTTATTTTATTTTTATCAATGTAAGTACCTATTTAAACTGAGCTGTTTAGACTGCTCCTACTCTCATAGCCATATCGATACTATGCAACGAAATTGTGACTCAAAACAATATTCTTTGTCGCTTTCTTATTACAATACTATCTCTTGTTTATTTTTTTATTACTTTTTTTTTAATTTTTATCAATGTTTATAAACTGAGCCGCTTTGCCCGCGCCTACTCTCTTAACTATTCATAGTATGCAACGAAATATTGTGACTCAAAACAATATTCTGTGTCGCTTTCTTATTAGAATATTATCTCTTGTTTATTTTTTTATTACTATTTTTTAATTTTTAACAATGTTTTAAACTGCAAGACGCAAACACTAGGTATTAAAAATGTATTTAATAAAAAATTAAAAATCCAACACTCGGATTAAGTCGTGAAATCTCAAATCGTAACAAACAAACTGAGATTATCTACCTGTATTCTTACTTTACCATTTTAATAAGTAAATACCTACATCATTATTCGCATAGCACAGGGTTACGAGTATAGGTATGAAACATTTTTGTTTACTTTTCAATGTGTAATTAGAACATGATGGGTAGTAACTTTAGTACATTAAAAAAGCATTGTATGACGTACTAACTGAAATCGGCATATCAAAACTTGAACTTTCTAAGAAATTTTACCATGTAGGTTATGGGCCTTACACTCCTTTGGTGGACCCGAAATTTGTTTGAAAATCACCTTATAAAAATATCATAAAGATCACCTATTGCAACATTAATAATTATTGTTCATTATTGCTCTGAATTGGCAATAAAAATAAAATCGTTTTACGTAGCTATCCAAAAATGAGCTATGGCGCATGCACATAATACCTAAGTTTCCGAGAAGTAAGTATTTTGGAGACAATGCAAATAGGCATGTGTCATGAATATAACTTACCTTTAATTATACCTAACTTCAATGTAATGTATTAAAAACAAAATGTCTGCGCTGTTGTTTAATTAGGTGCAAAGCATAGTAATACTTACCTTGGTATATATACCTGAGTCATAGAATAGTTGTTACCTACATTACCTGTACCTACCATAATATTAAAGTTACTTATTATGTAATTTCAATAGGTACTTATAGGTAATCATAAAATTGCATCTACCGCATATGAGTCCAGTTTAAAGAACATAAAGCCAAAAAATAATTCGGGAAGTCTTATTGATCAGATAAATAATATTTTGGGGCGCGTGTAATTTCTTTCAAAAGTCATAGCATATTACTAGCCTAAGATCCGGCATTAGTATTATATACCCTCATTTATTATTTATTAGTGATAAGAAATAAATTATAGATAATGTTCTCAGTGCCACATTGCAAATAGCCAATAGGTTGCCTATTTAAATTGCGGCCAAACACATTTTTCATACAAAATCCAGGAAACTATGAACTAGATCTAAGGCAAAATAATACAGTTAAATTAAACATAAAATAAGCTTTCAAACTATTGTACGTTATTATTATTAACTATTGTACGTTATTATTATTAACTATTGTACGTTTTTTTTTCATGTTTTAGCAAATAAATTATTATTATTATTATTATTATTCATTTGACATATTAGACGACTAAATAACTGATGGGTATATAATTAATAATACTACTAAATTGTTTATATCTGGCAATCCCACAGTTTCAATGTGAAAGCAGGCAACCTTTACTTTTTCAATTCCTTTGCGTATATTCTATTAACTTGTTTTTTTTTATTGTACGTTTTTTTTTATTTAGTCAATGAGTGAAGAAGGAAGGAAGAATTTAACTAGGCAACCTAAGTGCAATGTGTCAATGTCAATATTAATCGTTTTTTACTTATCCCAATCAAGTAACAGATGAGAGAATATATATATCTTATGCCAGATCTCGTACTATACGTTATGCCCCACGATTTTATCTATACTAATATAGCTAAACTAAAGAGTTTGTTTGTTTGTTTGTTTGTTTGTTTGTTTGATTGATTGAACGCGCTAATCTCAGGAACTACTGGTCCGATTTGAAAAATTCTTTCAGTGTTTGATAGCCCATTTATCGAGGAAGGCTATAGGCTATATATTATCCCCGTATTCCTACGGGAACGGGAACCACGCGAGTCACCGCGCGGCGTCAGCTAGTTGTTTTATATGGAGACTTGCCACTAGCCCCTTTTTTTCTGTAGCGGGGAAAATCTTCATGAATACCCGTTTGGGTAGTGCTGGACTCCTACCGGCTAAAAACTTCTCCTTCAGAAAAATTCAAAATTCATAATTCACTTATTTTAAGTAGGCTCAGTTTACAAGCACTTTTGATTCAACGGCCTCCAAGTATCTTTATCATTAAGGAACTCCTCAATGGTGTAGTAACCTCGAGAGTAAGAACGGTGGTGTACCTGCCATTCAGCCAACAACCAACGTTGCAATCTTTAGCCACTTGTCGAGTTCCTTTTAATCCACCTTTATTTTTTCATGCGTTATGCTTTTAAGCATATAAAATGTCGAAACATCATGAAACCGCTACGGGTCTTAAATCCGTATAATAAATGTGATAAGACCCCTAATTATTTTGTTACTTTTATTAGTTAATATTTTCAAGTTTTTCAGCCCGCAAACCCGCATTAGAGCAGCGTGACGGGTTTAAGCCATATCCCTTCCGCTGTAAGGAGGGAGTCCTGGCCTCTATAGGCCATTAATTATGATACCTAGGTACTTTCAGTTAAAAATTTTAATTACCTATATACTTGGTCAACTATTATTGTAGCTACGCGGAGGTGTAATCTACTGGCTGACTTTGACCTAAATGAATGCGAGGTTTTATTTATTTTCCCACACTTGAGATAATAATTTAACTTTTTTCGATTATTTTACCAGACATGATTTATTACACAATTGTTATATAGACCTGCTAGCATATATTTATTATTATTTTATTTTATTGCATTTTATTTTTCATATAAACCTACGTTTTTAAAAGTACTTATTGAAAAAATCTGATCTTCTGGATAAGGCCTCAAATGTGCAAATATTTCAATGTTGGTGTCATACAATAAAATAACGCTATTATTGTGGCCTTTCATCATCATCATTATCAACCCATATTCGACGCACTTCTGAGCACGAGTCTCTTCTCAGAATGTTAGTTAGGCAAATAGTCCGCCACGCTGGCCCAATGTGAGTTGGCAGTCTTCACATAGGTAGATAATTAAGAAAATTCGCAGGTATGCAGGTTTCCTCATGATGTTTTTCCTTCACCGTTTAAGAGACGTGAAATTGAATGAATTCTTGTGACCTTTAATATGACATATATTACAATTTTATTTGATGCAGCCTATATTCTTTGCAAGCTCCTTTGCAGTGTCCTTCACTAGTGCTTTCACCCTAATGTGTTGTGATCTAAAAATCACGTCAAAATCGATTATCTTTTTATTAACAACGATACGCTAATCAGTGGTCTATTTAGGTATACTCCGTCCACGATTATCACCCTACTGAGCTAAAAGATTTGTATGCACAGTGCACACACTATTTCCAAACGAATCGTGCGTGATGTCACATTAATAAACAACACGACAATTTACTATACTTATTAATTTTGGAAAATATCATAAATATTATTGTTATTGGAGGTGTGTCTATGCAAATAAACATTCGTGAAGCGCTCATTTGTGGCTTATTTATACCATTTTATTATTGATCCAATATTAGCACTAAAGAATATGACGATTTATGACGCAGTTGCTATGCCCACAAACTGATGACGATGGAAAATTGCACGTTCGCCTATGCTTCTTAGGTAAACGTGCGTTATAAATAAAGTAACAAATAATTTATAGGTTGTAAACGCGCTCTAACGAGAGAAGAATCCTCTCATTAAAATTATAAGGGCAATGTAGAACATCGCGAGGAAACCTGCATACCCGAGAATTTTCTTAATTGTGTGTGAAGTCTGCCAATCCGCATTGGGCCAGCGTGGTGGACTAAGGCCTAAACGTAACCCTAACCTCATTCTGAGAGGAGACTCGTGCTTAACAGTGAGCCGAATATGGTTTATTAATGATGATGCGACCCTTGATTAATAGCTAATCAAAAGCTACTTAAGATCAACTATCGGAACAACAACGGATTGACTCAAAATCCCACATAGCGGTAATCTCGTGAGCAAGATTCCAAGTATTTAAATTTTTTTATCTTAAGCTGCGATCTCGGAAGCCTGGTTTTTTTTAATTTTTTTATGTGTTTTTATTATCTAATTTAAATAATTATGCTAAAATTTTAAAAATACATAATTATACGTTACGTTGTAAATAAATATACTTACATAATTATACGAAAAAAAAAACGTTGAGCATTCATATTCAATACCATACAGGGGGGGGGGGGTTACATATTATACTTAAATATACTTAATACCTATTCCAATTAGAAAGTTTACGGCACGTTGGCATGAGATAGAGTGGAAAATCCAAGTTGACAAGTTGTTTATATGGTAGGTAAGTACGACTGTTACTTATCTGTAAGTAGATGATCTAGATCTAGGAGAAAGTAAATATATCTAGGTTAGGTAGGTAGATGTACTATTTTTTCTTTAGAATATTTGCCATATCATTTAAATATGACGAATATTTCCAACTAGTCGGGAAAGACTGTATTAGGAGTGGATACGACAATAGGACCGTTGGGCCGGGATCGAACCACCACCCCTCGGTGATGAGTCCGACCACTTTACCGCTGAGCTATTGAGGCTCTTATTGTCGGTTGAATCTTTTTTCTTAATTTTTTTTGCGATGTGATGAACGAGAACGATACTTATATACTTTCAATTCCGCCATTATTGGTCGGAGTGCGTATAGGCTTTAAGTAATCTCACTACATAGTTAGAAAGGTATCTGCTTTCTATGCTAACTTCATTAACTCGCCAATATAATACGGATAACTGCTTTTTTGAGTTTCGCCGAGGAACGCTGATACAGAAAAAACATTCATTCATTTGTTTATTTAACTAGCTTAAAACGAGCTAAGCTATAAATAAGTAAATAATTATAATTGGTCAATACTTTGCAATTACTACATAAAGCTATATAGGTACTTGATTAACGTTCATTTATTTATCGACACAATATTAAATATAGGATGTGAAACTACTCAAAGAATTTCACTTTAACGCGGGAAAATTATCATTATGGATTTCGCAACGCGGGCTTGCTATACTAATAGCATTAACAACTGAGTCTTAGGGCCATAAATCATTTCTCTATATCTATCTCGCTTGCACTTATGGGTCTTATGGAGCCGTCTAGTGAAGGGTGTAACAATGAAAGACATATTATCGATAAGTAAAGTTTATTATCGTATCTTGTTCACAAAATTAAAAAAAATAACAATATTTGATTTAATATAATACATATTTCATATTATATAATTATTAACTAAATAAAATTAATCTTCATCTGAGTCTTCATCATCAGAATCTTCGTCTTCTGCCAAATTTATTATATATTAGTATCCATAGTGCGCAACGAGTAACACATGAATGTATTTATTTAATTGCAGTAAACACATTTATAGCAAAAAAAATACGCAATGCAATTACATTAGAAACCGACCAATCAGAATCGTCCAAATCATTATTGACTCATCATTAGCACGTGCGCAGGTAGCCGTTTATCGATAATTAGGGTGCGCAGGTAGGCGCGCTGCACATTCCTATCTTTTTTGACTTTTATGACCGGACGACTCAGATGATAATGCGCATACTATAATATCAGCAATCACGCACACCAATCGTGTCAATCAAGGTCAAGATCAAAGTAAAATATTGAATCGAAGCATCAAGCATTACTTACCTATACCTTGTTTTTTATTTGAATTATTTATTGCAAAAAAATAGTAGGTAAGCTGCATAAAAATTCGAATGTCACGCGGTGATGGCTTCATATGGCTTAAGTACCTAATGTTTTTTTATGGGTAAATGCGTTGTTATTTAATGAAATACCTATTACACAAATATATATATATTTTTCAATTTGAGATTAATTCAATTCATAAGATAGTATATATATTTATTTATTGTATAGTTATTAAGATAAGTTAGCTAAAGTTGTATTATTGAGAAATAATACAATTGGGAACTTTAATACCTAATTCATATGATGGCGCAGGCGATTTTAAAATACATACTCGTATATGTAAAACAGGTAGCTTTACCTAAGTATACGAAGTACTTTAGTACTTCAGTAGTTATCGCAGATTAAGAATAAAAATTTTAATAAAAAAAATTCAACCGACTTCCAACTCAAAAATTAACCTAAACTAAAAAGCAAAAAATAACATCTTACCTATGTGCTACCTTCTGATCAGTTTGAAGGAGGTGCCAAGCCAGTGATGTTTTAATTCAAGCCGTTTAAATTACACAATTTCTGTGGTTCTTTCAGAAACGGCTTTAATTAAAACATGTCACTGGATTTATTTTTAGTGTTAGCGCACCTACTGAATGTGAACAAAAATTAATGAGCAATTAGTTGAAACGTTATTTTCTTATGATAAGTATCTAAGTCCTACAATCCCAATTTTAAAAATACTACCTTAACTCATATACAAAATTTCACTCCCCCTTTATCCACACGTAATATGAATATTCAGAAAAACGTGGAAGGTGACTGTCCTCCGTCTTCATTACCAGACCCCCTATGCAGTCACAATCCATATGGGTGGAAAGTTCTCATCAATATAAAATTTATCAAGTCCAAACACAAGGTAGCTACTGTGAACCGTCGAGGAGTTCCCTTAACTCTCCTTCATCTCCATCACCAGACCCCTAATACAGTCACAATCTATTCAGGTGGAAAGTTCTCATCAATACAAATTTATCAAGTCCAAACACAAGGTAGCTACTGTGAACCGTTGAGTAGTTCCCTTACCTCTCCTTCGTCTTCATCATCAGACCCTTAATACAGTCACAGCCCATCTAGGTGGAAAGTTCTCATCAATACAAATAAATCAAGCCCAAACAAAAGGTACCTGCTGTAAATCGTTGACGAGTTCCATCGTCTGTGTATCGGCTCCATCATCAGACCAACTCCAGACCCTCGATTTCTCCAGGATGCCATCATCAGATCCTGACATGAAAAAAATGGGACTACTCTGGAATCAAACCCTTCAAAACAAAAAAAGAATTTTCAAAATCGGTCCACAAATGACGGTGTTATCGCTGGACATACATAAAAAAAAAAAAAAAAAAAACATACATACAGCCGAACGTAGAACCTCCTCCTTTTTGGAAGTCGGTTAAAAAATATAAACTAATTTACGATTTAGCACAGTAGCGTAGCATGCCTTGTAGAGACCCTGTATTAAAATTAGTTGAGGACCCAAAAAAGGGTTAAGATTTCGAAAAAAAACAATTGCGCTAGCTTAACTATGGATACACTTTTCTTGCCTTTTTTACGGCAAACTGATTTATTAAATCATCTATACCTGAAGAATCTCATCAGTTTTCTTAATACACGTTAGGGGCCTCTGTAGCCCGGAGTCCCTGTATCATTGGTACGGCTGATAAGACGTAGCTACACCCCTGATTTAACTATTACAATTTATCACTTAAGCTATACTTACTATATTTATATCCCGAAACAATAAGGAGCTTTTGGAATTGTATAAAAATCCAAAATTCACGCGAATGAAGTTATGGGTAATAATACCGTATATCCGTTAATCTCCGGATTATTTAGTCATGTTCTTGAAATAAATTATAAAACAAAATAAATCGACAACTAATCCCAAAGAGGAGATAAAGAGAGAGAGAGAGTGAGCTTAGTATCTATTCGACCTTATAATTATTTGGAATGCCATGCGCTCGCCAGATATGTACAAGACTTAATGTAATGATTTGAAATTGCCGATTAATTTATAGATATGCACAGAGCATATACTCGTAGATTATGACACTCAAAAATGACTGGTTTTCTAGTGGTAAAAGAATTTTCAAAATCGGTTCAGTAGATCCCTACAACCTCACCTGGTCCTGGATTAGCCTTTAAGCTATTTAATAACATTTTTTAGATTAATGCTTTGTAGTCTACTTTAAGGATAGGGCTAGGGGGGCCCACTGGGGAAGCTAATCTTGCTGTTTATAATATTAGTATATGTATTTAGATTAATATACCTATGTTAAGTATAATATTAATCAAAAGGCTGAGGGATCTGAACGATCTGCAGAACGAAGAACTGCTGAACGGAATTAGGAGAAATTCGGCACAGAGGTCTGGAATACTTATTACATTTTATCCCAATAATTCCGTAAGGCGTTTTGAAGGCCGTGGCGCAGTGGTATGCGCGGTGGATTTACTAGACGGAGGTCCTGGGTTCGATCCCCGGCTGGGCTGATTGATATAAGTAAAACTCCTTTAGCTCTCCCTCTCACCTTCGGTTTGATTCGCGCGATTACACTTTTCGTAACGTTTTCACCAACCCCAAGACGAAAGAAGAAAAGAAGTTTTATTTATTTTACTTTAACCACTTTATAGCAGTACTTAGGTACTTAATAATTAAGAAACTAAATAATACGCGAAGGGCGACACTTCCAGGTTACCATAATGATAAGAACCTACAACATTATTTTTTGTGAGACTTGAGAGACTTGACTTAAATGAGAGACATACGAGTACTTACGAGCGTCGCTACTAAATCTAAATAATATGCGAAAGGCGACACTTCCAGGTTACCATAATGATAAGAACCTTTAACATTATTTTTTGTGAGACTTGAGAGACTTGACTTAAATGAGAGACATACGAGTACTTACGAGCGTCGCTACTAAATCTAAATAATATGCGAAAGGCGACACTTCCAGGTTACCATAATGATAAGAACCTTTAACATTATTTTTTGTGAGACTTGAGAGACTTGACTTAAATGAGAGACATACGAGTACTTACGAGCGTCGCTACTAAATCTAAATAATATGCGAAAGGCGACACTTCCAGGTTACCATAATGATAAGAACCCTACAACATTATTTTTTGTGAGACTTAAGAGACTTGACTTAAATGAGAGACATACGAGTACTTACGAGCGACGCTAATAAATTATTATTTTATAGTTTCTGCAATGCACATGAAACTAATGCGTGCATTTCACGTGCATTTTATCAAGTTATCACGCATTTGTTATTTGATTACAATATCAATAATGTTACACTAACTAAAAATAGATCTAAGTAATCAGGGCCTGCAGTATTACTCACGTAGATCCTGTCCTTTTTTTTTATTCTTTACAAGTTAGCCCTTGACTACAATCTCCTGATGGTAAGTGATGATACAATCTAAGATGGAAGCGGGCTAACTTTTTAGGTTTCTATTCTACACGACATCGTCTCGGATCGCTAAATCGCTTGGCGGTACGTCTTTGCCGGTAGGGTGGTAACTAGCCACGGCCGAAGTCTCCCACCAGCCAGACCTGGACCAATTAAGAAAACCTCAATCGGCCCAGTCGGGGATCGAACCCAGGACCTCCGTCTTGTAAATCGCGCATACCCCTGCGCCACGGAGGCCGTCAAATGCTAATTAACAGCTAGTAGTAATAGTTTCTGCGCTTAACCGCGTATGGTATTTTTGTGCATTACATATTTATTAAACTGCTCATTTAAACTACGGAACCCTACACTGCGTGTGGCACGGTTTTTTATATTAGTTATGTTAACAGACACGCTGGTCCAATACCAATTCACATACTTCACACACGGAAAATTCTCAAGTATGCAGGTTTCCTCACGACGCGACGTTTTTCCATCACCGTTTGAGACACGTGATATTTAATTTCATAAAGTATTCTCTATACCTACTTTTTCAAATACCAAAGGACAGATGGATGAAAAAAGCACTATAGAAACTGCTGTAAGTATGTAAGAAAATTTGCAGTGTCATTGTTTTTAATAGCATTACCTTTGCACGATATAAATATGCGAAGTATAGCAATATTTAATAATAATTTTTGATTTATTACTGACACAAAATTCATAATGTATACATAATGTACATTACTCGTAGTGTACATTATGTATTCTCTGGTTAATTTTTTTTTATTAGGTACCGTCCTTTTATATATAACTCTAATAAACGACCAAAATTTAGATTTTAATGATAGTGACCGGGATTCTTGGACAGATGCACCGATGCACTGGGTTAGACCACAAACTTCCAGGGTGAGAATTTAACTGAAAATTTCTTACAAGAATGAAAATCTTAGTATCTCATAAAGCCCGAGTCAAGATTCGAATCATGTTTCGAAACCAGGACTTCATGTTTCGAAACCAAATGGGCTAACCACTGCACCGACGAGTCATTTAGAGGTGCACGTAGGTACAAGCCAAAATTAAGCACTGCTGTGTTTCACTCGCATAAAATTCAATATCTATCCCTATTATTTGACTGAAAGGTAGGTTAGTCATAATGCTCGATAACGTACGTAGAGCAAATGGTACTTAAAGAAGAAGAAGTAGAGAAATAATGGACCATCCACATCGATCTCCTGTTAAAAAATGGATGCACAATTAGCGACCAAAAAACGTCCCCACTCTATGAGTGCCTAACACAACTTCTTGGCTCTCAATTCAAGTAGTCTCATTTGCAAATTCAACTTTAAACTCAATACTTAAGGTTGAATTTGCTCTGAATTTGGGATTTTATTGAATATTGGACTATATTTAAAGGTCTTTAGGTGTAATTTACCAATAATTCTAAAACTGTCAAAGCAAAATTGGCCAGTTTTTAAGTGAAATTTTCTACACGATTGTGCGTCCTTTTATCATAAACACTGATGTGTCAACAATCGAGAATCTGAGATTAACGAGGTACATACAAATAATCTCTTCAGCTTTATAATAGTAGTAGTACCTACTCGTATTGTAGATTAGGGTATAAGACAGCTCATTCGTATTGAATGCGGATATAATGATAATAATTTGCATTCGATATCAAATTACATAAAAATGTAAATATCAGACCAACAAAGCGTAACCTACATTGATAACTTATCTTTAAAAATATCACCAATCTAGGCATACTTTCTTTATTTTGCTGATTGTTAAAAACACAGTCATCATTAGGGTTTTATATATGTTCTATGCGTATAATAATGACTTCTTTAGTAGATATGAAGCCTTAAATCTTATAGTTTTCATAGTTTAGATTAAATTGTCACTTATGATTCTTGTTCAAAGTTCAATCCCTAGTCCAATTGACGTGTTAATTTAGACTAATATAATAGAACTCTGAATTTAATACCTACAATACATCCTTTACAAAACAGAGCTTTTAGCTCGCTTTTTTTACATCAATATAGCAGAAAAGAAAGAATCTTAGATATGTCGTCATACCTCTATAAAAGAACGTGCATACCTTCACCCACCTGTACAAGAAAATGAAATATGTATGTGAATCTCATATAATCAGTTGTTATTTGCGTAGATACAAGTGTCCCTGATGTATTAGCTACTTGAAAATGACAACAAAGATTAGAGCGTCAGATATCTTGATAGGAACCATCACGGAACGTAATCAATAACTGACCTTAACGTATCATAATCGGACTACTTTTCCTCGTAATAGGTCATTATTACGTACTTGTTAAGAAATGAGCTTGATTTTTAATTACCATATTGGGAAAACCTTTAATAAAATTAATTAAATGTGAAAAGTGGGTATTCGTATTTCTTTATATTTTAACTATTCCTTGTTGTTTAAAACCATTTCATTAGTGATTGTTCTCAATCCTTTGATTGCTGGTAACTCTAATATGTATTATCTAATTGCCATTGTATCGTATTTGGTTGATTCGTGTAAAAAAACCTGTGAACCGACGTAACGACCTGCAATCGCAAATACTGATCAGCGTTTGGGTGATCACTCTACGTGACCGCACTCAAGGTCATGATATAAAACAATATGATCATAATTAAAACGATTATAATCTGTTGTGGGTGCATGACAATATGGCCGCCCCGCCGCCATATTGGAAGAGCGTGCGACGCGACGCTTTGTGACTACACGTTTCCGGAAAAGCGCGCGGTTTGGGGTCACTGAATTGGACGCTGTGTCTGCTACGTAGGTTAACAGAAATTAAGCTTTAATTTGTGATAACCTTTTTCTTTATTTTATACTTTTAATTATTATGAACTTTAAAGTTCAAGTACTTTTGTGCTTAATACCACTTAATTACTATATTATTACATCGTGTTCAAATGACTGTTTCAGTTAATCCTTTTTAAAATAATTTCTAGATAAAATCTATAAATTTAAGCTTTCTTTGTTATGATGCTATCGATGACAGAAGAAAGAGGAAACATTTCATGCATTTTTAGTGTTTTTGAGATAGCATGGGTACGGTGACAGCCGCCTGTATGACGTTCATAATACGTACTATTATCGTAAATCGCAGAAAACTTGTGTGAGTGAAACGAACTGTCACCCGCACCATCCAACATGAAACGAACAATAATTGTAGTAATAGAAGATTCTCAAATTTCATTACATCTTTAAATCATGCTTATCCTTCAGACTTTATTTGTAGACAGTCTTTGGGTCACCATACGCATGTACCTAGTAACAGTAACGGTTACTTAAGAAACCTTAGACTTTATCCTAAGATTTTATATTTTCATAACGTTTAGTTTGTTTATCAGGTTTCATATTTTCATTATTTTGTCTGTTTTGTGGTTTCTTTGTACTGATTAATATTGTAGAACTGATTTGGAACATTTTATAAGGTATTTAAAATACACGAACGTTATGGCTACTATCCACCAAGTACGACGATTTCGGCTCGGTCATCGGTGTCAGCGTATCTATGGAAAATTAGCGATGCATGTCGTCGGTGTGATTCGCTCATACTATTCTCCCATTGTCAGTCCCCCCCTTGATGTAATTTAACTGAATTATGGTGTAGAAATGTCCACAATATAGTTTTGGCTGGCCAGTGATGCGCCCGTGAGGCAAAGCTTAGTGGACATACTGACTGTAATCCAGATAAGTGTGGTTGTTTGTAAGTGCTACGACAAGCTACGAAACCTACTACGCCTTCACCGAAAGCTCAAGTGAGTGTTACAGAACTTACAGATCATTCAAGGATTTGTTCTTTTATTTTTTTCATAAGGCATAGATTATTGTTACTGAGGTATAGAAAACTACATCATTTAAGTTATGCGATACTACTAGGCTAATTTCGAACACATTTGGGATCCTTATAATGAGGCAATATTGGTTTTTGCCTAAAACATGAAAAGTTTTATAATTTTTCAGAATACCTATTAGGTATAAAGTTTTATTTTTTTACTTTTTTTGAATACATTGCGACATGGAATGGAGTCTGGATTATAGAAATTGATTTTGTTTGTGTAAGAAGGTAGGTTTATTATACTAAGTATAGGTCCCGGCAAGTAAATTGAACCAAAACAGCGATCATCAACGTATGCTCCATGGTTGCCCAGAAAATAAAAAGTCTTAAAACTTCGATCAATGCGTGCTATATTATAATAAGAAAAATTTTATACAACAAAGTAGGTACCTTTTTTTTTTTTTTTTTTTTTTTTTTATTTTGTATAAGCAAGCGCTTAGCTGCAATCACGCCTGATGGTAAGCAGTGATGCAGCCTATGGTGGAACGCGCTTGCCTAGAAGATGCCTATTCACTCTTGACTTGAAGGTACCCATGTTGTAGGAGGTGGGGAAAACAGAAGCTGGAAGAGCATTCCACATCATTGCAGTGCGTATAAGAAACGAGGAACTAAACCGCTTAGTACGGGTCCGAGGAATATTGATGACGTAGCGGTGTAGATCTCTGCGATGCCTAGCAGTCCTGTGGTAGAACGGCGAAGGTGGCACAAGATCAAATAGTTCCTGAGCGCACTCCCCGAAATATATCTTGTAGAACACTGATAGACAGGCAACCTTTCGGCGATGCTCTAAGCTTTGAAGTTTAGAGCTTGATAATGCCTCATTGCCAATGAGCCTTCTGGCGCGTTTATCCACTGAATCCAAAGCAGCAAGCTGGTATTTGGCGGAACCATCCCATAAGTGGGAGCAGTACTCCATACATGACCGAACTTGAGCTTGATATAAGGACAGAAGCTGCTCAGGTGTGAAGTACCGCTTCACTTTATTAAGGATGCCAAGTTTTTTGCCTGCAGCTTTTGCCTTAGATTCAATGAACTGTCCGAAGTTGAGTTTGGACGATATGGTTACGCCAAGAAGCTCTAAACTATCAGATATTCCTACAGACATATCCCGGAAAGTAGGAGTCAGATGGAAGGGACTCCTTTTGGCAGTGAACAAACATGCCTGAGTTTTTTCCGCATTAAACTTAACCAAATTGGCATCTCCCCATTCAGACACCTCATTTAAGGTTAAATTAATGCGTTGCACCAAAGCCTCTCGTTGCTCATGGATCTCAACCCCACTAGCACGGGGACTGGACATATATCTCTCTGTTACAGTGCTATCATCTGCATACCCAAATATACCGGGTTTAAGCAGATCATTTATATGCAGCAGGAAAAGTGTAGCAGAGAGAACTGATCCCTGAGGGACACCGGCATTAATAGCCATTTGATCTGATGAGATGCCGTCCACGACAACTCGAAAAGATCGGTCACTCAGGAAATCAGATATCCAGTGACAAAGACTAGAGGGAATCCCGTAGGACGGAAGCTTGCTTAAAAGGCTTTCGTGCCAGACCCGGTCAAAAGCTTTTGACACATCCAGTGAAACGGCAAGCGCTTCACCGTGCTTGTCAACAGCTTCACCCCAGATGTGAGTGGCATACACTAAAAGATCTCCTGTAGACCGGTTGCGACGAAAACCATACTGTTGGTCTGACAAAAGATCATTTTCATCGAGGTATGCCAGGAGCTTATTGTTCAAGACACGCTCCATACTCTTACAAAGTATGGACGTGATTGCAATTGGCCTGTAGTTGGCCGGGTCAGCACGGCTTCCCTTTTTTGGTACAGGTTGTACGTTGGCAATCTTCCAGCCTTTCGGAACGTGAGCAGACTTGAGAGAGAGGCGGTATAGGCGTGTTATTACAGGAGACAGCTCAGGGGCACAGGTTTTCAGTACTATCGCTGGTATACCGTCAGGACCACTAGCCTTGTTCACATCTAAGCTACGAAGTACTTTTAAAACCTCACTTTGGCGGATATGTATCTCTGACATCACAGAGTCGCAAGGTGTTAGAGTCGGTGGTGAGGCACTTCCAGTATCCAGATGTGAATTTTTCGCAAACAGATTGGCCAAGAGATTGGCCTTGTCGTTAGCGGAAAAAGCCAGCGATCCATCAGGTTTAAGCAGAGGTGGTAACGATGAACGGCAGAAGTTCGTTTCGACAGATTTCGCGAGGGACCAAAAAGCTTTGCTGCCACGCGGATAAGTAGCTAGTTTAGCCCCAATGCGATTTGTACGGTTGAAACGAGCCTTCTTAAGAGCCTTCTTGTAGGACTTGGCAGCTAGGTTAAAAGCTCTCTTCTTTGAGGTGATGTCCGGAGCTTTAAGTGTTCGGGCTTCAGCCCAAGCTGCAAACGCTGAATTTTTAAGAGACTCCGCTTCAGCGCAAGCAGCGTTATACCACTTTGGAACTTTGCCATCCAGCGACATGTCAATAAATGGAATGAAATACTCCATTGCTTGACATATCACTTGCGATATAGCTTGTTCACAGCTCGACGGATCAATAGAAGAGAAGCATACCTGCCGCCAAGGATAAGACGCGAAAAAATGTCGCATCTCATCCCAATCTGCTGACTTATATCGCCACACCCGTCTAGTACCACCAGGTCCTGGGTCCAAAGGGTGATAATTCGATACCGACTTAACCACACAGTGGTCAGAAGTACCAAGTGGGGCTGCAACTGACACTGAAATCCGGTCAGGGTCGGTGGTCAGCAGAAGGTCCAAACAATTAGGCGTGTGACCTTCAACGTCCGGTATCCGGGTTGCTTCATGTACAAGCTGGGAGAGGCCCAGCGTCAAGGCGAATTTCAATGTTTCACGCCCGGCATGGTCAGTGGTCTGGTAAGGGAATAACCAGTCTTCGTGGTGGGCATTAAAATCCCCCAGAAACGCCATTTGAGCAGTCGGATACCGACGTTGGACAATGTCAGCCGTTTGACTAAGGTACTGAAACATCTGAGTTGTCTCCTGGTCACCGCTATGCGATCTATAGACACATGCATATATTGTCTGATCTATGCCCGTATCCAGTAAACACCACAAGATGGAAAAATTGGGTACCTCCAAGTTACGAAGACGTCGGCAGCAGATGTCGTTACGAGAATACAGACAGACCCCTGCGTGAGGTTTAAAATTGGACTCAAGTGAATAGCCGGGGTACTGTAGGTATGCTTCATCTGATGGACTCCTAATTTGCGTCTCCGTTAAGAAAAGTAAATGTGGCCTCTCAGTCTCCAGGTGGTGGTGGACCGTAACGAGATTAGAGTGCAATCCTCTGATATTGGTGAGGTGCACTTTAAGTGAGAGGGGGTGCAACCGCTGAAAAACGTTACTTTTCTTATGTTTTCTTTTCATATTTTTTTTTTTTTTGGAGTGAATAGGGAGGGAAGGATGGTAGTTATACGAGGCTTTGCGTTCATAGACTCCTCAACCTACGAAGAAACTACACTGAGGGAAGGCTTGACTGGAGACTGCGGGGACGCCCGAACCCCCCTGGAAATTGTCATCGGACCCTCTCTCCGGTCGCCAACCGGCACGATGAAAGCCATTCCAGGATTTTTCGCTAGTTGGCGGGGCAGCCTTTCATAGGTGGCTTACCTATAATTGGGCCCCCTACTAACTGCGGTCGGCCAGCGGAAAACCGTGCTTCGGATCCCGCTAACCTCCAAGTCAAGACCTCCGGTGTCATTAATCAGCAGGTCGGGTTTATTGTCATCAAACGCATCGCAACTGTACAGACCCACCTCCCCTGAAACGGCTTCTACAAGCAACGCGACGGAACACGACTGACCACGTCAGATGACATGATCAGTCATTTGGCGGCGCGACTTTGCTCGTAGGGTGGTAACTAAGCCACGGCCGAAGCCTACCACCAGAAAGAATGCCACTCAATTAGCACCACCCAGGGGCCGCGTGTAGGGTAATGAGGGTTAAAAAACCTGATTTTGGTAGCACCTACGGACGCGAGTGGCTCTGACCCCCAAAACCTATTTCTACATAAAAACGTTAGCGTTTTCTGTTTTGTGTTTTTAAGTATTAGGGTTCGGTGATTTGGAGTAACACCTAATGACTCTGCTGGGACTTTTATCAAATCTTCAATATGTTTACTTTCTTTTACAATTTTGTTAACTGTCAGTATCAAACTAACTTTTTTGTAGCTTCTTATGTGTTATTTAAAGAATCAGTTATCTATAAATAAAATCAAATTAGAGAAATAAAATGTCAAAGAATCGAAAATCTCATACGCGATTGTGATAGCATCAACGTGTTGCTACGTCAACGCCCAAAAATTAGTTACTGCGCATCGGTCAACTTACAGGCCGCGACCTATACTGGATTATATAGCTGTATACTTTAATAACTCATTACTAAGAGAGTGTAAGTGTATTACCTGCCGTTGCGATATATATTTAGGTTATTTTAGAATGGAAACTATCGTGAGTGTTATTCATATTAAATGATTATGAAACACGGCTAAAACTCACGTAATATTAGGTCGGAGTATGGATCGTGCCGCGATGCAAGAACTAGCTCATGACTAAGGGCCCCGTATGGGTTCGAAACTAATCGGGCATACTCCGACCTAATATCACGTGAGTTTTAGCCATGTTTATATAATCATTTAATATATTTAGGTAAGCGTAATCTTAATCAGCCTATTTTAACGACCCACTACAGGCCTACCTGCCTCTTTATAGGAGAGGAGATATGTAACTCAAACCCACCACGCTGCTACCGGGCGTTGGGTAAAAATGTTTATTTATTTAATCATAATCACTATCAGGATATGATAATGATAATGATTGATGACTTTCGAAGCCTTATAGGCTTATACACTAAAATGCCTTGGCACCAACGACGTCGTTGCTTGGCACGTTATTCACTTAGCAATTATACATTTTGCTCTTTGAACATAATATTATGGTTCTTTTAGACACTGGTCAGTAATTTTAATCAGCTAGCATTAAATAAATAGAATAAAGAAGCACGTGACTTAAAAATTGCTTACAATAGCTAGTTGGTAAATTTTGTTACTCAAAATTAGTAAAAAGACTGACCATCTGGCCTATTCGCTAATTTGGTCTTTATTAAAGATCAAACCAACTGAGAAATGTCATCTAATGATATCCACGAACTGAGAAATGTTAAATCCACGAAGAGTTGTTAATAGGCACCCGATGACATTTACAGAGAATCTGAATTTCGTAAATGTAGTTGACGTACCTCAAAGTCAGTAACGTAGCGTGCCTTGGAGAGGCCCCGTATCAAAATTACTTACTGGTGGTTACGTGGTGAAACTTAAAATTAGTTGGAGGTCCAAATGAAGGCTAAAGATTTCTCAGAAAAGAAACGAAAATGATCGCATAAATAAACCTGGCAGTGACTTAACAACTTTTGGGCTCACGCTTAACTAAGGAAAAAAAAGACATTGTGATGTGACACTAATTTTGCATTCACACGTAAGGGTACACGTGTAGTCATATTTTGTATGTATGTCTATAGATTTCCACGAAAATAATAGGTTGTCTGTAAAGTCGGTTTACTTACGATAGTTGAACGTGACAACGTCTTAAGAAAATACTGATGAATTGGTTGTATTTTTCAAGAGAAAATGTTTGTTTTTCTAAAATACTGTTTAACAATCTTCGTCGACCAGAATCCAGAATATACTTTATTTCTTGTTAAAAAAGTTGGCAACCTTCATCGAATTGTAAGACGTTTTCACGTCAAAAATGCTAACCACACGATTGATGGCGGTGCGTGTTGGTTGCTGAGCGGATAAAATGAGTTATGAACCTTACCTATTGGTTTTCAGTTACAAAAACTCGCTGGTTATAATCGGCTCTTAAGCATCTATATGCATTCTTTATACTATATCACTTTGTACATTTAGTTGGATATAAATACAAATGTGGTGCAACTAACGTAATGCTCTTGCATTATAATTAATTAATTACACGTAGGTAATTGGTTGGTTGGGAAGCTATTATGTAACTCTGACCACGTGTGTACTTCCACACATTACCACACATGTTTCATTAAAGTGAATACCTACGTGTGTGCACAAGTTTTTCAAGTAGGGTATGCACTTATTCTAATTATACAAATGGAAAATTGCTTCTTCAATTAATAATAATAATGAGTTTTCAGGGAAGGTCGAGCAGTTTTTGAATCAATGAAGTGCAATACTATATTTTTATTTGCTTTCCATACCGGTGGTAGAGTCCCTATTAATTAACACTTCAAAAATGTTTACTCTCTCAAAATACCAAAGTGTTTGTTTTTTTTTATCTGTAATTACGAAGGCTTTTTTAGACTAAGAAGATTATATTGTAATAATATATTAATGAGGCAAAAGCCTTATTTCCCTTGAACAAACTTTGTGCAAAACCTTGTATTATTATTAATTTAGTGGTAAAACTCTATAATAAGTACCTAAAGCCAAAGTACCATATTGTTTAACTTGAAAAAAATCACGAGATTCAATTAAATATACACAGTACAGCTTTACAATGTTTCAGACCTAATGGAGAAAGAAAAGCTGCTAAAAAAACAATAATAGGTTCTTAAAAGTACCTATGTTATAACTTTTTTCTTCGAGAAAAAAATTACATGTGCGTAGATAGGTATGATATTATGAAGCCTAGACAAGGCGAAACAACTGTTTATGTATTTTGTGTGATTTTTTTCGTGTATTTCAAAGCAAAACTGTAATCGAAAAATTATAATTTCTAAAAAGCATGTAAGCATGTAGGTTAGCCCGCTTCCATCTTAGATTGCACATTCACTTACCATCAGGTTAGATTGTCAAGGACTAATTTGTAAAAAATAAAAAAATGTCCTACGTCTTTAAACTTTAGAGGAAATGGATCAATTTTATTGCTCTTTTTAAAACAATTATAACAATAAAAAGAACAAAAAGCCTTGCTTCAATAATTTGACTCTTACATCCTCATACTTACCTACTAGAGTTCATTTCATGTAGGATGATGCGGGTGACAGTTTTTTTCACTCTTGAAAATTTGTCACTGTCACCGTACCCGTGCTATCTAAAAAACATTTTAACAGGGAAAATTTAAAATTTGATTTGATCATGAAAACCTTTACCTACATAGTTTCACGAGCCCCTAGACCTTAAGCTGAACACGGACTAAACTATAAAATATCGACTCTTTCAGCTCGACTTCCTGGGAAAATATTTACTCGATCGTTATCGGCATCTGCTCACGCCCATACCAATAATAGGTATTCAAAATATTGCGAAAGGGCATGGTGATATCGGAATACTTTCCCACGCGCCCATCCTAGCCAATCCCATCGCCCTTCTCTACAATAGGCGCAGTTTCCAACTTTTCACACTATCTCGTCGTGCGTGATCGCTCATGAAAGAGTCCCGTTAAGCAGTTATCAGATGAATGGACTTCCGTGTCCAATACGAGGAATTGTCACCGATCAATTGCTACTTTCGCATCCATTTAATGATAAACTTTATAACAAAGTAGGCTTGTTATTTATATTTAGAACTTACGTAGATACTGTAGAGATGAACGAAAATAGGAGAAGGTTCTTAGTTCGAGGCGCATATTTTTTTTATTTATATCAATGATATTTTATACTAGAGATATTAATGCAGTTATTAAATATTAGATGAGCACTACCACATTAAAACTGAAGCGGGAAAGTGTACATTAAATCGCTTATTAAACAGCGAAAATTATTTAAACTCATACTCATACGTAATACTTTAATATTGTCTACAGTGTCGAGTTCTGTGTTGTGTGAAGTTTAAAAACATATTATGTAATGTTGCTCAGTGGTGTCTTTAAATACGGATCACTTTTTGCAGTGATTTTGTAGGCACGTAGCATATCTATAGTAATTTATTTACCTCAATAGCTCAACGGTAAGAGCGAGAGAGAGAGGTTCAATCCTCATCCCGTTGACCAACGGGATGAGGATTGAATACTGTGCTAGGAGTAGGTACGACAATAGACCTTAGAATAGGCAAATATTCTTTTTTAACAAAAAAAAATTGATTTTATACATGTTTGATCATTCTTTTTTTGACCGATTTTGATGATTCAGCGCTAATGCAAGTTTCTTTTAACTGCGATAATTACCTGACTATGGCAAAGCCAAAAGAAAGAGTAATGATTTTGATTAAAAGCTGACTTTGGTTAGTAGGTATACTACCTGCCTACCTACAAAGTATAAAGCCAAAACAGCAGCTGGTTAGCAGATTATCATAAAACCAGATGACCTTTTGATTACACTGGATGAAGATAAATGAAAACTGCTTTTTATTATTTACTTAAGTAACTTTTATTTATCTTCACGTTATAAACACACATCTAAATCTTCATCTCAATAAATTAATGATTACGAGACAACACTTATTAAGACAATAATACTTACCTCACCTTGTGTTGATTAATGACGTCTCATAATCCTTTATTTAAACGTCGACAGCGTAAGAATTTTGATGCTGATGTTTCTGATTATTCATTTGCTATACTTTTGGCTTTTTACTGGGATCATCTAGGTTTCACCAAGGGGTTTATACTTTGGCAAAGTTTGAACCCGAAGACTAGAAGAACGTAGGCGGACGGAGAGTCGCCAAAGGGACTTGAGACCGGGGCTTAGATGGACATTGATGAGACAATCAGTACCAACGGCTCTGACCTTTATGCCCGTGGTTAGAATACACATCCGTGACGAAATAAATCGAAGACCTTAACTTTGCGGCAAAGACGACTACAATATCAATAGCATAATTACCACGGTGGTAGAAAAGGTTCCAACACGGTTATATACCTGCATGAGAAGATAGTAGAAGGCAATTGGAAGTAGAGAAAAGAGTATCTCGATTATTTGAATTTTTTTCATCGTTCTATAAACTGTTTGGAAATAGTTCTTCAAGTCAAGTTCTATGTTAAATTGGAATATACACTTTGCCGAATTGGAATATACATAAGGTTACGAGAGATTTTGTTACTGATCTAACTATATGTTTATAAAATTATTTAGATGAGACCCTCATTTTTAGCACCAACGCATATCTAGCTACGCCACTGGCTATTTTGGCAAATTTGATTGAAACTAAACTTCCAATCAAAAATACATTTCTTCCCTATTTCTTTGAATTATTTCACCGCGGCTACTTGCGTCGACTGGCGATAGAAGTTGGCTGGCTAATTTTTTGCTCATTTGCGCAAATGATCAGATTGATTGTCGCCTTCGCCGTGTGCTTGATTTGTATAGTTATTAGGTTAAGTTGGCTTAAGTTTTCTCATTGTTACCTACATTCATTTATTTGATTAATTCTTGCAGTGGCGAAGCTTGGTAACCAAGGGCCCTGGTGCTAATAAAACATGCTATCTAAACTCGTTAGGTTTTATCATGTAAAAATATTAAATATATGTACAAACATCTATAACTTTCGAATTTCTCTCAACAGAGTCAATAAAGTCGACTCTCAATCAATCAATAAAGTCGACTCTCAATCTGTCATATTCATTTTGAAAAAAAGGAGAAATTTAAAAAAGTTCAGTTCAATTCGAGGGCCTCCTGAGCTCGAAGACCCCGGGGCACTGCGCCGCCTTGCCCCTGGGTAGCTACACCACTGCTTACCTTTCGAAGGTTACGAGAGATTTCACGACACAGATAACTGTACAAAACACAGACTACGCCATTAGCTACAATTTCCTCCGACGAGGACATCGCTCGCCCACAAAGCACAGGAAATGGGCATCCGCTTTCCATCGGCACAATTTTTGGAAACGCCAAAATTTTATACCGCAGGCCTTCATGGCTTTTGTCATGTTGATTTTTAATTTATTATGATGTACCCACATTGTTAGTTTCAAAAGGTGTGGGTGATTCATCTTGAAATTTATGGTATTTAATTTATTCGACATTTTGTCTAATGCTTTTTGTCTATATTGTTTTAAAACTATTCATATTAAGTTATAATTAATTTTCCAAGTAAACACTTTGTTTGATTTTAATGTCACAATATAAGTTAAGAGTTGGGGTTTGGTGATTAGAAATAACATCTAATTGGAATTTAATGAGCTCTTCAATACCTTTATTTTCTTTTACAATTATGTTAACTATAGATACAGACTTTTTCTAGGTTCCTATATTTTATCAAACCATATTCAGCTTGACCCTAAGCTCGAGTCTCCCTTAGAATGAGAGGGGTCAGACCAATAGATTGGCAGACTTCACACACGCAGAAAATTAAGAAAATTCTTTGGTATGCAGGTTTCCTCACGATTTTTATTTAAAGACTTAATTTATTCTTTCAATCAATACTTGTAAATATGAAACAGCTTATTGACGTCAATATAACGGTCCCGTTACAATAGTTTAAGCCAAGCGTCAGTACACCTGTCTACCCTCAAAAGCCTAACTGTACTTTAATTACTGCTATCAATTGCATATTCTGTATCCGCATTAAACATCATAACTACCGATCTATTGTTGATCATACGATGTGCCAATAAATGGGCAAATAAAATGACAGTCATTATTTGCATTGCGATATCCATGCTGATAATGTTGATTGTCATTGAATCTCGCTATTTGGACTATTTGATGCTATGTTTATTTTCAAAAGTGGAATAGAAAGTTGAGGCTTTGAATACAATAGGATACAGGAGTGAATCAAATCCTTGCAAATAAAATTTAAACCAAGAGTGTGATGGTTAACAACATGGATCACGGCATGTCCATTTGTCTAAAGAAAAATAAAATATAGGAAATAACATCGGTCTCCTATTTATTATAAGAGGTCAATGGGAAATAAGGATATAATATAGCGATATATACTATACATCTAGCGATGGAATTGATGGAATGGAAAGAATTGGAACCAGCTTGCGTTGCCAAAGGTCACGTGGCGTAAGTTTATATTATATGCGAATAGCGAAACATTTAGAAGATCTAGAAGCAAAAATGCACCTTCGAAAGATCAGGCAAAAGCCTGTCAGCCAGTCATGAAATTAGACTTTTAAAACTAAGTTTGGTTTTTTATGACAAGAGTGAGTAGGCATCTTTTAGGTAAGTGCGCTCCGTAAATTAGTCCTTCTACCTAATCTACACCTTGGATTAGATGAGATTATTTTTTATTTAATGACAAGACAGTCTCACATGTTAAGTGACGATACAATCCATGAAAGTAGCGGGCTAGCTTGGAAAAAGTACAAGTTTAGATAAACTACCCGTATCTGACGGTTTCTACGTAGTATCATAACTGTATAGTTACTATGTATCTCGGTGTACCATTCAAATAATGAGTCACTACATCGTTTTACATCATATCTCCGTTTATGCATTAATGTAACATAGTATTTTCAACGAAATGACATAAGTATCTTCATTTTACGTAAAATGGCAGGAATATAGAAGCGGCAGTAGCAAGTTGTAAGATTATTTCAGCGAAGAACCGTTATTTACGTATTTTCTATGAAATAACTATGTTAGATGATCACAATTACCAAAATACGATGAATATCAATGTAGTGACTGATTATTTGAATGGTACACCGAGTCTCATAATAAGCCTGCTGATCGCTTGTCTCCTGACGGTAGGACTTCGCCAGGTAACTTAACCAAGGCCGAAACCTACCAGCAGTCAACAAAGCAAACTAAGATGTTGGTCAAACGCAAGTCCATTTCATATAAAAAAGACAAGGCAAGATAATGTTGAAGCGCATTCTAGATTTTATCTTAGGTGCCCTTTATCGGCCAACTGACTTTTGAGATCAAACAAACAAATCAATCGACAGGTCATTAGCTATAAGCACTCACGGATGGTTTTCTGAACCTAGATATACTACTGTCCAGGTACATATTTAGGTAGTGATATTTATTCAACCTTGTTCTCGATTGTCTCATCACATTCATCTGGTGCAGCGAACCGATGATTTTGTATCGTGTATAAATTGTATACCTATACATGGTGGATATTAGTGATTTTACATAGACCACATTATTTTTCCATAAATCTATTTTGTGTAAAGACATTTATGATAATAAAATACACTTGTAACAGCGTAACTAAATTGCCTATGTAGTTTGGAATAGTATTCTAGTTTTATCTTGGAAAAATTATCGACCTAATTGGTCGTCAACGTCGAGCTAAGACTGGCATATTGACATTTTATGCATTTTTAATCATCTTCAGCATTTTTGAGTGTTACAAAAATTCGTTCTAAATGATTTCGCAGAATTTCTTTTGCGCTAAAATTAGGTATAATCTATAATGTAACAAATTGCTATTTTTAAATTGTTATCTACTGTTAATAGTAGGGTTAAAGTATGAAATTGCCGATTTGTACTGAAAATCTAAATTGTTCTTTTTTTAATTTTTAATAAATTTATTTAATCAAAATAGTTGCCATTATTATCTATACATTGCTGCCATCTAATGGGAAGGAATTTTGTACTGCCTCCTGGGAAGAAAACTTCTTGTCAAGTAGATAATTGTCCAAATCACGAAAAAAATGGTAGTCCGTTGGAGCAAGGTCTGGTGAATACGGAGGATGACGAATAGTTTCTAACTGCAGTTCCTGAAGGGTTAAAATGGTTTCTCGTGCTGTGTGAGGTCTCGCGTTGTCGTGGAGCAATAATGGTGAAGATCGATTCATGAGTCGGGGCTGTTTAACTGCTAGTTTTGTCAACATGGTTCGGAGTTCGGCACAATAGACATCTGCCGTTATTGCTTGACCAGATCGGAGAAAACTATACTGAATAACACCATGCTGAGACCACCAAACAGTTACCTTTTTATTGGTAAGTTTTGCTTTAGGACACTGTTGTGGCATTTGATCTGGGGTCAGCCATTGCATTTTTCTTTTCCGGTTATCATAAAAAATCCACTTTTCATCAATGAAATTTTTTTTAAATTCATGTTACAATTCGATCCAATATTCCTTCATTTCTGTACCAGGTCAACAAGGCAACACAAGTTTCAACACGCGTTTCTTTCTGCTGATCAGTCAAATCATGAGGCACCCATTTTTCGTATTTTTTTATTTTATTGATTTGACGCAAGTGAGTCAATATTGTGGGTAAGGTAACGTTAAACCATGCCGCTAATTCCTGGGTAGTTTGACTAGGATCGGATTCCACTATCTCTCTTAATTCATCGTTATTCACCTGTGTGGGCGGTCTTCCTCGTGGCTCGTTCTTTAAGTCGAAATTTCCATCACGAAAACGTTTAAACCAAAAAAATCACACGGTGTGTTCATTAGTAGACCCCTCTCCAAACGCAGCATTGATATTGCGGGCTGTTTCTGCCGCGTTAGTTCCGCGTCGGAACTCGTATTCAAAAATTACTCGAATTTTCGCAGTATCCATCTTTCTTGTCTAAATTGAATAACAAAAACAATTGAAAGCCGATATTCAAATGTTTCATATTTTTTAAAAAAAGAACATCATAGAAACCATTTGAAAAAAGTTTCATTCGAAAACCTCAAACCATGAAGATTCTATTCAATTCAAAAAACCTATTGCAATAAAACGGCAATTTCATACTTTAACCCCTATTATTACAACAACCTTTGAAACAAATGTTGGTATTACATACATAAATAGATAATATCTTTGTTATGAACAAATAAGGTTCAGTTTGTTTAGATATTACGCATTGGATTTATCAAAGAGATATTAATAGATTTTATCACGATGTTTTTCTTCTAAGTATATAAATGCACCAACCATAGGTAGGTATCTGATAGGTTAAAATAAAGAAGACTTAATGTAGTTGTAATATTAAGTAACTAATACATTATTACAAAAAAAAAACTTGAGATTTTTAATGTTTTATAATTACGCAAAAAAATGTCTATATATTTTATCTAAACGAAGCAAAAAATAAATGAGCCTAAGTCTTAACATCATGCCCAGAAGTAAGCTAATTATGGATATCTGCTACAAACATGACAAAAACTAAAAACCATGAGCAATGAGCAAACCCAAAGAATTATTAGTAGATTTATTAGTAGTACACAAGATTTATTAGTAGAGATAATTTTTTCTGGTGATTTTTCAGTAATTTCTTCTGTTAAAGTAGGTCTTAAACGGTTTTAATTTAAAGACTCGAAGTTTTTTAGGTAATAGTTCATTAAGTACAATCATATAATTTTATTTTGGAATTCTCCAGTTAGCTTTGAAAAATACCGTAATTTATTGCGAGATCGTTGTAGTATCGGAAAATAAATGCCTCTGTAAATATAAAAAAAGGTAAAATTTGTTTAATCTCCTAAAAAAAAATATCAAAGCTCAAAGACACGGTTTAGAAAGCGATCATTAATGAGAGATAAATAATCGGATTTTATAAACAGCAACTAATTTAGGTGTCCTTCTACTTGCTAATTTTCTGAGAGAGAAATTTATGTGCAATGCTTATTTTTAGCGATAATTACCTCTGCTGTACCTCGGTTATTGCATATGTTTTCTGTGCCTCGGTTTGAAGGGTATGGTTGTTGGAGACTGGGTACTTATGATAGAGTTACAAATTCTTCAATATGTGTAATATTCCTGGATTGTTATTGCTTTCCATTCCATTAGAGAAAAAAGTCATATGCCAGACAGCATAGGCATGACACATGGTAGTGTGCAGAGGCTGTTAAAATCATGAAGTTGTATAGTCCGGCCGCTTAGAGATTGCGTTTCTGACAGCTGTCAATGTCACCTTTTTATATTTGTTGATTAATTAAGTGTTAATAATTTTATACCAAAATTAATACGTTTATTGTAAGTTGGTATAAATATTAAAATTTTATGTTATTACTCGTTATTAAGTTTAATAAAAGATATTTAAATAACTCATTGACAGGTGTCAGAAATGCAATCTCTGAGCGGCCGGACTTTAACAGTTGGGTGCACAAACTTTTTTATTAGGATATGCACACAACACACAGATTAGAACAAAATATATAATTCCTTCTCTAATACCTATAGTTTCTTAATGACTTTTTAGGGTAGGTAATGCATTTCTGTATCTACGAGTATAAAGAGCATGTTGTAAATAATCTTTTTCTATGTGCAGGACCTTATGTGCGGTCGGTGACGTCAGGGAGAAGCCATCAAGAAGATGAAGCCCCGGGGGGCGAGCGTCATGCACGCCTTCACTGCCCTGACTATGCTGACAATGGCCAACGGTGTGTTTAGATTTTTGTCCCTGACCCTAGTGTATATGGTTTGAGTATAATCAAGACAAGAGTAAATAGTTAACTTAATTCTTAATGTTGTGTTACATTATCCTTGGCCTATACCCAAGTGGCACGTTGATTCTCTTTCTACAAACGCTAACTAACGCTTCGAAAACTAGAAAAATATATGGGATTCCAAATCCAATTGACAATTTGACCTGTCGATAGCAAATGCCATTCCTATACATTTTGGAATTTTCGAAGCGTTTGCGATCATAGAAAGAGAATCAACGTGCCACTTGGCTACAGGTCCCTTTTTTTAATTACTTTTAGAAAAGAACGAATGGATTACCTTCCGTACTAAGAGCAGTACGATACTGTTGTTAAGATTACCAATCGTTATTTTTTAAAAGTAAGTAAAGGTAAGGACAATGTAACACAACATTAGTGTGGACGAGTGGGTTACCATTGTTCTGTTATGGCCGATTTGAATCCATCCCCTAGCCAAGTTGCATGTCGATTCTCTTTCTACGATCGCTAACGCTTCGAAAACTAGAAAGATGTATGGGAATGACATTTGTTATCGACAGGTCACGTCAAGATCTGCCATTGCTAGGGGAGCGGACCCGACAGCCGACAATGGGAACCCGCTCTTAGAAGTCCATATTTTTTAGATATTATACTAGATACCTACCTAATTATCGACTAAACTATATGTGTTGATTATGTCATAAAGATTTCTGCTTTCTGTAAATTTTTAAGAAATAATGACATCGTCCGCTTTCAGCGCAAACAACATGCAACCAAGGAATGGGACGAGTTATGTACGAAAGATTACCAAATCAGCAGCTGCACGGGTTCGACGATGATGTTGTATGTATACCTATATATCAGCTAAATATACCTACTAAATATTTTATAAATTCGTTTAATTTACTGACTGGCTTAAAGCAGAGACACAACCGTGTATGCCGTATGGTATACATATTATGTGTGAAACCAAAAATTAGTAGAATTGAACCAACAAGCTCAATTAATCTGGTGCTTCCCGGAGAAAAATTTTTGGGATTTGCCGCTCGTATATTGGACCCTCTAATAACAAACTTTGATACAGAGCCCCTCCAAGGCAAGCTAATTTTAAAAATTTTTGAATCCCATTACGTTTCGTTCGTTCAAACAAGGACAGACAGACAGACAAAAAATCGAAAAAAATATTTTTAGCTTCAGTATCGATTATATAGTGCCCCCTAACAAAAATTTTCAAAATATCTTCAATGACCAGAATGTACAAAATATACAGAATTCGTATTATAAGTATAGATTCTAAATAGCGCTAGTATATATAATAGCCTATGCCACACTAACGTTTGTTGTTACAAATGGTATAAGTAAAATCTCAAATTACGAATAAATGTATAGAATTCGACCAATTTTATTATAAGTATCAAAGAGTAAATTAATATATAGGGTAATAAGTATAGATACCTACGTATTGACTAAAATATTTCTTTAAAAAAATCCGAACTAAAAAAAAATATTTCATAATGTATAACCTTTTTATCAGATACGTGAAACTGCACCTCCATTTAGAGTGCTAGAAAAATGCCAAGACCTATGTCTACGAGATCGTTCTGGCAACAGTCTGGTCAGGACCTGCAACTCCATAGACTTCCAGCCGGGAGCGCGTATCGCAGCATTCAGCCCTGAACCGGAGTACGAGGAGTCCACGTGCTATCTGACGAGGGAACAAGCGGCGCCGGAGGGCATTGGCACTCTCATGATCGTGCCAAACAGCGTGCATTTTAATGAAATTTGCCTCACGTGTAAGTACATTCATATGTATTCATAGCTTGTATTCAGGACATCTCAAAAACATAGAAGTCAATGTAACGAAAAGGACATTGAGGCTTTGTGTAAAAAACATCTATTGTAAAGGTATTTTTACCTTATTAGTAACATTAACATTTGTTAGTTTGCATTTGTTGACAAACTTAAGTGACACTTTACCTACTTATATTTCGGAGAATGCTCAATACATTAACAATCTCTGTTACTCAGATATATTGATATAATCTACACAAAAATAACTTGCTTGTATGATGTACTCGTATATAATACACACATCAATTCTTTAAAATTATCATCTTGGCAACAAAGCGTCATAAAAAAGATATATAATATGTACATTCTCGCTCTCTAGCAATACAAAGAGGTTAAGCACGTTTCATGTGAAATGCAATAAATTCAAGTCATCTATACTAATATTACAAAGCTGAAGAGTTTGTTTGTTTGATTGAACGCGCTAATCTCAGGAACTACTGGTCCGATTTGAAAAATTCTTTCAGTGTTAGAGAGCCCATTTATCGAGGAAGGCTGTAGGCTATATATTATCCCCGTATTCCTAAGGGAACGGGAACCACGCGGGTGAAACCGCGCGGTATCAGCTAGTAAATGATATGATTATAGGTCGACAGTATTTTTCACAATATACCTACTCGTACGTACTGATTTGCATGATTTATCTGATAAAAACGATACTGGTGGTCAATAGAAACACGTTTACCTGAATATTTTCAAGATTATTACAGAAATATATCAATCATCCATATCAAGTTACCTGCATGCGCACAAAGTCCATTGTTCTCTCAGAATAGAGAACGAAATGATTCTCGTCTATTTGCGTCGATTGTCCTTATTTATCCACGTACTAGATATCTAGGTAAAATAATAACAATCATAAAGTACTGTACACGTGATAGTGTTATGATTTCAATAGTTCTAATTTATCACGGTAAAATACATTATGAGCCACATTTTGGATCTCCGTAATTCGGCCCTGTCGCAAAATTTGTTCTTAACGGACGGCTACTAACTTATTATAAACTACTACTTTCATACTGTATGCAATGATATTTTATACAAGAGATAGGGCACCAGTGCATTAAAACTGAGGCGGATAAATGTGTATAATGGTCTTAATTTCATTTAGTTGCTTATTAAACAACGAACGTTATTTAAACAAATAATATCTAAATATTGTCTACAATGTCGAGTTGTGTGTTCAGGAAGTGTAAAAACTATATATACATAAATATATAATAGAATTAAAGACAAAACTGTGCACGTGCGCTCGATGGTGTAGCTAAATTCGGAACAGTTTTTGCGGTGATTTTGTAGAGATGTAACATATCCGTAGTATAAAATTATCATTGCTTGTACGTCAACACTGCAGAAACCACCTAACGAAATGTCAACGTCAACACTGTAGAAAACAGTGTTGACGTTGACATTGAAAATATAATCACTTAATTTTGTCAACGTGGATACTTCGTGGCGTGAAAAAGGCCTAGATAGGCCTTTTTCACGCCACGAAGTATCTCAATAGTGGCAGAATCGAAAAAAAATCTCTTTTGCTTCATCGCAATAAAAAAGACGATATTTTTTATTTCACCCCTATTGGTCTACAATGACGCACACTCTAGACTCTAGAGGAGAGTGTCCCATACTTTTTTGTGTCGTAGACCCCTTGCCATGTTTTTCCGTGTCGGGTAGACCCCCTACTTATTTGATATAGATTTTCTGCATCCTACAACTTAGACAATTTTATAAACATATATTATACTTTTACTTTTAAAATAATGTATATGTTTTGATATTATAAGATAGTATGATGTTAAAAATAAGTACTATCAGTGTATGTGTTATGATCCACTATCGTGGAACCCTTCTTCATTTGGACACCCAAATTTTTATTCGCTGACATAGACCCCTAGGGGTCGATATAGACCACGTTGGCAATCACTGCTCTAGAGTGTGCGTCACAAGATATTGTAGACCTAGAGTCTAGACCTACTAATACTAGGCTTAATGCCACTAACTTTTGTAATATTGTGTAAACTATTTGCTTTTAGCCAATCGTCCCGAGCGAGAGTGTCCATCTCGTCGCTATGTTTTCGAACGCCACGCCCGAAAGCGCCTGAAGCTTCCACCTTCCGATCTCAAAGAAATCATGGTCACCAATAGAACAGAGTGCGAGGACAAATGTCTTGGAGAGTTCAGTTTCGTATGCCGATCGGCGACGTACGACTCGGCTTTACGAACATGTTCGCTGAGCCGATTCACTAGGAGGACTCACCCGGAGCTTTTGGAAGACGACCACAATGCTGACTATTTGGAGAACACTTGTCTGAATGGTAAGAATATGCTTATCCTATAATAATAGTACTATATATAATATAAGTGCGGTAAGTTGAAAATTACAGCCGAGCCAAAGGCGACAGCTATAGTAAGGAAGCAGAGGCTGTAATTATCAAAGCGCATGTATGTCACACGACGTTTTATAACAAAACTTGCGAAGAAACACACTTTGAACACACTTTCTGAAAATTAATTTGCAGTCAGTATTCTTGCCACCATTCCACATTTGTATAGTTAATAGGATAAGTTAGCTTAAGTTTCCAATTGCTTTCTAAATAAAAAAAAAATAAACAGGCATTTACTTACGTTACTTTCCGTGATTTTTTGTCAACACGGTGCGGAAACGTTATACCTACTCGACATAATGAATTTGTTATATTTTAATAATTTTTTTTTAATCGACACCTCCCGTGACCAGAAGGCTGGCCTATATTTAGGCCAAAGAATTAGTATTGCCATACAACGTGGCAATACTGCCAGCCTTCTGGGCACTTTACCTATGATCGTCGATTCGGACGAATTCTACGACGCCTGAGCCTTTAGATATAGTTTAAATTTAGTATATTTTCTTTTTTAATTTTTATAATATGTAGTTATAGATATTTAGGTACGTAGTTTTAATATTACTTTAAAATATTCTACATTTTAAGTTATTTATTTCTGTAGGTATATATTATAAGATGTTTTAATATATTTAAGTAATATGTAAATGAAAAAACCATTAACGATCTGATATTTATACATTTGTTATTCATTGTATATTTTATTGTTTAGTAAAATTTTTATTGTTTCACTTAAAGGAAGGTTATGTTTTTAACGTAGATATATGTATTTATGACTCATTCTGTAGCCGAGATCCCAATGGTGGATTTGCCAATAGGCTAATTATGCTGGAGCCTAGGGCGGCAGATTTTAGGAGGCGGCAAATTTGACCCAAATAACTTTTTCTTCTAAAGAAAATGTATCAATAATTTTAATTAGTCCTGTACAGTCCTATACTAAACTATTTAAACTTGCAATTTAATTGACACTATGTGAACTAGGAGTATCAAGTTTCAGAGTTCAGTAGTGGCTGCAAAAATTCAATAGCCTACTGGCGGCCATTTTGTAAATCCGCCACTGCGAGATCCTACACCGTTTGGCGGATTTTATCGTTTATGAGGTGTCTCAGTGTGCCTAGTGGGAGTTTTTTATATTTTCATACCGTTACTATCTCGTTGACGTTTACGCAAATTTATATGGAATTGAGACAGTTGTGCAGTAGTGCCACTAGATGGCGCTGTTTTAATTCCTTAGAAATTCGCGTTTACGTTACGTGACAGTAACAGTATCAAACTGCCACTAAGCCCTCAGTTAAGGAAGTGACTAAGTAGATTACGTCTTTACTGTTTACGCAATGTACCTGTGTTTTACTTAATAAATCTTTGTGATACCCGAATTACTTCAAAATACACAATTTTTTTTTCACTTGTTTATTCAAATTTATTTTCTATTCCAGCTGAACGCCGCTGTGACGGTCTAGCTGTATTTATAAAAGAGGAAAACAAAAGACTCGGAGGTCCTTTCGAAGCGGATGTCTTTTCCAATATGACGCTGGACGAATGCCAATCTATGTGCGTTCGCGCTGAGAAGTAAGTCCCATTTTAATAATAAATAAATACTAGCTGACGACGCGCGGTTTCACCTGCGTGGTTTTGGTCGTAGTTTCCCGTTCCAGTAGGAATGCAGGGATAATATATAGCCTTTCTTGATAAATGGGCTATATAACACTGAAAGAATTTTTCAAATCGGACCAGTAGTTCCTGAGATTTGCGCGTTCAATCAAACAAACAAACAAACTCTTCAGCTTTATAATATTAGTATAGAATATATTGAGATTAACATGTTGGAATACAATGGGTGATTAATTTTATAAAGACGTCAGGGTCAAAGGGTAGGGTGGTAACTAACCACGGCCGTAGCCTCCCACCAGCCAGACCTGGACCAATTAAGAAAACCTCAATCGGGCCAACGGGGATCAACCCCAGGACCTCCGTCTTGTAAAATCATGATTTTCAAATCAATTAAAAAACGATTGATAACATTAGTTAATGTATCCGTAGATACTTCTGTCGCTCCATTGAACACGATGCTATGACGAAGCAATGCGTACTCTCCGAAGAAGATTCGGTGTCACAGAAAGACGACGTGACAGTCAGCGCATCGCCTACCCACCATTTCTACGATCTTGTTTGTTTGGACAATCGTAAGTATATCTTTATAACAAACTATAACAAGGCGTCTAGCCATGTTACATCTCGATTCTATTTCTACAAACGCTAATCTTTCGAAAACTAAAAAATGGAGAGTACATGAAATTCTGAATTATTTATGGTCGAGCCTCGGAAAATAATAGATGGCAGAAATTTAAATTACGTACAACAAATGGCTTATTTGTATATTTTGGTCCCTACAGGCTACAGCGAAAAAACAATTTTCTCAGCAATTCTTTAACATGGCGGCTAATGATTGGGAGATAAGGTCCCGAAACTTGGATTTGATCTCCCTTGGGCAACCTCCCCAAGATGAAATGGAAAATTTCTGCCATTAATGTAATTTTTGAATGGACTAGTATGGTTATTTTAGAATTTAAACTATCGTGAGTGTTATTCATATTAATTGATTATGAAACACGGCTAAAACTCACGTGATATTACGTCGGAGTATGCCCGACTAGTTTCGAACCCATACGGGGCCCTTAGTCATGAGCTGGTTCTTGCATCGCGGCACGATCCAAACTGGCACGAGTTTGGATCGTGCCGCGATGCAAGAACCAGCTCATGACTAAGGGCCCCGTATGGGTTCGAAACTAGTCGGGCATACTCCGACGTAATATCACGTGAGTTTTAGCCGTGTTTCATAATCAATTAATACGACTAGTATGGTAATAACATTTCCGATTGATAGGTTAATCACGACACCTATCGATAACGAATGTCATTCCCTTACAATTTGTTAGTTATTATCGTTATCGCTATTTCTACAAATGCTAACGCTTCGAAAACTAAAAAATGGATAGTCCTTTGAAAATCTGAATTATTTTTGGTCGAGCCTCGGAAAATGATAGATGGCAGAAATTCAAGTGTCGAACAAAAAATGTCCTTAGTTGCATATTTTGGTCCCTACAGGATAAAGCGAAATCAATTTTCTCTGCACTTCTTCAATATAGCGGCTGATGCTTGAGAGTTAGGGTCCCGAAAACTTGGATTTGATCTCCCCTGGGCAAGCTCTCCAAGATGAAACGGAAAATTTCTGCCATATTCTGCAATTATGTAATTTTTGAATGGACTAGTATTGTAATAACATTTCCGATTAATCACGTGACACCTATCGATAACGAATGTCATTCCCTTACAATTTCCTAGTTATCATCGTTAGCTTTTGTAGACTGAGACTAAATGTGTTTGCATAAACACATGGCTAGAGATCCAAGTGTTTATTCAAACAAATGACATTGTCTATATACTTATTGATTGAAAACAGGAAATGTGCATGCTCAAGGTTTAGCACGAATTAACATAATAATAAACATAGCTTCGTATACATAAACTGCGAAATTTCATATAATGCTACGTTACGTACATTTGAGTATTTTGCATAATATGATAACCTAATTAGGTTGTGTACTTAATTGTACAAGCAGTTAAATAATGTCTTGAAGATTTTTATCATTAAGCTTAATGGTAAAGAACATTAAACTCTATCTCGCATGTAGGTAGTTCTTTTTAACAATGCTTATAAAATAATATAATTAGGTAAGTACATAAATAACAATAAATTCTAAATTACTTAATAAAAAATAAAATCTCTTCTCCGGCCCGAATAAACTGCGGTGTCCAGAGTGAGGAAACTCCTTACAATATGCACCGTGGATGGATGGTTGGTTCTCCATCCAAACAGTATCTTTAAATTCTTATCTTGTATGAGATAAGTACTCTTTACACCCTATAATGTTACTCCAAGGTTTACTCTTACAATAAGTCAATGATTACATTCTGTAATTCGACTGCCAAGTGAATGCTTCTTAAAACCATGACCATACCATTGACTAAAATGACAATTAAAAGAAACATTTTATTGTTATGCAGCTGAATACTATTCATCATATTCATCATTATCATCATCATCATATCAGCCGATGGACGTCCACTGCAGGACATAGGCCTTTTGTAGGGACTTCCAAACATCACGATCCTGAGCCGCCTGCATCCAGCGAATCCCTGCGAATCGTTTCATGTAATCAGTCCACATGGCAGGGGGATGATATTCCAGCACTTTGGGAGCCCAACGTCCATCGGCTCTTTTTATTATTTTATATAAAACCACAATAAGGTTTTCTCTCTAATGATTAGTCTCCCATCGGGTGACAGCTCGCGGGACCGAGTACCCGGACAACAGCGTGACGTCACACCTGTTCTCGCCCGGACGGCGGCCGGACACCGCCTTCCAGAGGTACCGGAACAGCCGGATCACGGGGGAGTTCCATTCAGAAATCACCGGACGCTCCCTTAGCGAGTGTTTGGACGAATGTCTGAGGCAAACAAGTTTCCAATGCAGGTATTAACAACTTTCTATATCTCATCGCTATCATCAGCATACCAGGTAACCCTCCTTATAGGAGAGGGGATATCATCATTATCAACCAATGTCTGGCTCACTGTTGAGCACGAGTCTCCTCTTAGAATGAGAGGGGTTAGGCCTTAGTCCACCGTTTACCAAATGCGGATTGGCAGACTTGAAACACCTAAAGAATTAAGAAAATTCTCAGGTATGCAGGTTTCCTCACGGTGTTTTTCCTTCACCGTTTTGTGACACACAATATTTAATTTCATTCAGGAGACGGGTATGGAGTTCATACCCACCATGCTTCTCTAAACAGGTTGGCGGGTGATAATATTAAATTAACGGCCATCAAATGTTATTGATAATTATCGTGATCAGTGGCTTAACGTACTTTCCGAGGTATTGAGGAGTAACACGTCTAATTTTAAAATTTCTCAGAAGAAAGAAAACTCAGCGTCTTTTACACAGTCCGATCGAGAATTCGAACCCAAGACCTTATAGACAAACGAGGCAGTTACGTTTCTGTATCTACTAGTTATCAAAATGACTTCTATGAAGCTCCTAGCTTTAGGTTAATAGGTTGAGCTCCACACCAAGAGATCATAGGTACGCCCCGTCGCAGTTTATTTTTTTAGAAAATTAACACTCACTTATATAATGAACTTAATCAATGTATCGCCTGTTTCTATTTTATGGATAATTGATTATTCATCATCATCATATCATTCAATGGATTAACTGCAGGACATAGGTCTTTTGTAAACCTCCAAACATCACAGTCCTAAGCCGCCTGCATCCAGCGAATCCCTGCGACTCGCTTGATGTCGTTAGTTTATTATACAATAATTATTATGTAAGCACAATTACAATGATAAGTACTTAATAATACCTTATGATAATTTTTTTGGACGAAGCGCGTGAGATAACAGTTACCATAAATAAATAAGATAAGGGAATTCATGTGGGGTAATTACTAATTATTATTATTAAATAATTGTAGGATTCTATAACAGTATCACTTTGTAATAGGTATATTAATACTAGCGGACGCTCACCGGTTTCACCTGCGTAGTTTTAGTTTCGGTAGAAATACAGAAATGAAAAATAAAGTTTTCGACGAATGGAGTAATTTTTGAAGTCGGTTAAAAATATAAGACTAGACTCTAGAGCAGTGATTCCCAAAGTGGTCTATATCGACCCCTAGGGGTCTATGACAAACTACAAGGGGTCTATGTCAGCGCAAAAAAATTTGGGGGTACATTAAATGAAAATGATTTCCACGATAGTGGATCATGACACATACACTGATAGTACCTATTTTTTACATTATATTATCTTATAATATCAAAACTTATACATTATTTTATTAAAGTAACTATGAAGTAAAAAAAATATTATAGGTATATGTTTATAAAATTGTGTAAGTTGTAGGATACAGTAAATCAATATCAACTACCCAACACAGAAAAAAATGGCAAGCAGTCTACGACACACAAAAGTTTGGGAAACTCTGCTCTAGAGTCTACCTATTACTCGGTGATAATGTCGATTTCCATTGGTAAAAAGTAGTCCACAGTATTATTAGTATTACGATATTAGTTTATAGATTATGTTTATGTTTAACAAGCTAACGAAAGTCTGTGTCTTTGTCCGGCTTTCATCCACTAATTTCGCTGCAAAGCTTTCAAAATTTTACTTTGTTTTGTTATCTTTGTTTACGTGTTTCTTTATTTTTCTTAACTACCTAACTAGTACCTACTGTGTATATATTGTGAATCGACGTTTCTGAACCGGTTGGTGTTCTCTTTTCAAAATAATAAATGCAAATTATTCATTGACGAATCCAGAAACAGTAGGTACCTATTGTTTTTTATTCACTCTCTTATATTATAAGGATGTTCAAAGCAAGGTCGAGCTAACTAAGTGCACCGGATACACGATATGCTCGCGTGATTTTCAGCGACTAATTAAGTCTAAGAGCTATTTGTGATAGCCAGATCTTCGCAGTTTTTAACGCTAAATGTATGTAAGACCGTTTTCCTACCATAGGTAAACAACCTTCGTAATGGATTATGATTGATTTGGAAAGCCTTAATTAATATAAGTATCTTTTGTCGTCCAAGTATTAAGCGTTTCTTTATATCTTTACTTCTTTGTCTTCTCTCATCTTCTTTTCTTTATCTTTTCACGTTTAAAGTTTGATTTTTAAAGATGCTTTTCGAAGGGGTTTCCATACTGACGGATGATTGAGGATCTAGATCTTTGAATCCTGCAACTTTGCTACATTTAAAAGCTGTGTTATGATTCATGCTCCATACTTTTATGCCGTATCTATGGTATTACCTACCTATGGTAGGCAAAAATGTATTTTTTTATTATTCATAATAGACTTGCGCTTGACTACAAACATGCCTGGTGGAAAGCAATGAATGCCTATTCACTCTTGTCTTTAATGTGCACAAATCGTAAGTGTTAGGAAACACAGACGCCGGAAGGGCATTCCACATCTTCGCTGTTCTTATTAGAAACGTGGATGCGAAACGTTTTGAGCGAGTCGACTGGACATCAATAACAAAAGGATGCCAATTTGCACGATGTCTCGTGTATGATACATTTTCAGCTTTTGTAAAAGACAACGTTCTGGGTAGATCACAAGTTTTTAGATCATCAGCGACATTATGTATAACAATACCAGTCTACTGTGTGTAAAAGTCTTTAAATAATCTCTTGTTCGTTTAGTTCGTCGAACGATATTGTACCGTGACCAATATGCATGTAGATATCAATGTTTATTGTACTCCAGTGACAAAGACAATTTTACTGTTTCACAAGAAACTGGATTAATACTTTTATTGTTCCTTTTTTATAACACCAATTTCATTGACCAGATTATTAGTTAACATCTTGCTCTCTTGCTATCAATGCAGATCACAAACGGCTTTGCAAAAAAAATCCATTTCCAAGTACCTACTATTTAAGTAGGTACTTGGAAATGGATTTTTTTATAATCATACCAATATTATAAATGCGAAAGTAAGTCTGTCTGTCTGTTATCTTTTCACGGCTCAACCGCTGAGCCGATTTAGAGGAAATTTAGAGGAAAGGCTACTTAAAATCTCGGAAAAATTTATGGTTCTGATCAAGAAGCTGAAATGGTCAATATGTACCCACACAACAGACTTAGCTTAGGTTTAGCATTTAGTGGACATATAGATTTTGTACATACAGAGGTATAAGATAAGATATCCCGTAAATGTAAGATGGTTTGTTGTATTTGATGTGTATAAAACAGTAGCTCAAAATACTTCCAGATGACATTCTAAGAGTCGGTTAAGGCTATCGTAATACGAAATTAAAAATTACAAAAAAAAAAATACGTGTGGCACTCGGGGATTGGTACGGTAAAGCATTTTTTATCAACTTAAGCAATTATAATTAATTTATAATATATTTATGCAGTATTTCTTTTTATATAAAAAAGAATAAGTAAATAAAAATTTTGATAATTGGAAATTGCAAATTGAGCAGGAATCGAACTCTGGTTTGGTTTTGCCCCTTGGTTTTACACCTCTTGTTCAGTTGAGTCGATATGTCAACAACGAAATGTATTAACTTGACGCACGGCTTGGGTGTTAGATTTTTATTTTCGTTACGGAATTTCTTGATTCGGTCCCCGCGACAAAAGCTATGCAATAGCTTTAAATACTGACACTGTGCTTGGTCCGTTAGTATAAAAATATTATGATTAGATAACTTTCCAATAGGTCCGCGGTGTACAGCGACCGTGCAAGGACTTGCAGACTCAGCAGATACAACCAGAAGGACGGCATGCGACTACTGTATGATCCAGACTTCGATTACTACGAAAATCTTATGCGTAAGTAACTAACTTAGATAATTTCAAAAACTAATGAAGCATCTATCCTATAAGAAGTAAGAACAATGAGTAATCTACTTGAGGAAAATCAAATCTATACTAATATTATAAAGCTGAAGACTTTGTTTGTTTGTTTGATTGAACGCGCTAATCTCAGGAACTACTGGTCCGATTTGAAAAATTCTTTCAGGGTTAGATAGCCCATTTATCGAGGACGGCTATAGGCTATATTTTATCCCGGTATTCCTACGGGAACGGGAACCACGTGGGTGAAACCGCGCGGCGTCTGCTTGTAACTAATAAAGCATCTATCCTAAAAACTATGAGTAATATACTTGAGGAAAATCAAATGATTCATCATTTGATCTACTTCTCCTTCTTTTTGGCATTTTCAAAATTAGAAAAAAATTACGCAAAACGTTGATCTTCATCAATAACGTATTTTAATGAAAGCCTTGAGCCTTAGAGTTACCACGGTGCTCCAAAGCAAGTTGACGGCTTTGACTGTATTCTTTAGACATCATATGTTTATCATCATCATCATTATCAGCCGATGAACGTCCACTGCTAGACATAGACCTCTTGCATGGACTTCCATACGGTCTCGAGCCGTTAGCATCCAGCGGCTCCCTGCAACCCGCTTCATTTCCTAAGTTCCCATTGCGGGAGGGTCAACCAACACTGCGCTTTCCGGTATGGGGTTGCCATTCCTGCACTTTGGTACCCCCAACGTCCATCGGCTCTTCGAACTATGTGAAATGAACTACATCAGATGTTATATTCTATCGGGAATTGCTCTCAGATGCGTAAATGCGGGGGCTTAAAAGCTTTCATACTCCGGGCTCATACTCATGCCCCATAGAATTTCTTGGGAAAAATAAATAAAAAATATATGACTTAATGTGCGTTATATGAACTATTAAGACTCCAACCCCTAGTGGTTCGATGCAACTTAAGCCACTTAGCATAACCATTGGACCAACGAAACAGATAAGCAAATGGTTAAGAACTGCAATTTTTCGCTTACGTATTAGAACGTGTAGATATATCTTTGTCAAATTAAATGTATTTATATTAGAAACAATATTAGATATCCAGGCCTTTGTAATTTATAAATATCTAAAGGATATCTAGTGTAGGTACAAGACGGATGGTATCAATAAAGGGATAGTTAACTGTAACGCAATACATACGAATGATACGTAGTAGTCTGGTTATTGCCATTTATAAAGCCAATTGGCAGAAGTAAAGTCATGACATTGACCTTTGGAGCAGAAAATAGAACATCAATTTGTTCCATTATGAGCCCTTGAAGAAAACTAACGTTGACAAACAGGAGGCTGAGCAAGAAAATATGTAGATTACTTTGAATTGAGCAGAATAAAATGTAAAATTCGCCTTTTAGGGACTGAACTACAAAATTGGCCTTTTGTAGGGCCTCCCAGACATTGCAGCTTTGCTTGTAACAAGCTCCCTGAGAATCTAATGTGTAGCTAAAGTTAAAATTGTACATCTGGATTAATTTACATTCAAAATATCACATCACACCCAATTCCTCTTTTTCTTGTGTATCTCCCTTGCTTCTTCTATTTTTTTTCAAGCCTTTCATACAAGTCCGTCGTTTTAGAGTATTCTTGACCTTTATTGACATGAATTTGGCCCTGAAACGTTCGCCTTCCCCTTTCAACATTTCCATTGACCCTCGCTTTATTTTTATGCATTTAAATTATATGTCTCTTTTTATTCATCTTTTCTGAATTTATCCAAATCCTCATCTGAACTTTGTGAAGTTAAAGTTGTTATTTGTTTCTACAACGTAAATTATTCTATCAGATCAGCTAGTAAGTGGAGAAACCGAGGCAGGGGGATCGACAGGAGGATCCAAATCGTCTTGGGGGTCTAATTCATCAGGTTCGATTGGATGCATTTGTACCATTGTAAATTTGGTTCAATATAAATTTGAGTTTTGTGAATGATCTGCGTGATTATGTATAATAATATTGTATTTCGTAGTGATTATGTATTCTATTATTGTATTTCGTAGAAAAATAATTAAGTATTGCATGATCTTCTGTAGTGTATTAGATAATTTCTTAGGAGCTCTGATGTAGAATAATGAAAAATATGCATGTCCAAATTGTAGGTAGGCGTGATTATTTGTTTCATTATTTGTAGTAAGTATTATCATGAATATTGTTTTATAGCTATATATAATTAGAATTAATAAATATTGAAAAGTCTTGCTTAATCGCTGCTTTCAGTAACTCTATAATATTAATATACTATTCTATCAACATTTGATTTATCATTATTACTAATTAAAGTATTTTCTATGCATTCTGTTCAATATTATTGAAAGCTGTAAAAAACAAGACTTCTTCTTTATAATCCTTTTCCTTACATTAGACTTTATCTTGTAATATATAATTATAATGTTCTAAAATGATCTTTCAATCCATTGTAGTGTAATTAGTTATAGTAGAAATGTTATTTTTTTTATTAAAGGTTAAGGGTATCACTATTGCTAGCCACTAACAGATAAGGTAGTTAAATGTTAGTAAAGTTGTTTAATAATCTGTATTTAGTAGATCAGTAACTAACTTAAACTGCATTGAGATTAATGATGTCATGATGATTAATACAACCTGTTTAATTTTCAAGGTGGTAGTAAAGGGGGAGATCGGGACAGATACCCAGCTGACGTGGATCGTTACCCCGATGACGACCGGTACTATGAAGACGATCGTTACCCATCACGGCCTGACCGGTACCCAGATGACCGGTATCCGGTCGGCCCAGAACCTTACCCTGATAGATATCCCGGTGATCGGGACCGGTATCCAGCTGACAGATATCCGGACGATAGATACCCTCCTGGCGTAGGATCAGATCGTTATCCAATCGATCGTTTCCCTCCACCGATCGATCGGTATCCTCCAGGTGTAGATAACAGACTCCCAGCATACCCAGGTGGCAGATATCCAGCAGGAGACCGATACCCAATTGACGGAGGACGGTTTCCTTACGACCCACCAAACGACATTGGTGGCAGATATCCAACTTCAGATCGGTACCCTGTCAGTCGATATCCTATTGACGTTTACCCTGACAGATATCCGGCAGACCGGTACCCAGCTGACAGGTATCCGGTACCAGACAGGAGGCCAATGAGACCATGGTCTAGCAGATATCCTGACAGATACGATCAGGACCGATACTCTGGCTCTAATGATTGGGGCAGGTACCCATTCAGTCAGTATCCTGTGGGTGTGAATAGAGATCCTGGACCTTTGGGTGGTGATCGTTATCCCGATATGTATGATAAATATCCGCCGACCGGATCATCATATCCTGGTAAGCACTATATTTTAATCAGCACTTGTAATATATTTTATTTATGATTTTTTTGCGAGTATTTGGACGTGATATCGAAAATTACAGAGCCCAATTTTAAGCGATTAAAGATAGAGTCTTCTGTAATGAACATTATAGAAGACACTAACTTCAAACACTTGAACTAATTATATTTATATTTACAAATTAATATATTTATTATCAAATAAATTATAAATCAAACATAACATTACTTTGCAATATATGCAATGCGAAATTTTTTCATTGCATATACCTACTTATCGCATGTCTAATTTGTCTCTATTGGTAAATTATATATTAGGTTATGGTCGAGGTGGCTACTATGGTCAAGACTACCCAGTTGGGGACAGATTCCCAGCCGGAGATCGATATCCACCAGATCGAGGAGTTCGTCCTGGCACTGATAGGTATGTTAATAAGTCATTTGCTTTTATGCTTGTAATTATAAGAATTCTTTCTTAAATATAGTCGTACCTTTGATTTATAGATATCCTGTGGACCCGAGACCTCCATTTGGATCAAGAAGACCTGTAGAAAGACCAGGTGGTTATCGTGGAAGCTATCCACCAGTGGGATTAGATAGACCTTTAGGTGAGTAATTTTTTTGAATCTTTTGACAATACGAGATTTTGCTTTTTAAGATTCAATGAAAATTTTAAATTCATTCCAAATTAAAAATGCTTTATTTTAGGAGGAGGCGGTTACGGTGGTTATGAACCAGATGGACCCATAGGTCCCGTTGGAATTCCAGTAAATCCTCCAGTTGGTGGTGGTGGAGGTGTTATCAGTGGTCATATTGGAGGACCGATTGGAGGTCCAATTGGTGGACCGATAGGCGGACCGATTGGTGGACCTATTGGAGGGCCAATTGGTGGTAGACCTCCCATTGGTCAACGACCATGGCAAGGCTCGAGATGTGAAGACGATAGCTTTAGACAAGTAGGCAGGCAACGCATGCAACGGCGATTCGTACGCCGATTTACAACTGCTCAATCTCTGGCACATTGCCAACGAGAGTGTATTGAAGCTCGCGATTTCATTTGTCGGTCGTTCAACTACAGGTATTGCTTTGTTTATGGTTTAAAATTTATGTCAATTGTGATAGTGATGCTAATGCAATGGAAATATTTGTAGGGATGTAGGTTACGGTGCTGAGCCACGTGACAATTGTGAACTGAGCGACCGTGATACACGAGAATTAGATGCAGCCAACCCAGCGCATTTTGATAATACAGCAAATGAATACGATTTTTACGAAAGGGCACTTGGTCGGAACGCTGACGATTGTTTAGACGGTAAACAAAATTTATATTGGTAATTAGAGTATTACTTTATGTATATTTATTTATTGTTGTTATTATAACTATCTAGTATCACAAGTATGTAACGAGGATGGAATGGAGTTCACTCTACGACTACCCGAAGGCTTCTATGGACGCATGTACACTTATGGCTTCTATGACCGATGTTTCTTCCGTGGCAATGGAGGCGTTAACAATGTTTTGCGCATCACTGGAGCTCATGGCTACCCTGAGTGTGGTACCCAACGGGTAAATACGTCAAATTACCTTGTTACACTTATTCAAATTCACGAAATGGATAAATGATGGATATTAATGATGTTTTTAGTACGGTGATACGATGACGAACATTGTCGTCGTGCAATTTAGTGACAATGTTCAGACATCGAGAGATAAACGGTTCAATCTGACCTGCTTATTTAGAGGACCCGCTGAGGCTGTTGTCACTTCAAATTACATTGGAGCTGGGTGAGAAAATTGTGTAATTGTGGGTCTATTTGAAGATAAGTTTACTTCTAAGAATGGCTCAATTATTTGTCTATAAATTAGAATGTAAACTATCGACAGTATTTTCCATCATATTCAAAACAAAAAACTGCTTAACGATTACCACGAAATGACTAAAAGCTCCGAATGGAATTGAAATTGAAACCCATTCGGAGCACCGGACAATAATGACATGAGTTTGGCTGTTTATCCATTTCAATATTACGGTTTAAACACTTTCATTAGACGTAACTTATTTTCAAATAGACACAAAATATGTTTTTTTAAATATAAATAGCTAGGTATATTAACAGTTAACAGTTTGCGTGAGTTACTGTGAGGCGTGCCAATATTGTGAATATTATTTCAGAGTTCAGGGAAGGTAGTGTGATTCTTGGAATTTTAGAATATATTTTGTTTCGGGTTTAGGGTTTCAGAGAATATAAAGCTTATTTAATGTCTATGTTTGAATGAGTGTTTACTTTTGCGTGTTTGTGTTTGAATTCCTTGCTGTCTGTGCCAGGTAGTTAGAGGAGGATTTATGTTATTTGCGCAAAGCATGGGTATATGTTTTTGAGTGCTGTTATTAACTAACAGCTACTAACTTTGGACTTTGAATGAAATCTTTCTTTAGTTTTCATGACTCTATTTTAAAGATTACTATGGAATCTCGTTGATTTTAATGAGCAGACACAATTTTTCGAATTATAATTTCAAAGTCATCTTTAAGTTTCATTCAAAGTCATCTGGTTTTATAATGAAGCCCATCTAAAGTCTAACAGTAGATTTGGTTACGATTTGGTCGACAGGTCTGGAAGTCCGATACCGATAGAGTATTTGCCCGAGGAGAGTTCGTTGAACTCGAAGGTCAGATTGCTAATCCTGTATCAAGGCAGACCGACTACGACAATCGCTGTGGGAGATCCTTTGACATTTAGACTTGAAGCACAGGATGGATATAATTATGCCACGGACATATTTGCAACGAATGTGATCGCCAGAGATCCTTATTCTGGGAGATCAGTGCAACTCATAGATAGAGTCGGGTAAGAACTATCTGCTATTCATTTGAGCCAAAGTAATATTGTAAAAAGAAATATTTTAAATGGTTATTAACGTTTAACACAATTTTTATATCCACTAGTACGAGGACTTGGTCCGCTTTAGATTGCCATTTTGTATGTGCTTATCAAAGTTGATAAAAGTATCCTTAAAAAATTCTAAAATATTTTTAGATCTCATTAAGAGCTGTGGTTCTTAAATGTTTTTTAATTGAAAACATTTATTTATAGAAAGTTGAGTGTATGGTGGCGATGCTAGGAAATCTGTTAATTCCTTTGTTTTATGTAGTGATGCAAAATGAGTTTCTATTTTCAGATGCCCAGTCGACCCGGATGTTTTCCCAGAATTAGACAAAGGACGCAACAGTGACTCGCTAGAAGCTAGGTTCAACGCATTCAAGATTCCCGAATCTAATTTCTTAGTATTTGAAGCTACCGTCAGAACTTGCAGAGATGGATGCCAACCTGTAAGTATTATAAAAATAAACTAGCTTATCTGAAAGTTGTTCTGCCAAATAATGCTAAAAAGCGATTAAAAATAGGCAGTAGAGTTAAGAGGGTGAAAATACTTTACGACCTGCCAAATATGCAAAAAATTTAAATCGGAGGACCACGATCTTTTTTGACTGGTTTTTACATAGTACCTATAGATGAAGCCAACCTAAACATTACCTCAATCAACTTTTCAATCAACCTACTTTAAACTAATTATTTTATAATTAACATTGCTGAGACGTAAATTAGGTACAATAAACTTAATATGTACCTACAATAGTTGTAGAGACTGCATGTTTGCATGTTAATATGTAGGTCATTAGTGTATATTCGAGAAGAGAGGGCATGTAGCCGTGTTGCACGTCGATTCTCTTTCTACAATCGCTAACGCTTATAAAATAAATTTATGGCACTAACAAATCCTATCGACAATTTGATCACATGTCGATAGTGAATGTCATTCCCATACATTTTTTAATTTTCGAAGCGTTTATAGAAAGAGAATCGATATGACACATGCCCAGGTTTTATGGTTGAAATTAGGTTTAATCAGCTGTTGTAATTTGTAATTAAAGCAGTCCTTCAGTGGCGTCAGTTAATCATTTTAATGACTGAATAATCTATAGATACTAATTTTATCAATGCGAAAGTATGTCTGTCTGTCTATCTATCTGTAACCTTTTCACGGCGAAACGGCTGAACCAGTCAAGATAAATTTTGGTATAATAGTAAAAGGGACCTTGGAGCAAAACATAGGGTAGGTACTTATTGACCCTAAAATAACATTAAGGAGAATGGAAAGTCCTTTATAGAATTAAAGTTTTAAAAATTTGTTTATAAATACGAAATATAATGTGATTCAAGAACTTTTAAAATTCAACTCCTAAAGTGGGAAATAGGGGTTGAAATTGGTTTCCACGCGGACGAAGTCGCGGGCGTCCGCTAGTAGAGAATATGTATTTCAAATTACATTTTTCGTTGTTAATATAACTTGATAACAATTATTTACATACGTCAATGAGTTTCAATAAAAATAATGATCATCTTCTGTTATCAGACCGCCTGTTGGGGTTGAGTCTAGGTTATCTATTGCTTAATGCTTGTTTGTTACATTTAATCTAGGTATTATAGAATGCCTATTTGTGAGTTTATTTCTATAAATAATAATTAGCCAATCAATCAAATGATTCAATAATATTTATATTTTTATAAGTTCAAGTACTTACTTATTATTTAGTAATTGTATCTTGATTGTATCAGAATTATCTACATAGATAATCATATAGGTAGGTATACCTACACCTAAGTACATTGATTTTTAAGAAACACTATGATTTGGGTTCTTCCTATGTGTTATTATTGTTCTACATTGTTGGTACCATTTTATATTTTTTTACTGAAGTGTGACTGAAGTCTTTAGTTCAATCTAATTTGCCAGAAAAAAACGGTTAAAAGGACTAAATACCTATTATAGTTTTCCAAGATTTGTCTTATTGATTTTTGCTTAGATAACTCTAAAGTTACTTTAGCAAAAATCTATATCTTTCATTACTTACACACCTAACTACTTATTATTAACTATGCTGCAGCTGACGACGGATAACTCAAATTGTTGTCATAATTAAAAAAAAAAACTTTAATTCATGTTTTATAGGCATACTGCCCAAGTCATACCGGACGATCTGAACCATCATTCGGTCGTCGGCGAAGAGATGTCAACTCAACCGTTGAAGCTGATAGGAATAACACAACTGAAACTGCGAAATCTGAAGAAGATACAAAGAATAAAACGGATAACAAGAGCGAGGCTTCCGTATACAAAGTGTCTTACGAAGAGGCAACCGTTGATAAATATCTAAAGAATGACGTCGAAACTCCAAGTCATGTTAGGAAGATGATCGAGGTAATTTGAAAATTATTTTTAGTTCATACGACAAATATTAAACTTATTGATGGTAATGTAAATTTGCTGACTCGGCAAACATTGCCATATAAATTTTCGTATTCGATAACATTTGGATGCGTTTTGTTCCTTAAAGATAATCTATTCCCCTTTACGTTTTTCTATTATCTTATCACTATCATTATTTGAATAGCCCACTACAGGACCAGCTTCCATCCTTAAAAAAGTGTATTGGAGCTTAGATATCTATCTATTTTCTAAATAAGTAGATAATATTTACCTACCTAAAAGCCAAAGGTGAAACACTCATCATGAAATCTTAAAAAAGCTTGACGTGCAAAATTTAAATTTGGCAGTTTAATGTCATAGTTGGTAGACGTCCGCTATTTACTGACATGCTGATTTTGCAAGAGAGCCAGATTAAGGAGATTTAAAGTCTGTTTATAAAAAAAAAGAAAGAGTAGAAAAACGCGATATCCATGATCGGCACAATCGTGTGTCGGCTAGTATTATATGAAAAACACTTCTTAATACCGCAGTCACATTCGTTCTATTAAATATTTCAATTGCAGGTGTTCGACAACCGCAACGAGTTGCTAGAAGAAAACGGTCCGACAGCCGACTCAGCTCCCATTGTGGCTGCAGTCGGTGTGTGTGTGTCACCGTACCATTATCGGGCTCTACTGGTCGCGCTGTGTGTGTTACTGTCCCTTCTGCTGGCCATGTTGACAGCTGCACTGTATATTTATAAGTAAGTTTTTTGGTTCATGTGGGTCACCATACCACTACCGGGCTCTACTGGTCGCGCGTCTACTGGACTATTTCCACGCTTGTAGAGTTGCGGGGGTGTTAAAAGCACCAATTTAATTTAATTTTAGAATTTAAACTATCGTGAGTATTATTTATATTAATTTATTACGAAAGCATGGCTAAAACTCACGTGATACAACGTCAACCAGCTCATGACTCAGGGCCCCGTATGTGTTCGTAACTAGTCGGGCATACTCCAATGTTGTATCACGTGAGTTTTATTCGTTTCCTTCTTAATAAATTAATGATGCCATTCATGCTTTATTTTGCATTCAAGGAGGTATTGGCGCGTTCTACGTAAGAACATCGAAGTGACATCGGCGCCCATGCACCGGGCAGCTGCGCCGGCGCCGCGCCCCACGCGACCGTCGCTCTTCTCCGCCTCACATCTGCACAAGCCTTTCTCTTTAAGGTAATTCGATTGATTTAATAGTAAAAACAAGCTCTGCACAGTGCACACCTTGCTTAACACGTACGCTGTGGTACGAGGTCAATTGACCTCGTTTGTCGGGCGTGTTCAAAAGTTACGAGGTCGATGGACCTCGTGCCGTGCTATATAAAGTTTTAGTATGAGTTCAAAGAACCTCGTACCGCACCAGAGGAAAGTGCAGAAAAATCAGTGCCGCAGCGAAAATGTTAAAAGTAAACTGGAGATCAATATTTTATTTGTTAGGTTAAGTACCAGTAGCGCCACCTATTTGAACCAATCGAAACTATGTAGGTATATTATGCAGCCGTTAAATAATTAACAGTTTAAGAGAATTTTCATTGATACATTATACCTCCCACGCGACCGTCTTTCTTCTCTGCCTCACATCTCCATAAGCTTTTCTCTATAAGGTAATACTAGTGAGTTAACAGTAAAAAGAAGATCTGCACCCCTTGCTTAAAAGTCACTGGAGATCAATTTATTTGTTAGGTTAAGTACCAGTAGCGCTACCTATTGGAACCAATTGAAACTGTATTTTATGCAGCCGATAATATATTTGACATTTGAGAATTTTCATTGATACATTATACCTCCCACGCGACCGTCTCTCTTCTCCGCTTTACATCTGCATAAGCCTTTCTCTATAAGGTAATATGAGTGAGTTAACAGTAAAAAGAAGCTCTGCACCCCTTGCTTATATGTAACTGGAGATCAATTAATTTGTTTGGTTAAGTACCACTAGCGCCACCTATTGGAACCAATCGAAACTATGTATAATAAGCAGCCGTTAGTTTAATATTTATCAGAGAATTTTCATTGATACAATATACCTACATCCGAAATGTAATAAATTATCAAGATGCTTTTTTTGAATTAAAAAATGCACAGATTAAATTACTTAATTCTATGACACAGCGACATTTATTGTTTTTAAATTGCACTTGGTTTCTATAAGAAAAAAATGCTTTTTAGATTTGTACTTTGTTTATATGATGCATTAATAGTCAAGTGGATATGACCTCTGCCTCCGAATCTGGAGGGTGTGGGTTCGAATCCGGTCCGGGGCATGCACCTCCAACTTTTCAGTGTGCATTTAAAGAATTAAATATCACGTGTCTCAAACGGAGAAGAAAAAAACATCTTGAGGAAACCTGCCTGCCAATCCGCATTGGGCCAGCGTGGTGGACTACCTATTGGCCTAACCCCTCTCATTCTGAGAGGAGACTGGAGCTCAGCAATGAGCCGAATATGAGTTGAGAATGATGATGATGATGATGAACTTACATCCTTGCGTTCATCATTTTTTATTAAATTCACCAAAAAACAAACTGTCTTTAAATACTTCAATTTATTTCTAGTGGACTGGGCAGAAATTTCTCCGAAGGCGAGGAAGCTGGTTCGTCGGGACGATTGGCGAACGCATTCGACGACGGCAGTGAACCAATATACACTGACCCCTCACTGTTCGAACGGTCTAGGTCTCTGCGGTCGCTGCATTCACTGGACCTGAAACCCGACCGACGCGACCATCGTGCATGAAAACATGAACTACCGTCATTTTAAATGTATGCTCGCATTATGAAATATTACCGCGCGAAGTTAATTGTGTCTCCTACAATAGGTACCTATTAAAAACATTTAAAATAACGACAGTGACTGTAATCTTAATTTCAATCAAAAGTTGTAATTTAAATTAAAGAAAGATTTAAAAAGCAAATTACCAAAAGTCTAATAATATCTATCTATAGGTAACTATTCCCATATTAGTAGAATATAATTTAAACTAAAAAACACTTAAACATTAACTGGACTTATGGAGACGTGAATTAAAATCTATTAAATTCTTTATTAGGCGTCCTCATAGGCTTGGAATATTATGGCAGTGGCGTGTACCTACAGGGTAGGGTAGGGTGCTTAACTAAGGTATGCACTATATTTCCTTTTCCAAAGCAGGTTCGTAATGACTTACGCTCCTAAACTTACTAAATAATATAAATGCGAAAGGTCATTCATCACGAAATCTCGAAAACTACTTGACGTACCTACAGAGATAAAATAAAAGTTTGGCAGAGAGGAGCTCAAATTTAGTAGAAGTCCGCTAAGAACGAATTTTGCAAGAAGGCCGAATTAAGGAGGTCTTAGGGCGGACGAAGTCGCGGGCGTCCATTAATATATTGTATCTAACGGGTCGAGTTAAGCTTCGGTAATAACAGTTACGGCGTCAATACAGAGTTTTTACTTGCTTAACAATACAGCATTTAAGGATACTTTTTTGAAGGAGGAATAATGTAGGTACCTATGTAATTTCAAAATAACTGTGTGTTTTCAAGTGCCTATAGCTATTTATACGATACTAAAACATAATCAAGCTCTTTTTAAAACTTTCGTTAGTCTATCTTTCTGTTTGCCCAGGATAATCTCCGGAACGGATAGACCGATTTTAATCGGACATTTACTGGAAGTTAATGAATCCCTGTTCATTAAGTTTAATTAATTTTACTTTTGTTTCGCGCGGAAATATTTCAATAGGTGAGTAGGATATACTAACTTTGATAATAAAATTCTACATTCTTCACTAACTAAATAAGTCTTGACTGCCTTAATGTGCTCAGTTTCTAATTGGCCCAAAGATCTTAATTAGATTTATAATATTTTTTATTTAATTTTCTAATTCTATTCTATCTTTAAAGATTTTATTGTAAGTCAGTATGTACTAATAAATAAAAATATTTTACAGTGATTGTTGTGGTTTCTTATTTCCTAATTTCCGTTATATTTTTGAATACCGTGTGTGAAGTCTGCCAACCCGTATTGGGCCAGCGTGGTGGAATATTGGTCTAACCCCTCTCATTTTGAGATGAGACTCGAGCTCAGCAGTGAGCCGAATATGGGTTGATAATGAACACTTTTATTTATATTTTCGCATGATAATAGTTAATACGTTCGCTTCTTTACGACTACGACTCCGTCGTGTTCCGTACGCTCCATCTGTATATTATGAATTAATCTGTGGGTCTAGTAAAGTTTAGTATAGTTCGGTCCTTCGTTATCAAACCACATTTGGTTCACTGCTGAGCTTGAGTCTCCTCTCAGAATGACAGAAGTTAGACTAACAGTCCACCACGCTGGCTCAATGCGGAATTAAGAAAATTCTCTTGTATGCAGATTTCCTCACAATGTTTCCTTCACTGTTAGAGACATGTGATATTTAATTTCTTGAAATGCAAAAAACTGATAAGTTGGAGGTTTTTTGAACCCACACTCTCTGGAATCTGAGGCAGAGCTCATTAATATGCTATCACAGCTCTTAGTAGTTTATTATTCCCTAAGAATTACTTTTATAAACAAAATAAGTGATATTTATAATCTTTAATAGTCAACCTTAAAAACAATTCTGTTTAGAACTTAACAACTACATAATATGATAGGGTGCAGGTGTGGGGACACTCATCAACGGAGTGTCCAAATATTCCATTTCACTGGTGCTGGGTACTGGTTCCACTTGAGATTGCAGTTGCTGCTGCAGAGACTCATATAACTTGTGCACCGACTCAGTATGCTGTGTCCCAGGTTGCAATGCCTTCATCAAAGTCTGTATTCTAGTTTCAGGCAACTTTGGGTGTATGTACCATAAAAGTTTTAATAGATGTCTCGTTACATTGTCTTTTGCGAGGCCAGCGAAAAAGAACTCATCAAATAAGACCGTACTAAAGTCTTCCCCTTGGAATTCATCCGGCAGTTGTATCAATAGAGCGACAAGTGTGTGTAAAAAGGAATCCTCGTAAGCTCTGCCATCTTTACAGCTACCTAGAATACTCAAAATTCTTAATATAGCTCCCCTATCTCTGAGTTTAGCAGAGTGGAGAGTGTAATACATAGCCAGAACACCACATACTGAGCTTTCCCTCATGTATGCTTCACAGGCATCAGGAGGTGGACCAGAATGTTCTATAATAGTGATGGCAGATTCTCTCTCATCAGGAGGCAGTTTGTTATGCAGAGCTCTCACTTGGTCATCAACCATCAATGACATCAATGCTGGCAAATACTTGGTCACAACCTGACTGTCAAGCTTTGGCTCCTTAAATTGTTGAGTATCAATGATTTGCCATGCACTCAATCCCAATGCTAACATTCTCAATAATAAAATCAGAATTGGATTATCTCGAGGAAGCCCTTCAGTGTTTATTAAATGCTGCAATATTTTAATAGCAGATACTGAGAGAAAGTTGACAGCGTAGGGATCACACAATGTCATAGAGAGGTCACCGATAACTTGTTCTGTACCCTTTTTTATGTTATCCAAGAATCCTTGAAGTTCTCTTGATCTTTTTATGTCAACATTTCTCTCTCTAATGCATGCATCTAAACACCATGTGAATTTGTGACAAGGATCAACAGATATAATCTCCTGTACCTCTGAATCATGAAGAGCCATTAAAAGCTCAGCTCTCAAAGTACAATAATGCACATTGCTCGTTCTAAGGAACAATGTGCGTAGAAATTGAAGAACCATATCATATAGTTTAATGCTCGTGCCGATCATGTGAGCTAACTTCTGTACTACACCTCCTTGTCGCCTCACTTTTGGCGATTTAGAGAAAAAGAGGTTTGTTAAGTTTTCATGATCAAATAGTACATTCTCTTTTTCTCTTATGTATTGACTCAACAATGGGGACACTTCATCACCAAACAATGACTGGTTGTCCTGCCAAATTTGCCTCTTCACTTCTGTTTGCGTGTCATTGTACAAATCTCTATCTCGGACTAATACCTTCAGATATTTATCATCTATGTGTGGCGTGTTCTTTAGTATGCCCATTATTACAGGCCTGAGGGCCTTCACTTTGACAACAGGAAAGCTCTTTGATAACAGTTCTTTAAGTTTCCTTTCATTTTCCTTCCTCTCTTTCAAGTTCGATTCATTTTGTTCCTTCTTAGGCTTTGGTCCCATTTCGTTTATTTGCGATATCAGTTTATCTCTTAACTCTTCCAACACGGATGTGTGAAAGTCAAGTCGGCGAACGCCGTGGAGGTCAAGCAGGGGCAGCATAGGTCTTAAAGATGGCAGTAAGATACCGTTTTCGAGTTGAAACTCTTCGATTGCCTTGAGCGGATCCGTGCAACTTGTGAGGGCATCTCGCAGAAAAGTTTGCCCAGGCACTCCAACATCTTCTAAACCAGTGCCAGGTAATTTACTAGACGATGCCATAATTCAGATCTTTCTTTAAACTATTTTAAGCTAAAATCAGATCAAGAAACGAAAAATGCGGTATTCCATGATCAACAACAATAATAAAACCACAGATTATAACCATAAACGTCAAAGTCAAACTAAAACTAGGGATGTTCGATGGCCATCGATGTTGAAATGAAAAACATCGATGTTGTTACACGAAAAATATCGTAATATCGATGTTACTGGAATCATCGATGTTACTTACGGCTTCACGCACCACCATTGCAACGTGCGAAACAAATTACATATTTTATGAACGCATTCACAAAATAATTCAGGTTTGCTTAAAATAAACCAGTATTTAATAAATCGACCGATTTCATTGTGTTGTATTTTATTGTGTTGTTAATTTATAAGTACTAATTTTTTTTAAAGAATATTTCCCATATTTTTTTTATAATATGAATAATATTCTCATTCCCCTATAACTAGTCTGGAAAGACTGTGCTAGGAGAGAGTACGACAATAGACCAACGGGGCGGGGATCGAACCACCATGACCACCCCTCGGTGATGAGTCCGACCACTCTTACCGTTGAGCTATTGAGGTTCTGAATTATCGATGTTACCTAAAATCAATGTTCGGTTTGTGATGAATATCGAACATCGATGTCGAGCTTTCGATTATGGCATCGATTATGACATCAATGAGCGTAATTACGACATTAGCGCTGGTTCTGGGGGACTTCTTTCATGAAATGGACTTTAATATCTGTGGCTCTAACCTTAAAGAGTCAGTCACTCACAAAGTCAGTCATCTGTGGTGACAGATGACTGACGTTTGATACGTGCTATTTGCAAGTGTCAAACGTCAATAAGCAAATAGCATGTGTCACTGTCAAATTTTAACGAAATTGTTATTTTGTTGAATTATTATAAGTTTAATAATTAACTATTTAAAATATATAATCACTAATTAAGTACGTAACAACATTAATTGGAGTTGGAATTGATTTATAAAGAAGAATTACAAACAAAATATATATCAACAATGGCAGAGAAGCAAAAGACGTGAGTTGCAAAGATTTAATTCATGTTTAATGAATAAAACCAGAGTTTAATAACAATTTAAAAGGTTAAAATGGATAGATTAATGTACCTACTACTACTACTACCTTTATACTTACAGGCTTGTATGTGGAGACGTGAATGGAAATTTTAATATATTGTTTTCCCGCGTCGAGTCAATAGTTAAGAAGTCTGGAATGTTTGACGTGCTGCTATGCGTTGGAAACTTCTTTGGTGCTGACAATTCACAGTTGGACGCCTATCGAATGGGAACTAGAAAAGGTATCCTTATCATTATATTTCGTCGCTTCATTCTCAGATATAATTTTACCGAGTAGTTTCCTTTAACTTACAAGCAACAACACACGTTTCAGAGATTTATCTGGTACTTGGAGCAGATCAGCAGAACATAGTGTGCTTCTTATCCCGTAAAAATCTGTGGTTTTTGTAGAATATATGAACAATGTAAATTCATGTGACTGAAGTTGCAGGCATTCACTGGTCAGTCACCTTGTACTTTTACGTTCACTCTGCAATCTACAACTCCTTCTGTGACTAGTAGTGTTTTTAGCTGTAGAGCTTTTTGTGCTCATCCACTGCAATATCTAAGCATCATTGATGTGTAGCTGGTTTTGTTACCTAGGGATTGTAAAAAAAAAAGCGCTGCAAAAGTCTATATTGTTGCGCAGAGGACTTTACATGTTAAGGAGGGCCTTATGGGAAACTTTTGATAAATTATCCTAATAGCTAAACAAATCAGCAGCAAAGATTCCATTATTTTGGCCCCAACACAGAATGGATGTAAGGCCCGGTCTCGTGGTACAAAGGAACTTCTCCTCATAGACACTGCTATTTGCCAACAGGTTCGGCGAAACAGAAAAAATCTCACGGCTGCTTGGATAGACTACAAGAAGGCCTATGATTCGGTGCCTCATTCATGGCTCATGGAGGTCATGCGGTTGTACAAGGTCGATACAACACTATGCTCTTTTCTTGAGTCATGTATGAGACAGTGGATGACAGTTCTTCGTCACCCAGGCGCTTCTGAGTGTTCTGAATCGAATGAACTGATAGGGATTAGGCGAGGTATTTTCCAGGGCGATAGTTTGAGCCCTTTATGGTTTTGTCTAGCCCTTAATCCTCTCAGTACTTTACTGCGGGATTCAGGGCTAGGCTTTCGCCTTCGCAGGGGTGGTGAGCTCATATCTCACTTGCTTTACATGGATGACCTCAAGCTGTATGCATCAAAGCGTACAGACCTAGTGTCATTGCTGAAGATTACTCAAACCTTTAGCAATGACATAAGGATGGAATTTGGTGTAGACAAGTGTGCGGTCATCAATGTAGAGCGAGGAAGGATAGTGAGCTCCGAGAATATAGTTATTTCAGAAACTATCATTCTCAGATCACTCCTTGAAGGCGAGACCTATAAATACCTTGGAATGACAGAAGCACTTGGTATTGAGACAGGGAATATGAAACAGGTAGTGAAGGAACGCTTCTTTGGCCGCCTGAAAAAAGTCCTAAAAAGTCTTTTATCAGGCGGTAACAAGGTGCGTGCCTTCAATAGCTGGGTCATGCCCTTACTCATATACACTTTTGGCATTCTAAAGTGGACTCAAACCGAACTGGATTCCCTGGACTGTAAAGTCCGCAAACTGCTGACGTCATACCGGATGCATCACCCCCGTTCATCTGTAATGAGATTGTACATCCCACGCAAGTGTGGAGGACGTGGCTTCTTAAACGCCAAGAACCTCCATAATCGTGAGGTGTGCAATCTCAGAGATCATTTTCTCAAGATGAATGTGAGTATGTTTCAGGATGTCGTTGCAGTGGATAAGGGACTTACCCCGCTATCCCTAGGCAAAGAGAACTGGCGCAAGCCTATAGTAATTAGTAACTCAGATCGTGTGGCAATATGGAAGAGCAAGGAGTTGCATGGACGATTCTACAAGGCCCTTACTGGGCCGGATGTAGATCAAATAACATCTGTATCTTGGTTGCAATTCGGTGAACTCTTTGGGGAAACCGAGGGTTTTGTCTGTGCAATTATGGACGGAGTTATAAAGACGAGAAACTACCGGAAACACATTATGAAAGATGGCACTCTAGACATCTGTCGAGCGTGTCATCGTCCTGGGGAGTCCCTCAGGCATATTGTGTCCGGGTGTTCTCACCTTGCTAACGGCGAATACTTGCACAGACATAATCAAGTAGCCAAGATAATTCACCAACAGCTTGCTCTTCAATATGACCTTATCGATTTTGAGATGCCTTACTATAGGTACGACCCAGCGTCAGTTCTTGAAAATAGCAGTGCATTGCTCTACTGGGACCGAACGATTATCACTGACAGGTATATTGTAGCCAATAGACCTGATATAGTGCTAGTCGATCGGTCAGTGCGTCGTGCAATAATTGTTGATATTACAGTTCCACATGACGATAATCTGGTTAAAGCCGAAAAGGAAAAAGTATCAAAATACTTGGACCTTGCTCACGAGATTACCGCCATGTGGAATGTTGAGTCAACTATTATTGTTCCGATAGTTGTTTCAGTCAATGGTCTTATAGCGAAAAGCTTCGACCAACACCTTAAGAAGCTTTCGCTTAACTGTTGGATCAAGAGTCGGATACAAAAGGCAGTGATTCTTGAGACGGCGCGTATTGTGAGGAGGTTCCTCACTCTGGAGCCCTGACCACCGGTTGCTTGGGCACTCAAATGTCCCGCAGCGGGAGGGTGAATTTTTTTTTTTTTTTTTATAAATTTTTAACAATGTTTTGTATTTTATACTTATATTGTTAAAAATTTAAAAAAAAAGAAGTAATAAATAAATGAGAGAGAAAAATCTTGCCAGGGGTTACCTTTTTAAAAATCCATATATATTCATTATTGGTAATGACTATGTATATGTATATGGAAATATGGATGTATGAGAAACAGGAGTTTGTATCAAGCGGTATGAATTTCCTTTTCTTTGGGATGGCTTACCTTCGTCATTCTTCAGCACTGGTACAAATATTTCCTAAGCAGAAAGTTGGCAAGAAAACTTGCCTAGTAATGTATTTTTATTGATTCATAAATGTTTACAGTGCCAGTCACAACATATGTTTTTGGCCCATCTTCTTCTGAACATGTTCAGTATTACTGTGAAGAGGGGTCGGAAATTGTCCCTAATGTTATTTATATGGGTAAGTTGTTGTTTTTATATTTAATACTATGTTGTACATATGCAATAAATTTTTCTTATGTATTGTTAAATTGAAATTCACTGTGCCACGGCGGCTGTCAAAAAGTTAAGTTAAGTTAATATTAATTGTTATTAAATTGATTTTTTATCATTGTAGGTAAAAGAGGTCTATTCACCACAAGTTCAGAGATTAAGATAGCTTATTTGACCGGCCTATCACGGAGAGAGTTGGGGAAGGAGATACCAATGTGTACATTTGAACCAAGCGACTGCAGTGCAGTGAGGGACGCTTGTTTTAGAGGTCAGAGTGAGTTCAGAGGGGTTGATGTACTTATTACAACATTGTGGCCTGCTGGCATACAGCAGGATGACTTACAAAAGGTTTGTCAACATATATTTTTTTTAATACAGTGTAAAATAATGACACTAAAGGGACTGTACATTTTATGACGTAATAGAGAGTTGTTGTTAAATGGAAAGGACAAAAATGTATGAGTAAAACTTTTTTGTCAATACACATTGATTTTCTTATAATAGTCATGGTTACAGTTAGCCCTACCCTTTTGACTGATGAACGGATGAACAATGATAATAATAACATAATAATCAGTCAATTATGATTATCATTGTAATGAAATATTTAATTTCACATACTTAGTTAATTAATTACATTGATTTTCTTATAATAGCCATGCTTGCAGTTACCCCTACCCTTTGGACTGATGAACTAATGAACGACAATAACTGCCTTTGATTCAAAAGACGTAAGTTCGAATCCGGTCTGGGTACCTCCAACTTATGTGCATTTTAAGAACTTTTATACATTTTAAGAAATAACCATTTAAAGAAATGGTAATTTCTTAAAATGTGCATTTTAAGAAATCACCATTTGAGACACATGATGTTCACGTGTCTCAAATGGTGAAGCTAAAACATCATGAGGAAACCTACACACCTGAGAATTTTCTTAATTCTTTACGTGTGTGAAGTCTGCCAATCTATATGGGGTCAGCGTGGTGGACTATTAGCCTAAAGCTTCTCGTGAGACTCGTGCTCAATTGAGAGCCGAATATGGGACGTTAATAATGAACTTTATTTGAAACTTATTTCAGGCAGATGTGGAACAAGAATGTTTATCAGATCTAATTTCATGGCTTTCTATTCACATAAAGCCCAGGTATCATTTTGTTCCTTCTACAGAAAAATATTATGAAAGACAGCCATACAGGTAATTAAAAAATTAAATAATAATAACTTGTTTTATATTAATGTTATTGACAAAATTTTATTGTTTTTTATAAATAATAACAGGCTAGTTGACACTTATTTTTAAATAGTCCTAAATTGTTCATTATCGTTCAACTAGATTGAAAAAAATTATCATATTTTTTGAGACATGATTATATAGAAATATTAATTATAAAATATTTTTTTGAAAATACGAGCCAAAACACTGTCAGCCATGATGCAACGTCAGTGGGGTCAGTCAGTCAGTTACAAGTGAGCGGGGAGGCCGCTATATTGAATTTGTAATGACGTTTCTTAGCTAGTCATGTATTGTCATCCGAACTCAGAGTGTTTGCAAAATTTCATTCTAATCGAAGACTGGGAAGTGGGCCAAATTATGTATCTCAAGAATTTCTTACATAGATAGTTACAAGTGAAGCTAATATAAAGCGTGTACAAAGAATAAGTTGATAATATTGAATATTATTGATCAGAAATCAAAGCGTGCATCAAGACTACAAGGAGTGTGTGACAAGGTTCTTCGCATTGGCCCCAGTGGGAAACAAAAACAAAGAGAAGTGGATATATGCGTGTTCTCTACAGCCAATCTCAAAGATGCGGATGACTGACTTGTTGCAAAGCACCACCGACGAGACTCCCTGTCCATACGACCCTAATATGTTGAAACAACACCAGCCTGGGAAAGTGGTCAAGGTATTCTATACTTAATATTATAAAGCTGAAGAGTTTGTTTGTTTGTTTTTTGCTTAAACGCGCTAATCTCAGGAGCCACTGCCCGTGTTGCCAAGTGGCATGTCGGTTCTCTTTCTATGATCGCAAATGCTTCGATAACTATAAAATCTCTTGACCTGTCGATAGCAAATGTCATTCCCATACGTTTTTCTAGTTTTCGAAGCGTTTGCGATCGTAGAAACAGAATCGACGTGCCACTTGGGTACATGGGCTGGTCCGATTTGAAAAATTCTTTCAGTGTTATAGCCCATTTACCGAAGAAGCCTATAGGCTATATTATATTATCTCCGTATTATAGTAGGGAAGCTGTTTGGAGGTACGTTCTGGAGGGTTTAGAAATTGGACATTGTTTAATAATTTAACCCTTTAATTACAGAAGAATATATTTTGACGGCCTCCGCATATGCGCGGTGCATTTACAAGACGGTCCTGGGTTCGATCCCCGGCTGGGCCGATTGAGGTTTCCTTAATTGATACAGGTCTGGCTTGTGGGCTTTGACCGTAGCTACGTACCGGCAAAGACATACCGCCAAGCGATTTAGCGTTCCGGTACGATTCGTGCGTAAAGCAGTGCCGGTAAAGCGTCTTGACCGATTAGATTTGTAGACTAGATGATAGGAATAATAAATTATTATTTACTTTTCGCTTTTCTGTGGTGGGGAAAAATTTACAGACTTTAAAGATAATTTTTATTACGTGAAATCAAAGATATCGATCTCTTTCGTTGCGTTCGAACGAAAGAGAAAGCGATATTTCAACATCAGTGCTATTTTATTGTTTGATATTTCTCTTTTCTCTACACGACACGCTTGTACTTGTTGACGCATTCTATATATAACTGTCTCTAACTAAATCTAAATTTCATGTTATTGTATCAGGTTTCTGGCAATGGACAGTTCTTTTATAACATGGACGCTGAAGATGACGATCAGGGAGGAAAAAGAAAACGAAAATCTGGCGATAATCCAGATAAGAAAAGGAGAGAGTTTGATCCAGGTTAGTAACTGTTTTCTTGAAGTAACACAAATAAATAACACGGTAACCTTTCTTTTTTACCCGACTGCAAGAAGGGTTATGTTTTTCGCGCGTATCTTGTATGTATGTATGTATGTATGTAATATTCTTTATTACCTCATATCTTCCAAACCGCTGGACGGATTTACGTAATTAAGATATTAAGATATCATTAGATTCGTCTTAATAACCCAAGTGTTCTTACGACTGTGAGACGCTATAGACTCGAGGTGAAAAAAATTTTTTTTTTTACAATTGCAACATGGGTATCAAAATCAAGGGCTTTTTTTGGGGAATTCAAAATGGTATATCATAGCCATGTTAAAAAAAACTATAATTAGAAAAACGTTATTTTTTAATTGTCTATACAAAATACGCGAAGCGGATGACTATAAGGTGCGAGGTTTATGAAGTGAAGTTATATAATACCTAAAATATACTAAACTAAATATATTGATTATAAAAATCGGACTAGTGCGAGTCAGATTCGCCCACCGAGGGTTCCGTAGATCTTTTTGAATATTTACTTAACCTCGGTTGGACGTAGGTATAAATTATCGTACTTTGTAACATGTAACTTTAAAAAAAAAAAATTATATACTTTAATTTTTATTGTAATTGTGTCATTTCTTTTTTTGTTTTTTTTTTTTTATTTCATTATTTTCTTTTCTTTGTATAAAAGCACTTTGTTAGATAATTTAATTTGAATATCATTTTTATCAGCCCCATCTACATTTTGTATAATTACTCGTGGATAGAGATGTGGGTTGTGTATGTAAATTATTTGTTTTTAAATTTACTTTAAGTTTTGTAATATATATTATTGTACACAACTGTTTTCGATCCCAAATAAATAAAATAAAAATAAATAAAAGTAACCAACAAATAAATCCGAAATTCACCATCTATCGTAACTAAAAAGGTGTGAAATAAATAAATTAATTAAACAAATAAAAAAACCCGACTGCATAAATTATACAAAAACTGAAAAGAAAAAAACAAGCTCAGTCCAGAAGTGTAGAAAGCAATTAGAAAACAGTCTGGACCTCTAAAAAAAATGTGGACGAAAATCATTCTATTCAATATAATAGGTCCCGACTGTTTTCTAATTGCTTTCAACACATCTGGACTGAGCTTGTTTTTTTCTTTTCAGTTTTTGTATAATTTATGCAGTCGGGTTTTTTTATTTGTTTAGTTAATTTATTAATTGAAGGGAAACAGGAGTTGTGGCCATATCTATAAATTAAAAACATACATACAGCCGAACGTAGAACCTCCTCCTTTTTGGAAGTTGGTTAAAAATGAAACTTCAACCTTTTTAAGCGCATATCTCGAGAACGGCTAAACCGATTTAGCTTATTCTTTTTTTAGGAGACTCCTTGAAGTACGAAAATGGTTTTTACGGAAATAAAAATTTAAAAAGACTAAAAAAAATTTTGGTAGGTAGCATAGGTTAGGGGTAGGGTGAGGGTTAGGGTAGGGAAAGGGTAGAGGAAGGGTAGAAGTAGGGTAGTGGTAGGGTAGTGGTGGGGTAGGGGTAAGGAAGAAGCGTATACATAAGTCAAAACGAAGCTTGACCGGGTCCGTTAGTTAAAAATATTTTGGCTACATATATACATAATCTGTAAGAATTTCAACCGTCTAACTATCAGGATTATGGTGACAGATGGTCAGACAGCAATAGACAGACAGACGGCAGTTCATCAGTTGTTCAACTAAAAACATTTTCCATACAAATATAATTTTAATTAAAACGGCAATTGCGCTAAAATCTTTAAAAGATTTTGTGTTACATTACCATCTCTTCACGAATAAAGGTATCGAACTCTAAGGTCTGAGTTCACCGACATTTTTAACATAATCAACCGTTTAAATAAGTTAAACGCCGTTTACTCCAAATTTGCTGTTCACCACAGCCCATATGCCGGTTAAGGATGTAAATCGGGCGGTTTTGTTAACCAGGCTTGCATACCCCGGTATTCTTCGGTTGAGACGTCTTTAACAGATATATTAGGGTATGTTTTTGTAACGCTCTCAAGTTGTGTGAAGTACCAAAATGCAAAGGACCTGTGAAATTTTAAAAGAGTATATCTTTCATCTCAGAAATAATTCAAACTCGGGTCTAAAAAAACAATGTTACTAATTTTCAGATACCTGTTGGTTCTGCCTGTCGTCACCTTCGGTAGAGAAGCACTTGGTGATATGTGTCGGCACTCACTGCTACCTTGCGCTGCCCAAGGGGCCACTGACCCCATACCATGTGCTGATACTGCCCATTGCCCATCATCAGAGTGTTACCAAGGTATTCTATCCATCATCTTCATCATCATCAACCCATATTTGGCTCACTGCTAAACTCGAGTCTCCTCTCAGAATGAAAAGGGTTAGGCCTTAGTCCACCATTGGCCCAATGCGGATTGGCACACTTCGAAGAGAATTAAAAAAAATCTGGTATGCAGGTTTCCTCACGATGTTTTCCTTCACCGTTTGAGACACGTGATATTTAATTTCCTAAAATGCACACAACTGACAAGTTGGAGGTGCATTGCCTGGACCAGATTCGAATCCACATCCTCCGGGATCGGATGGAGAGTTTCCTCTGGGCTATCACGCTTCTTATAGATAAAAAATTATTACGCGTATTCGCGTTGACGGCCTCCGTGGCGTAGTGGTATGCGCGGTGGATATAGAAGACGGAGGTCCTGGGTTCGATCCCCAGCTGGGCCAATTGAGATTTTCTTAATTGGTCCAGCTCTGGCTCTGGCTTCGGCCGTGGCAAGTTACCACCCTACCAACAAAGATGTATCGCCAAGCGATTTAGCATTCCGGTACGTTGTCTTGTAGAAACCGAAAGGAGTGTAGTGTACTTGTTAGGAGTAGTTAGGATTTCATCCTCCCTCTAACAAGTTAGTCCGCTTCTATCTAAGATTTTATCATTACTTATAGTAGAGGAGCCGAAGAGGGGATTTTTGCAGTTACTCGAGCGCGGCAGATAAACATAAGGGACTATACCTTACACTTTGTCGAGTACCTCCACCGAGTATGAGCTCTTAATATTGGTGGGTACGTTTAGGGCAACCAAAAAAAAACTAACTTCATAAATACTCAACCAGCACGTCAGATAAGGTAGGTGAGTTGATAGCTAAAAACTGCACATTTCGAAAATCTGACGATTTGAGCGTAACGTAATGGAATGGGAGGGTTTCAAAGTTACAAAATTAAACCATTATATTTTAGTACTCGAGGTACGAGTGCGATTAATTTTTTACTTATTTTTAAGGAAATAATCTCCTAATTAATCGCTAAAATTTACTTACAATTTCAGTAAGCCAAAGTAATAAAAATTGTTTTTAAAGTCTGTAGTTTTTTTTTCAACCGCAAAAAGCGGAAAAAGTAAATAACCATTTATTCTTCCTATAATTTAATCTACAAAATGTAATCGGTCTCAATGACGCTCGAGTAACTGCAAATTTAGCATCCCGGGCTCCCCTACTATTACCATCAGGTGAGATTGTAGTCAAGGGCTAACTAGCAGATATAAATCAAGAACATACAAAATTTCAGGCACCAGATGAAGTGGCAAAGGAAATTAAGAGGTTCAAGGAGGCGTTGAAGAAGTTCTATGCGGCGATGGACAAGCTGGTGGTGTTCTTTGAGAGGAACTACCGCACCTCACACATGCAGATACAGTGTGTGCCCGTGCCCAAGGAGTGTGATGCACAGTTGGCTGAAGTTTTTCAGGTATTTATTAACCATGTGTCAGCTATAGTGAAAATCGTTGTCGTTCGTCTAACGAAGCGTATCGATATTTTATTTTTTTATTTTTATTTATTTGGGACAGAAAACATTTACATATTAGAGGTTAGTAAAGTTTAAATTACCATGCAAAGGGGTTAATAAATATGTAAACTATCCACGAATTACACAAATTATGAATTATGGCGTCACAAAACATACCTATAAATGACATTTACAAGACAAACAAGGAGAGTGGTTAACATAAAACAGGGGAATCAGAAGGAAGAAGTACACAAAAGACAATAAAAATAATTAATTAAAATAATATAAATGAACACAAAGAATTTATATTACTTATTAAAATATACTAATCAACAATAATAACTGTCATTTAATGAAATTAAAAAAAAAGAACTAATAAATAAATTAATGAATGTTATTGTTAACAACGGCTATTAAATAGCTAAAATATTTTAGCTAGCTACCTGCTGGCCAGTGTGAATAGACAGTGTCTGTGAGTGTCTGCCACGCTACATGTCTGTGACGCACTGTGTCTGTAGATGTAAACGGACCTTAAACGTTATGTTATTATTTGCTACCAGGATGAAGCCGGTATAAACAGTATCCAAATGGAAGTCCTCCCACCCTATACAGACATCGTACAACTGTCGTTGCCCGGCGCGCCATACTTCCACGTCGAGCTGCCGTCCGGTGAACAGCTGTTTGCCAAGACCCATAAACACTTCCCTATACAGTTTGGAAGGTAGGTACTCAAATACATTGGCGTGCACACGGTATTTAACTAGGGTATGAAATAATAGCCTGAGACGGATATGAATTCGCTCGATCTTGTGTTGGCTCGTGCCGACGTTTTGCGACTTGTTCCCGTAAAGAGTAGGGAGTTAGAGAGGGGAAGCGATCGGTGGGCGGGAACGACTTGCGATATAAGGCGCTCGTCGTACGGTCGGCTTCAGTATGCTCGTGGCATTTCTTGTTGTGTACTTTTTTATGGGTTACTTGGGATAGGCGGGGAAAGTGATTTGAGTGAAAAAGGGGAGTGTTAGTTAAACTTTCAATCCCTTAACCCTACATACAACGTTAACAAGTTCGTGACTCCACTCAAAGTTTTCTAAGTTACTAAGTTGTCTTGACAAATATTGTGAATCCATAACCTATGTTCGATATTGGTTTTCTTATTTTTGTTCTGGGTCTGCTAAAACTAGGCTATATACACTGTACATACAAATTGTGCAAAATGGAAAATTCCTTCCGCAACACAGGGTTGCAATGAGTAATGGTTAGGCACTGCATTTTTGCATCTACGAAGTGCACACTAATATTCATCATCATATCAGCCGATGGACGTCCACTGCAGGACATAGGCCTTTTGTATGGACTTCCAAACATCACGATACTGAGCCACCTGCATCCAGCGAATCCCTGCGACTCGCTTGATGTCGTCAGTCCACCTGGTACTGGTCGACCAACACTCCGCTTTTAACAAAAATTTTAACTTAAAATTACAGAATTACAGACGAATTGACTCTTTTTTATGTGTAAGTTAAGCTTAAAGGTAGTTTTTAGTGACATATATTCCCAATTTCGTTCTAGGGATGTACTATCAAGTCCGCCATTACTGAACTGCGAGGACAAGGCTGATTGGCGGCAGTGCCTGCTCAGTCGCGAGGAGGAGGACACGCACGTCGCGGCCTTCAGGCAAAAGTTCCGGCCCTTCGACTTCACGGCCGACGACAGTGACAGTGACAGTGACAGTAATTGACAGTGACAGTGTAAGTGTCTGTTATGCAATCATTAAATTAATTTAATCAATTAATGAAACTGTTTTATTTGAAATAGGCTCACAGCTCTCCTTGACCGCGGTTTCACTTTATAGTACAAGATCCAACATAAGAAAAGAATACCCTCATCTGGTATTTAATTGGGATACGAAAATTATAGAAAATATTCACATCGACACATTGGTTGTCTAGTTAAATTGCGGCCAAACAGTATAAAATGCTTATTTTACTTACTTACTGGAGTTATCAGAAAATATTAGCGATTAGTTTTAAGATTTTATCCTTTAAAATTAGTAAAAACCTACCGCGCTGGTGGCTCGGATACTGAAATATAAGGGTTTTATTTTGTAACTTTGGAACCCTCCCATTCCATTACATTACGGTCAAATCGTTAGATTTTCGAAATGCACATCTTTTAGCTATCAACTTATCCACTTTATCCTTATCTGACGTGTTGGTTGATTAATTTCGAAGTTACTTTATTTTTGTGTAACCCACCAATATTACGAGCTCACACTTGATGGAGGTACTCAACAACGTGCAAGGTATAGTCTCGTATATTCAATTGCTGCAATTGAGTAACTGCAAAAATCCCCTCTTCATCTCCCCTACTATTATTTTATAGCACTAGTGAATAACAGATAAGGGTATATATTTCTAATGCCGGGTCTTAGACCGTTATGTGTAGATGTGGCCTAAGGTGAAACGCGTTTACCTAGATGCCTATTCATTTGTCTTAAAGATGCCCAGTTTTATGCTATAGAAATTATATCATGTTTGTAAGAAATTAAGACTAAAAAGCTTCAGTTTAAGGATATCATCAGTGATATAGTGTTATTTATATCCCTATTCTATATAGTCAATCAATTCCGGTAAAGACTTAATTACTTATGTGGTTTGCCTCCTATAGCTTAGATATAGATATGTCTACATAAAGACATACAGTGGGCCTAGTGGGAGCTTTCAATATTTTCATACTGTTACTATCTCGTTAACGTAAACGCGAATTTATACGCGAAACAGTTGTGTAGTGCCACTTGATGGCGCTGTTTCAATTCCTTATAAATTCGCGTTTACGTTAACGCGTTGTCACAGTATCAAAGAGTTACTAGGCTCTCTGAATAATAAACCTCATAGGTTTATTATTCCTGATACCGGATTAGATGGAAAAAGTACTAAGTAATATTATTAAAAAGATGCTTACGAGTTTCATTCTTAGGGGTTACAAAAGAAAAGTCAAAATTCAATTAAATGATTTTTTATTTTCTTTCACATCGTACTGTTTCCTAATAACTCATTTTTATAAAAACATATCTGTAACAACATGATTAACTAACTCCTTAATCTATGTACGCGTATCAATGTATAATTAACATAACATTAAAAATGATATGGTACATTGACTAGATCGAAAATGATGATATTCGTGATGATGCGATGGATTGGTTTGTGTTTCGTGAGCAATTCGTCTTGTCGTGCGAGTATTCGTTGTAGTCCACAATATGTTTAGTTTAATCTCACAACATTATTTATACGGCAGTTACGTTCACATTTAGGTACCCAGCACGAGAAACATTTGTCTTCCATGAATGCGATGTGTGTATCCGAACGCACAGACTAATTTCCTCCAATCGGAGTGATTCTAAAATGGCGTATCATATTTTATTACTCAATAATATCGTAGACACAAGTAAATAGACGAAGAGATAGCATTCTTCCTACCCTCAAAAAAAGAACAACGTATGTTTGGATTCTGTAAAGAAACGAGACGAGGCGATTTGACAGTATTCGAATATCGAATCGCTTGTAGTGTTCGGTGCCATTTTTTCAGAGAACGAGTCTGACATGTTTGACATTTTGTCAGTTAATGTAAGCACAAAATAACAACCTCAACTTGTTTCAAATTTTAAATAGGTGCTTGTGTTGTGATGTCAAAATTGATTTTCTTTTTTGATTTACTGTTGTCTATTTCATTCTCTGTCTACGAATAATCCTGTACGTTCGGATACAATGATGTTATTATTGTCAGGAAATTTTATTCGTGACGAAAGTGAAGACAAATGTTACTCCTGCTAGCAGGTAGGCCCTTAGCTATATAAATGTGAAAAAATATACAAGTCAAGCATTATTTCATAATGGATTTCTTTTCAGCGAACTATAAACCAAACGTCTAACTATTCTTCACGCCCATTATTGTAATATTTTATGGGCATTTCTTTAAAATATTTTAAGTAAGTAAATAATATATATACGCTAGGGTATACGAATGAAGATAATACCTAGATACTAACTATTTCTCGAATACTCGTAAAATGCTGTAAAAACTAAGTATTGCAGTTTGTGTAATTACACAAAATAGTATCAAAATATTGTAATAAATACAAAAAGTGAACGTAACCGTAACTTGATTTTTTGTGCGTTTGTGGTCTTATTTTATTAATCTATTGCTATATATCCACATCTACGTATAAATGACGTCATTTTTAAGTCTGTTTAAGCGGGGATATCATGTAAACGCAAAGTCGACAATGACTTGATATAAGTGGAACAATTTTTATTATTATTTCTCATATGACGGTTTACCGAGATAAAATTATCCTTGAACTAAATTACATTTTGCTAAATCTACTAAAATGATTAACTAGCATTAGGTATTTGTGACTATTATTATATAAAATAGATCTCAATTAAATATAGGGCAGTCTTCGTTGGAATTACGAAAGAGAGTCAACGTAAACGATTGTAAATTATATGTATATATAAAAAAAAACACGCAATCCCACATAAAAATCGTGTCGTACCGTACAAAAAGTGTGTTTCAACACTCAAACTAGACTACGCGGTAAAGTGCGAGTGGTATTTGAAAGGGCGAATTTTAAACTATATTTTATACTAAAAACCATTCGTTATTTATACTAAATGCGGTTTCATAAACCCGTTAACGAATTTGTTGGCTAAGCTCATTTGCCAATATCAGTATTAGTAATAGCAGGAAATATAAACGCTGGTTGGTAACATGCTCTACACCAAATATCCTTCTACTTCTAATAATATATTTTAAAGAAAACCCAACCGCCGTCAAATTATATAAATGTTTCCCTAAAAAAATCGCACTTAAATTGTCCAAATAGGATTAGTAGTTTTGAGAATATCGTGGACATACCTACATGTAGATATACCTCTAGGTAGAACAAACCTATGGGTTTAATACATAGCTCTTTTTTTTACTCTGTTAAAAAGTGTTAAAATTAGTCATTAAACATAATTTAAAGATATTTGATTCTTTCAATAGACTCAAAATTACACGCGAATTGTAAATTTAAATTTTTGCATACCGACTCCTGGCCTATGTCGATCGCGCGTTCCAATACCACTCCACTGTACAATATTATAAAGTTAACTTTCTGCCGTATTCACCAAACTATAGGTAAGTGTATTGTCTTGTGTTACTGTTAATGAGGATTGTATATACTAACACCGTTATATTACATCCTTATTGTAGTTTAAGAGTTGATATATAGAATAAGGTATGTTATTCAACAGTACTTAAGATTCAAACTTCCATAACACTTACATTTAAAATTTATTCTATAAATCAGTGGAAAATTGGATCTTAAGTAAAAGTACATTATTGTTTGGTGGAGCTTTTATAGGTGCGATATTCTAGATAATAAATAAATAAATAGTGACAAACTTATCCCGTTTGCTATTACATTTACATTTGCTATTGTAATTAAACGCACTTATGTATATATTATTATGTAATGTATTTTGCATCAGAAGAGATTTGACCAAGATGTCAATCTGTCTATAATTTTTATTATTGAATTTAAAATGTTGATAATTCTGTAATTTTACCAAACAGTGACGTAAAAATAAAAATATTAAAACGATTTTAATCAAGCAATTCTGATGTTTTTTTTAATAATATTAAAAATGGATTAAAACACGTTAAAATACTTTCATTTACACATTAAGAATATTAATAAGTCATCTGGAAATGTGAGAAAAAATCTTTTCGTTTTATACATTCGATCATATATTACCTCCTACGTTTAAATATGTGGGTAATTTAAAATTTACCATTTACATACTTAAGGTTATTATTTATAGACAGCGATAAGATTTTTATATTCTCCCAATGAAAACGAGATGTTTTCATAAAATTTACAACAATGAAACAATCCATATAGACTAAGAGCAGATGAACGATTTATTGTGACTGCTTTTACCGATGATTTTTTTATCATAATACCTTTTATTACGTAGATAATAGCGGAAATTGGTCAAAATGAGACAGATTTTTAGATGCATAATTTGCACCGATACAAAACGCTACGCAGAAATTGTCCATCAGCTTTTAGACCAACAATTAAATATGAGATACTCTTGAATTGTATCCGTAACTAGTTTTACGACTTTGGTCAATAAGGCATTAAGTATAAACTTTTAAAATATAAATTTACTTTAATTATTGTTCTCCTTAATTTTACACTTGATATCCAATACACATTTATTACAACAATATTTACAAAACTCTATCATTTGAGTATTAAAGGACAACACTCTATGCATACCATAGATACCATAGATAAAAGATGCATACATACAAATATAGAAAGTGCTCCTAAGAAATCAACACGTCGTAGAACGTGGATTATCAGAAGGTCGAGAATTTTTTTTTTATTCTCTACAAGTTAGCCCTTGACTACAATCTCATCTGATGGTAAATGAGGATGCAATCTAAGATGGAAGCGGGCTAACTTGTTAGGAGTAGGATGAGATCCATACTCCTTTCGGTTTCTACACATTGTACTGAATCGCTAAATCGCTTGGCGGCACATCTTTGTCGGTAGGGTGGTAACTATCCACGACCGAAGCCTCCTACCAGCCAGACTAGGACCAATTAAGAAAACTTCAATCGACCCAGCCGGGTATCGAACCCAGGACCTCCGTCTTTTAAATCCACCGCGCATACCACTGCGCCACGAAGGCCGCCTAAATAATACTGACTTAAGAGTCCATTAAAATAAACTATAGGTAATTGTAGTATAGTTAAAATAAAATGCTATGAATTATGATATACAGGATGACAGAAATTAAGACACATTCCTTGCAAGGGCTTAAAGTAGAACTACGCCTCACCCTGTATATTAGGCGTGTGTGGATTCTTACTTCAGCATGCCCTTTATACTCATAATGACACTCATTTTCGTTCATGAATATATTATTGTTATATAACACGTCAATAACGTATCCATAATGTTCATAATATAACTCGGAAGTTTCAAGTACATAGTACAAAATGATTACATGTGACAAAGTACTTTTTTTATTACACGAATTTCAGTGATTTTTTTATAATATAAATCATAGTTTATATTACTAATTTTCTTTATTTTATTATTTTATGAACACTTTCTTTTCAGTGCATTATTTTTTTTTCGGATGTTAGTCCTAATCGAATATTATTATAGGATAAAAAATATTAACTTAACCTCTTTAGCATCAGTCAGTAAAACGAAAATAATAAATTTTTTGTCAAATCTCAAATTAATCATTCGTATAATAAAAAGATACTATAATAATACTCAAAGAGACGATCGTAAGAAATCTATACATGCATAAACCTTTGAATAAAAATAATACAAAATATCTTTGTACTTAATTATAACAGCGAAAAAGGACTTAACTTGGTTCTTTTACCAAAATTCTAAAATACTGACAAAAACACAAAGAGGTTTAGAATTAAAATGAATGTTGGTCAGATAGAAATCAAGATATAAAAAAATATTTGGTAGTACCTACTTCCGTCGAAAAACTAAATTCAGAATGCTTAAGAAGTGTATAAAAGAAGTATATAAAACAACAATACAAGAAAATAGGTACAAAAAAAACAATACAAGATAATAAAGAACTTAAAGAATATAATATTATATATAGAATATAATATATAGAAAGATAATAAAGACAAGATTATAAGAGAATAAAGAACAATACAAGAAAATAGGTACAAAAAACAACACTCCATTCTTTTTCAATCTCCATTAAGCATACCTAGATTTTGACCATCGTCTCTTCACTCGAGAAGGTAATTGTATTTCTTCTATAACTATCTATCTACAGTATATTTACACAACTAGAAATATTGAGTTATACTTTGGCAACAATTTCTGTGGGGTCGGTATTTTGCATAAATCGAAGTAAACTTATAAACACATCTAAATACCATTTCGTTGTCAAAAACTGACAGTAAATCGGTAAATAGGAACGACTTAACATTAAATAAAACACTTGTAAACGGTAGATATGACCCCTTAATAAATCACAAAAGCTGAATATATGTGTAAAATCAGACGAGCTGTAGAATTACATCACAACTTTCGTTATCTACAATCTTTTTGGCTTTGATTTCCAGAATATGTTTATCATTGACAAAAAACCAAGATCCAGTCAAAATGCAAAACTAAGCATGTTCTTTTACAAGTAGGTATATGACCTGAGAAATATAAAAAAATCTTGCCTGAGGGAGTCTCAAGTACTTTTTTAATTGCAATATTAGTTGATGATATCCTTCGTATTCAGAGTCATGCTCAGACCAATTATAGAAGGATCTGTATCGCACTCACAGTCACGAACAAAATTGTCTGTCATTTTCTGAGGAAAGCGAGCTTAGATTTGGTATATATCTTATACTAAACTAGAAGTTTTTGACCGTTTTTTACACAATTCAATTACACAAAAAGGTATTTTTACGGAGCTCTTTAACCGACGAACACGATTACAACTATTTAACATCGATTCTATAGAGAGTTTTTATAATCGCATCAGATCGTTGATCAGAAAATTAAAGTCTAGCGAGGCAGGTCCTATACAATAATTGGTCTGAGGGGTCATGGCAAGGTGTTTTTATTTTTCCCTTTTTTGCCAATACGAAGTTTTGATATAAGATTAGAACGTCGTCGTGATATGGGAGGTTACCTTAGTAAAGGGTGTTTCACACGTTAATCTGGAAGGCTTCGCGTGTCATCTTGGGGTCGCAGGCGAGGGCGTGCGCGCGCTTGCGCCGGGGGTGCCCCTCGCACTCGGTGTCGTCTGAAAACCGCGACGGAGGGTGGATGTGCTCGGTGTACGACGGGTAGTTCGATATACTGGATCGAGAAATATTTTGCTACTGTGTAATACCAGGAGTTATTTTGGTACTATATCTATTGCCAATCGTGTTACACTGTGTGAAATATTCTTCCAGTATTTCGAAGTAGAGAAAAAGCTAAATACCAGGTGCTCCGAAAGTAAAATAATTTTTCAAAAAAAAAAATTGTGTTACACTGTGTGCAGGAATATTTTTCCAGTATCTCGAATTGTTTTATAGTGAGGGTAGATAACTAGATACATTTTTTTATTATAATTTTGGAATAATATTCATTTGTAAGAAGTTTGTTTGTTTGTATTGTGTAGTGTAGCAAAATGTCTTCTACAGTGCGTAAAACTAATCTATCGAAGGCTTATATTTGGCAGATCAAAGTGTATACTCTTATCTAATCAATAATTTTCAAAAATGATAATTCATTCTATTTTTTCAATTTCCATCATGTATAGCAAATAAATAATGCAATGTCGTATTGGATTCATGAAGTATCATTTTTGATCAAAGATCTAACGAACACGTTACTTTGATTTAATCTGTAAAATGTTTTGTCGTATGGACAATTTACTAATATCTAGCGAATGAGGAGAAATACTTGTGCTTATAAAATTGTCGCATTGTTTTAGATGATTAAATCAAAGTAGTTAGTTCATAATAACTTTCGCAAAGTAAGTCTGTTTTTTACAGAAAAGCGTAATAAAATTAAACTTAAAGCAAATACATAATAACTTATTTTTTGTTTTTTTCAATTTTAATATAATATTACGTGTAATCTAGTGTATTTTCAAAGTGTGAATGGATTCACCTAAATGTGGTCTCGTCGTTGTGGCTGCTGTATCCGCTAGAGGAGCGCACGTGCCTCTTGCCGAGCGCGCCTGCTTTGCCCTTCCGCGATGGGAAAGCCTTCCTCACGACTCCGCCCACTGAGTCGCCTGACGATGATGACGACTCTTCCCGCTCTACACTCGGGTCTGTATAACATTTAATAGATTACTATTATTACTATTATCCGGCTCGAAGGACCATTAATCAACAACTAGATTGTGTCATGTGTGGGCTTATCTTTGTTAGATTGGCATACACTAACCATTACATTTACTAACTGTGGTCGCTTGTTAATCTTTATTGACATCATAATCTGCCTATTTTGATTTACTCGGGTCTGTATATCATTTGATGGATTAGTATTATTAATAATATCCGGCTCGAAGGACCATTTATCAATTATATATTAGTTAGATTATGTCATGTGCGGGCTTATCTTTGTTAGATTGGAATACACTAACTATTACATTTATTGACTGTGGTCGTTTGTTCATCTTCATTAATATCATAATCTGCCTATTTGCTTCATGAACTCACTGAAAGGCTAAAACCACCTGTCTCCCATAAGGCAAGGAGCCTTTAGAACTTAGACTCACAACACTCCAATGCGAGTTGGTGGACTTGGGTTGACTATGTATTAGATGTTAATGACAATGATCGGGACCGACGGCTTAAATCTCCGGAGTTTCTAACATGATTAAATTACCAATATGAATCAGTATGAACTGATATAGTGAATTTCTGGCACAATGAGATTTATAGCATAGGTAGTCTAAGTTAGTCGCAATAAAAGTTAATAATATTATGTTAGTCGTTACATATATACATCATAACTTTTGCCAAGAATTCTTTATTTTGTGTTTAGATCAATAGATTGTACTCGTAGAACTGTTAAGTTTGGAAGTCTAGATTAAAGTCTAGAATTGTTAACAAAATAATATTAACATTTAAATTATTGTGACTTTGCTATTGGCTGGTGTATAATGTTGCTAAATTGCTGTTAATAAATTTAAATACTTGAGCCGATATTTCACATCTCACTTGGACCATCACGAAGAAATAAAATGCAGAATTGGACAAGGAAAGGCTGCATTTTATAAAATGTCTAAAGCCTTATGTGAAACCAAGATTCCTTAAGTGTACCTACAAGATATCGCGTCCTTAAGTGTTATGTGTGGTCCACTCTTTTATATGGGTGCGAGACATGGATCCTGAAAAAAGAGTGTTGTCGACGGTTGCAAGGTTTTGAGATGTGGGGGCTAAGGAAAATGTTCAAAATTTCCAGGAAAGACTTCGTCTCGAATGATCAAGTTTTAAAAATACCGAAGCCTCATAAAAATAATTATGAAGAGGAAAATTGCATTTTTCGGGCATCTGCAATGGGTTTCCCTCTATGAGTTTCCTAGGTTGATCCTAGAAGGTAAGATACCCGGAATAAGTGCTCCAGGAAGACAGCGAAGAAAGTGGATAGATGATGTCAAAGATGAAATCAAAAGACATAACATACACACAGCTTAAAAATATTTCAAAAGATCGGAAGAGTTTTCTACACATGACCGCAAAACTTCAGACTGGTATAAGGCACCTAATGATGATGATAATATTGAATGTACAGTTTACTGTTTTTTACAAGTAAACACATGTAATTAAAGTACAATATGAATTACAGGCGGTAGGGTGTGCAGGGCGCAACCTCGCGCCCGGCTCGCTGTCCGAGTGCGGCGCGCTTGCGTCGTCACTAGCGTCGTCCTCGTACTCTGTAATGGGCAGGTGCAGCGTTAGTATCTTCTTCACCTCCGAGTCCGTCGAGCCCAAGTTGTCCGACTCTGTAAGGTAACAACATCGACTATTAGACAATGATCATAATTTCGGGACATGACGCTGTGTTGATATCACGGAAACGACAATTTTTGGTATATTTTTTGGGATTAATTCTGAAAAGAATGATTCTCAGTTTTTGAAACTCTCATCATTAATCAAATAATTGTATCAGTTAACCTAAAATATCGATTTGGTAATAAGAAGAATCTAAAATAAAATAAGAAGTTACAAAAAATCCGTTCCGATTTAAAAGATCTGGGTAAGACGAAACTTAAATAAATAGTTATTTTTTATAAAGTAATCTAATGGTCTTTAAACAGATTCATGAACTGCGTCGAAATATGGCCGTTTGAATGCTATTTGGTTTATAAAACATTTTGATTATCATTTCAGAAACTGAGGGAATTGAAACCACAATAATTATTATTGTTTTCACCTGCCTCGCTCAATAAGAATAGTTATATATAAAGTAAAGGTTGCTGTCGTTTGTATAATATCATTGACACAGCGAAAAAAGCACGTAAAGAGTGTTTGAGTAGAAAAAGATGTATGACGTGATAATATCTTTGTTAAGAGTACCTAAATGATTATGTGACATCGACCACAGATGGATGATTGCTGAATATATAAAAGCTGAGGAAATGAAAGGTTACATTCAGTACTAGTTCATGGCAGTTATGAGAAGAATAGTTCTAGATATATATAATGTAAAATCAAAGATTAATAAGGATAATACAATACGTTATGTGCATGCTTACCTTTATAAATTACAACACCAGTTACGCTCCCATCAGGTTGCATAAAAGGCGATCATTTTGTCAAATTTAAATATCAATACTTATAACTTAAATGGGTTAAATTAAACTTAAGTAATAGAAGGTGCATCTACGTAAAATAAAACTAATGTACCTAACTACTTATAAACAAGCTTTATTCGACTTACATCCTTAACATAATACGTACCTTGACTTTCTGAATGAGGATCTCTGAGTCTGTTTCCTTTTCTTCTTACTTTTGTATATTCTGGTTCTTTACCCTGGAAAACAATAATATATAATAAGAAATACGAAAGAAATACTAGTTTCCCAGAGATACTAAATTGATGTTATCGTCTTATTAGCACCTAATAGAAATGAGTAAGTACTACTAAAAACATTACATGGAAATGATAAAGTAAAAGATAAAAAAAATCAAAATGATTATTATGAAAAGATACCTTATTTATTCCCAAAATACCTAAATATACCTAAACTAATACAAGATCTGTGTGATTTAGTTCTGTTCTGTGTATATACTACGAAACTAGCGGACGCCCACGACTTAGTAGGCGAAAGACTCAGTTTTTGTTATACATTCCGGGAGAACCTTGGATAAGTCTATTTCGGTTCAGTAGATTTTGCGTGAAAGAGTATCAAACATCCATGCATCCATACAAACTTTGGCGTTTATAATATTACTATTTGAATGCTGTGGTAATTTCAGCCCATTGGCTAGTACATTACGCAGACAATAAGTTATCGGTGACATAGATATAGACTTAATATCATAGACACTACAGACTTAAGCCGGATGTAATAATGATGTATTCCTACTTTATATTTATCGTTTTGCTTGAGGTCGTGATAGACGAAGGAACCACGCACGGAGTGGTAGGGCCCGCTGTAGACGTTCCCACTGTAACTGCTCTCACTGTAGGCGCTGGGCTTTGTTAGCTGGAACGTGGCGTACGGGCAGATATCTTCAATGTACTCTGTAATCAATTGTACAGTCAATTAGACATTGCTATTAAAACATTGATTACGAAGGTAGTTCGTAAATTAGAATTAGTAAAGTAGATCGATGCATGTTATGATTCTTATTTGATTTTGTAAACTACTAAGGAATATGAACGTTATATTACTGCTATTGAAGTCTTTTTTAGTTTGTTATGGACATTTTAAGACATTAAATATCACGTGTCTCAAACGGTGAAGGAAAAACATCGTGAGGAAACCTGTATATCTGAAAATTTTCTAGGTGTGTCAAGTCTGCTAATCTGCATTGGGCCCGCGTAGTGGACTATTAGCCCTCCCTCTCATTTTGAGAGAAGACTCGTGCTCAAGAGTTAACCGAATATGGGTTGTTAATGATGATGATGATAATGATGATAATGATGATTATAAAACAAGTATGGTACCATTTGAAGCATGTTTGTAATGATGCTGCGGTGCTGGGTGCTGAGCGCGTGTCGCTAGGTATTGCTGATCGCGATTGACTTTGTTCTGCAGCTGAGCTACCGACGGGGATTCACCGACGCCGCTCTCTGGTTGCGTCGTTTCCGTTGGACCTGCTTCTGGCGGTAAAGAAACGTACGTATTAATGAATATTGCATTCATTGCTTTTCATCCGACTGCAAGAAGGGTCATGCTTTTCGCGCGTATCTTGTATGTAGGTATGTAATGTTTTTTATTATCTCATATCTTCCAAACCGCCGAACGGATTTACGTACTTAAATATCGTTAAGTAATCTTAGATAGGTGAAGTTAAAAAAAAAACCAAAAAATTGTTTAAATAAAACTCGAGGTGAAAAAAAAATATTTTTTCGAATATTGCGATATGGGTGTCAAACTCAAGGGTTCATCAAAAGGATTTCAAAATGGTATATTGGCCATATTAGAAAAAAACCTGCAATTAGAAAAAACGTTATTTATTAATACAGTATACGCGCGGCGGATGACTAGGTGCGAGCAGGTTAGGCAGTGGGGTTTATATTTTTTTTAATTATTATCTTGTTCAATGTGTCACTTAGTATGTTTGTCATAAATATTGCTTTCAAATATAGTAGTTAGTAGGTATGTTCTCGTATATAACAGTTGGCAGATGCTCTGGTCTTACAGCAAGTTGCATTTTTATTAAAGGAGCTACTTTAAAAGCAACGTAAATACTTAGTTATTATCTAAAAACGGATATAGTAGAGCTACCTATTGAAATGGTCGGCTCCTGGTCACCAGGCAACGAAAAGTTCGAATATGGTGTCTGATAAACTGATCCATGCTTCAGGTTACGTAGGCCACAATGGCAAGCTATGTTAAAAATTAAATTGAAGCTAGTTAAATGAGCAAGAAACTTTAAGGTAAGGTTTTTTTTAAGGTTAACTTAAGGTTACATAATAAGTTTAGTTGTCAGTGCTATTAGGTTTAATTCATAATTATAATGACTAATAAATTTCTGAAGGTACTCACTATTTCTCCGTACTAGAAGCACAATCGCTACCAACGCGGCTAGAACAAGCAGAGAAAGCGCTGCAGGCAATAACACACGAGCGCCTCCGAACGATCTCGTGCCAGCTGCTGGCACTGCGGGAGATACTTCGCCTTCCAACACTGTAAAGGTAACAATACCCTATTTAGCTTATTCTGGATGAATAAAAAATAATTTGTCTGGATTGATATAAATTGCTGCTTTGCTCTGAGTAACCGCTCTTTACTTCAGTTTGTTAGCTGGGTATTGCCAAAAATTCTGGATAAATAATATTCTATTTTGCTGTGCAATTATTGAAGTTCTCTTCAGTTTACTTGCTTACCTATTCTGCTTCGTATTGCTAAAAGTTTTTTATTGGATGAATAATAGTTTGTCTAATGATTAACTACTTTTTGTTTGCTCATGCTGCTTTTGTATTTTACAAAAAAAACTGGCTCTACAAAAATAGACCACCTGAAAAATAGATTCACTAACTGTAAATTCCTGAATATATACTTTGGCTTTCAGTTTAAGATGTTAGGAAAAGACGTATTTCACTTACTGCCACTAAGCGAGTGCGTAGTAAAGTTGTATAGAGCCAGCGCATGCCCCGCGTTATTGTGAGCCGTGATCCTCAGCTGGTAGTGCGTGGCGGGCGATAATCCTGTCACGCTGAAAACGCGCTCCGTAGCTTGCACGCTGTTTGAAACGAGGCGCCACTGGAAATGTAAACAATGAGCTGTTTAATATAGAGAATAATCTGTTTTTGATGTTTAATTTTTATATTTGCATAGACAAGCGTGTGCCACCATAGGCAGCATCAACTTAGCTTACGATCAAATTCTTAGCCAAGTTACACATCAATTATCTTTCTAATGTAATTAATTTATAACTTGGGTACAGGTCCAGGAGTGCTAGCACGCGAGCGTACGCTAGCTTATAAAATATACTTAACGGTACGCAATAAATGGAGTTAGATTGTGGGGTTCGTCGAAATATCACCTCATTTAAGAGGTAAATCTTCGTCTATAGAATAATTATTATCTTTTTGACATTCGCAGTCCAATTCGCATGCGTTTTACACTTCGCCTGTTTATGTTAACTCTTAGTAATTTATTGATAAACGTACCGAAGTTCTGGCGCCATCATGATGTTATCTCATGATGGCAGAAATAAAGCCATCAAATATCAATAATAAATCAGAAAATAAGTTGTTTACTTACTTGTGATTGACTGATTTCGCGGTACTCGATGACGAAGTATAAAATACCACATCCGCCGTCACCCCATGAGTCCAGCCACACAGTAACCGTTGTAGTGTTGAGCGTTATCATTTGCGAGTGTTTCGGTTTTACTGGCACTGGACAAAAAGTTTAAATTAGTTATGTTAGACAAGGTCAAAAGACAACCAAGACTGGTAGAAGTTTGCACGACAATAGTCCAGTAGTTGTTTCGTTTTTCTGATTGTGTAAGTGCCGTAGGCTCCTTAGAGGACCTCAGAGGCATCACTGGGTCAGTTACGATGTAAGCTGTAAAAGCGGCACCCATTCAAATACAATAAAGTTTATTGTCAAAGCAGTTTATTCTCGAGTTGCTTTTCCAAGTTTATAAGCATGCCACTTGTCAGCAATATATATTCCTTGCAAGTGACATAATTGTGTTGGATCCATTTGGTCCGCTAAATCCAGCAATAGCATGACTTATTTTTTCTCTAATGATTCTCTCAGGGAACTAGCCCAGACGAACGAAATGCGTACGAAATGCGGCCGCTTAACCGTGGAAATATTTCACTTCATTCTTTCGTCTTTTTATTTAGTGCATTAAACAGTTGAATGGAATGGCAGTTTTAATCAATTAATCATACCTGTGCCTTTTGTGTAGGCATGCACAATGTCACAGGGAAGCCCAGTGCCGATGCGGTTGAAGGCAGTAATGTACAGCTGGTAGCGGGTCCCGCACCACAGGTTGGGGAGCACGTGCTCCGATGTGCCCGCCTCTACCTGCAGCTCCTCCCAGTCTCCGTGCTCGCGCTTGTAATTTATTACGTAACCTGGTAAACAAAATTACACATATTCATCATCATTATTATCAACCTATAATTGTAATACAGCCTTCTATAACCTGCCCGCCACACAATGTACGAGTGACGTGGGAAGTAGCGGGGGAAATACGCAGAAACGCCGTGTAGTCACGTTACTCGACCTACCCACCGTTTCCTATTTTGATAGTTTTGAGTGCGAGTCAAAGGGTTAGTACGGGCGTCGTGATTATTTGCGCTGTGTGCAGGCAGACAAAATGGCGGCTACATCGTGGCGAGGAACATTATTTGGCTGCGGCATAAGAGGGGGCTTACAACTAAGACCCACCATTTCATTGCAATGCCAGTAATAATGTTTGACTTAGAACGATCTCTCTCAAAGGTAAATGGATTCAAGATTAAAACTTTTTTAGTTCTGGACTGAGAATTTCAAATTTTATTGCGATGACTTCTTTCAAAGGATAAAAAGTAGTTCAAAATGATTGTCTTGTATCAAAGCTACCCTTATAAGTTTACCTAAAATAGGACTGCCACCATCTCCCTGGTCGCTCCACTGCAAATGTAGGGAGTCTGCGTATGAATCAACAACCGCTAAAACTGGAGGTTGGGGCGGCACTTTCACCTCTACACCATACGTAACTTCGTCTCTTCCATGTGCGTTCTCCACCAGGCATGTGTAGTTGCCACTGTCTGCGTATTGAGTCATGCTGAAAAAAAAAAACAGTTTATCAAATCTAAGTAGGTACGAGTATCAATAATATAATATCGAAGTATATAATGATATCTAAGTAGTGTCAGCCAATCATTTCGGAAACATTTATTTCAAAGTCAAGTTAGCTCTCTGGCACATCGATTCTCTTTCTACAATCGGAAACTCTTCGAAACATACAAAATGTATGGGAATGACATTTGCTATTTGCAGGTCACGTGATCGAGTTATAGATCGAATCGAAGTTTTCGAGTCCAGGAGATCAAAATTATTATCATGGCCAGAGAGGTTATGAAATTCACGTCGAGAAAAAAAAGCTGCATGTCAAGATATTCGACTTACCTGATAATAAGAGTACCATCGATAGAGACATTTTTTCTAAGCGTGGATTCCAAAAGTGCGCCATTCATACTCCAAGTCGTAGAAGGTGTTGGAACACCAACTTTGTTGCACGCTAACGAAATGTTCTCTTTCCATGGTGTTACAATGCTTCTACTGAATGATGTTATTCTAGCTGGTACTGCAAATAATGCATAGAATTAAATTAGAGAAATAGAATTATAAAAAAAATATAGTAAGAAATATCTGATACTGCCTAAATGGTACAGTAGTTAGGTCTTAGATCACGAGGTATTGGATAATGGATTCAAGTCCTGGGTTAGGCTTTCTGAAGTTTTTCTTTCTTCTAAGAAACTCTCAGTCAAATTCAGAGTTGGGAAGTTGTGACATTTCAGGCCGGAGAACACTAGTCCTTGGTCCCGGTTATTTTCCTTACAGAGATAATTTTCGAGACATTACTTTATCACGCCAACCTACATTGGAAGAGCTAGAGAAGAGAGAGATAATGAGCTGTTAATAGTAGGCTGATAATGAAGAATCATTTATATCTAAATTCTAGATATAATGTATTCTATGCTATGCTATGCATGTTGCTATTTATGATGATTTAAAGTTATTTACCAGAGTCAGAGGGAAGCACAGTAACAACTCTCGTAGCATCTCCTTCTCCAAGGCGCGTAGAAGCTGACACCCAGAATTGGTGCGTCGCTCGTGGGGGAGATCTAGCCGTATCGTGCGATAGAGTGCTTGGTGACAACATGCGTTTGTGAGTGCCTTCCTGAAAATTGACATATTGTTGTTAAAATCGTCATCAACATTATTAGCCAGCATGTGATTCAGCTACGCGAGTAATTGAGATAGGTATGTAAAGTAGGTATTTTTGCTTTTTCTGCAGATTCCATGTCTAATTCGATCACGCGACTCTGTTGACCGCTGTGTATCTCCGAGTCTTTTTACGAGCCCCATAATAAGAAACCGAAAAAAGAAGAAAATGTTGTTAAGTATTACACCGCTACATGCAATAGGTACATAAAATGCAATGCTTACTTCTCTTCCATCTTCAATGACACTCATGTACAGAGTATAGCCAACTAATACACCATTGGGCGATGCGGGCGGCAGCCATGATACCAAAATTTTGTTTCGTGATGAGACTACCGCTTTTATGTCAGCCGGTGCCGATGGCACTGTAATGAAAGAGCTGTCTTAAATATTTGACTGAAATATCAGGATAATGAAGTACGTAACCTCAAAAGGCGTTGCAATATAAACTTATGAAGGGATATAAGGATGTACGTTGTATAAAAATTTAATTAAGTATTACCATCTTCCTCAGTGTGGCAGTAAACTGGAGCTGCCCTCACACCATCGCCAGCAGCAGTAAACGCACACACAGTCACAGAATAGTTAGTGTATCGACGGAGTCCTGATAGCGTTGTGTGCAATCCGGATATTTGCTTTGTTACTGCTTCCTCGCTCCCTGAAAGTTTACAAGTTGTCACATTATATCAGAAAATTTTGGATCTGGTTGAGCTAAACATTATACGTTTTCGTATCATCATTATCACATTAATTAATGGAGTCCAGTGCTGGAATTGCTACTTTTGTAGAGTTTTCCAAACAAAACTGTTCTGCTTTACCTGTAATCAGTAGTTAACTGATTGAAGACAAGAAAGTGAACTTACCATACCAATCGGTGACTGGAGCATAGGTAACTCGATATCCTTGTAAAACTCCGTTTCTCCCGCGCATCGGTGGGGGTTCCCAGGTTACTCGAACTGATTGCGAACTTAATGCTGTACATTGTAGCGACCCGGGAGGTAAACTGGGTACTGAAAAACAAATAAATTGGAAACCTAAACACCTAGAAATATATAATAATTACCGGTCACCCGAAAACACACACGAAAACACGAATTTTCACACACTCGTTATCGGTGGAAATATCCTACCTATCTGATAAATAATTCCTTCCTTCATTTAATCTACATGTAAAAACTGCAAAGTTCCACCCGGTAATTCTAGATTTTAGTGCAAACAGACAGACAAAAATAATTTTGACATTAATTTGTTTTTTGTTATACTTCACTTCTATCACCCCAATTCGACTTTTAGTGATTTTGTTCACATAGACAGGTATAGATTTATTTATGTAGTCTGAATTATTTATATAATACCTCGACTGGAACAAGTGCTTGGTTGGTTCAGTAGCTACGGATCACAAGGTCCTGGATAGGACTAACTGTCATATCGTTCTTCTTCTATCTTTGGTCGTTTGTCGTTGTTCCCAGTCAATAAGTACCAAATCAAACATTACCTATCTATCAACATAGGTAAGCCTGCCAACCCGCATTAGAGCTCCATATTCCTATATAATAGAGGCTTGACCGAGTAGTGGGTGGTTAAAATAGGCTGTTTATTATGAATATTTAGACTTACCATCTTCCATAGTAGTAGCAGTAGTAGGTGGCGAGGCGGGTCCCGCCCCTCTGCTGTTGTAGGCTTGGACCACGATGGCATACGCGGCGTGTTTCTGTAGACCTGACAACGTCGTCCGAGCTCGCGCTACCCCTGTACCCTCCACAGTTCTTACTGTATACGATGCACCGCCTGGGCCACTTGCGCTTAGAACTGTGCTATTGCTGTTTAGCTGTACACAAAAAAAGGGGAATTATTTTTAATTATTAAGGCTTTACCAGACAGTAGACGAGATGGAATGGTGACGCGACGCTGGCGTGAGTTCTTGAGATGTAATGTACAGCTATAATACAGCAATCCTGTTTTACATCAAACCTATTGAAAATCAAGATAGACTACCAATGCTTCGGAAGGGCCACAAATACATGAGAAGAACAAAACTGAACATTAGTGCAGTCTTTAAAGTGGCATATTTTTTTGCTATCCTTCGTCTAATGAGTCAGTGCACATTTGGAGTTTCCATTATTTTTTAATTTTCAATTGCCAGGTGATGCTTGCCCTTGCCCTCTTTCGTATGTCAATTGGGGCAATTGCTACCCAGCTCTCACATCGCTACATGTGTTCTATGTTAGGTAGTAACCATTATTGATAAATCATACCAGAGTCGCGACGCCGTCCCGTCATGTGCACAATGTGGCGAAACCTATTATTTATTAATAATCTAGTAATTGCTTTATTGCTACTAATAAGCTTACTTCTTGAAACCCCACATAATATCCCAAAATGTTTCCATTCCAAAGGTCCCGTTGTGGTGGGTCCCAACTGACTATTAATTCTGTAGAACTTTTGGCTTCGACTCGTACGTCCAACGGTGGTCCGCTTGGCACTGGAAATAGGTAAACTTTTTAGAATTTATTACTTCGATTTCTAATAATTCTAGTATTTAGCGAAGTAATTTAATTGCCTTCTTCTGTAGTTGTGACTTGTACAAGTTGACTTGGTTCGCTCTGTCCCAGACGGTTTTCAGCGATGATTCTTAAATGATAAGATGTCGCAGGTTGGAGGTTTTGTACACTGGCAGATGTGACGCTGCCAGGTACTATAACCTTTTGTGGTGTTGTTGGCCATGGTTCTGAAATAATAAAATAAGTATAGTTTGAGATAGGGTATTCATTTGTTTATCTCTACGTATTTTTTAATCTATTTATTGTTTTAATCTATCTATTAGGCTCAAAGCCACTCAGCGGGCGATGGAGCGAACCATTTCTGGAGTTTCTCTGCGCGATCGTATCAGAAATGAGGAGATCCGCAGAAGAACTAAAGTCACTGATATAGCTCAGTGAGTTGCGAAGCTGAAGTGGCAATGGGCGGGGCACATAGTTCGAAAAAACGGTGAAGGTGGACGAAGATGCTGGAACGGCGATCCCGCATCGGAAAGCGTTTTGCAGGGAGCCTCTGGACGCTGGTTCGAGACTTTTGAGTCTATGTCAAGCAATGGACATCCATCGGCTGTTAATGATATTGAATGTATTTATAAATGATGAATATTTCATGTATGGATACCTAAGAATAGAAAAATAAATGAATAATCTGAAGATACCAAAAATGAATGTTACCTGGGGCTTCCTTATATTGAACAATGTAGTTGATGATTGGACTGTTTCCCGCGTATGGTTGAGTCCAAGATATTTGTATAGACCTCGATTGTTGGTCTATTATCCTTATGTTCTTTGGCATTTCTGGGACCTAAGGAAGAGTTAAAGTTTGCTTTTAGAAATAGAGTCACAACATTGTAATAAATTTGTCTCAATTGTTGTCCTATATATATTGAGCCGTGATAGCCCAGTTGATATAACCTCTACTCGTACCTCCAACTTTTCAGTTGTGTGTATTTTAAGAAAGTAAATATCGTGTGTCTCAAACGGTGAAGGAAAAACATCGTGAGGAAACCTGCATACCAGAGAGTTTTCTCAATTCTCTGCGTAAAGTTTGCCTATTCGCATTGGGCCAGCGTGGTGGACTATTGGCCTAACTCCTCTCATTCTGAGAGGAGACTCGAGCACTCGAGCAGTGGGTTGATGATGAATGAATGACGAATACTAGCCTCTTGTACTACGAGATGAATGAGCATCTCATCCTGCCCGTATGCGTTAGAAGCGCGACATGTTAGAGCGCCCGTGTCCTGCCGATATGTCTGCAGTATACTCAGCTCTGACACAAGTCCATCGTCCAGTACTTGTTCCCGGATTGTATATCTGAAATGACATTGTTTTAAATTAAATCTAAATTAATCAAAATGATTGAATGTATTTTTAAAGATCGATTTTGACTCAAATACCTCAGTTTTCTACCAGAAGGTATAATATTTAGATCATAATTTCCTTGTCCTAATCCCACGTAATTGGGGTTGGCGAAATATGTCTTATTTAGATTATTTAGATACTACGTTAATTAGATTAAATAGTTCTTAATCTATATAAAACAGCTAATAACGATATTGTGGGATTATGTTTACGTAGTAGAGGTCTTTGTGCCACCGCGCCCGACAGAGTAACTACCAGGTACTACCGCAATGTTTATGTCTGACTCCCAAGTAGTCTGGCTGTCTTCAATGATCTTCAGGCAGTGAAGTGCACACTGCACTAGGTTTCAACTAGGGTAACCAATATAGCTACGATACTACAGCTACAATTTCTAGACATTTTTTATACTTCACAAGTTAGCCCTTGACTAGATTGATTGTACGAGTATCATCACTTACCATCAGATAATGGTTAGTGATGATAACATGTTTGCTTCCAGTTACCTTTGGTCCAAGTGATGAGCGATAGTGTGGTGATGGGGACTCCGCCAACTGACTTCTAGGGGCGCGTCGCCTGATGCAGCACACTGCAAGTGAGCGGCCTCTCCTGCCGTCACTTGGACTGTTTTGCTTTTCATAGGAAACCTGGCTGGTGCTGTAAAACCATAAATCTTAATATATAAATGCGAAAGATCACGATTATCGGCATCATCACGATATCTCGAAAACCATTTGACGTACAGAGAAGAAATTTAGTAGGGAGGTAGTTTACAGTTACTAGACGTCATATAAGAACGGATTCTGCAAGAATGCCGTATTAAAGAAGTTGCATCTTCTCTAGTTGAATATTTCTATTTCTACTTTTCTGTCTCATCATCATCATTATCTACCCATATTTGGTTCACTAATGAGCACCAGTCTCCTCTCAGAATGAGAGGGGCTAGGCCAATACGCTTGCACAATGCGGATTGGCAGACTTCACACACTTAGAGAATTAAGAAAATACTCGTGTATGCAGGTTTCCGCACGATGTTTTCCTTCACCGTTTGAGACACGTGATATTTAATTTCTTAAAATGCACACAACTGAAAAGTTTTAGTTGCATGCCCTGGACCGAATTCGAACCCACACCCTCCGGAATCGGAAATTTCGAGGTACATGCCCCAGACCGGAGTTGAATCTACGCCCACCGAATCGAAGGTAGAAGTCATCTGTCTATATATCACTCTAATATTATAAACAGAGTGTGTGGGTGTTTGTTACGCTTTTTAAGCTAGAACAACTGAATCGATATAAGTAACCTTATAAACCCCGACAAAGAGTTTCCGCGGGATAGTAAAAGTCCCCACAAAAAAAAATTACGTGTCAAAGACGCGGGCATCAGGTAGTATTACTTTTGGTTTCGTTGCCATACATCTCCCTCTTTAATTATTCAATCATCAATCTAAATACTTAATCTTACATTTTTTCTATACTGACGTTTCTTTAGGTCAAGGCGGAATTGTATTAGTCTGGCGTGTCGTGTCGTGACGCATCAGAACAGAATCGGTATTATACATTTTATATGGCAACGTTTACACTTAGAGCTCGCCTCATTACGACATCATGGCAACGTCGCCAGCGGCAAAGGCCTAGCTACTACTGGCATCCGAAGGTCGCCAAATCGAGTGGCCATAGCGTCTCGACAGTATAATAAATAAATATATAAAAATAAATAAATGTACCTACACTTACTTATCTTAGTTGTTTTTTTTTTTCATTTCATCTTTTTCTTTAAATATGTTTACTATTTCGTCCCGACCTTTAATTTTTAACTTACGATCAGAATACTCATTAGATGATCTATCCCATACACAAGGACGGTTTTGAATTTCTGTTATAAATTTTTCAGTATCGAAACTCATTATTTTCAACACCAACTAGGCACTATATTTCGAGCGAGCGAGGTGCAGTTTACCGTGTACATTATAGTGACAACGTCGCCAAGCCGCCAGAGTATCCAGAAGCCACGTAGAGACCAGTAGCTCGTGGCCACGCTTCCATTTTGGCGACGTTGCCAAACCGTCGCCAAGTGAGATAGGTACTATATATTTCAATATTAACTGCTTGGTTACGTAGCCGGCGACGTCGCCTTGGTGTCTTAATAATGAGGTAGAGCTCTTATGACATGTCGTGATGGCTTCTGATGTGCCGCATTCAAAATGTATGAAACTGATTCTGTTCTGATACGTCACAACACGTCACGTCAGACAAATGTAAATCCGGCTTTACACACACGTTTGTGCTGTCACTCTACATACAAAGACAAAATTTTCATCAGAAAATAGAATAGACAGATATATATTTGGCATATAGATGCTCAGTAAATACCTACTCCTATCTACTTAATGTGCGCTATTGTAGGAAAAGGCAAATTGGAAATCCAACAAAGAAGTCTCTTCAATTGTGATGGTCGGAACACGGAAGGCTGTCGCTTCTATGCAATGACTGATTCAATAGACATACTCGTAGTACGCACCTACCTATATATCCATCGGTCTTACTATACAATGGTATTGTAAAATATAATTGACTAGCGGACGCCCGCGATTTCATCCCCGTGGAAATCAATGTAAACTTTCAACCCCTATTTCACCACTTTAGGGACTTACTTTCGCATTTACGGTATTAGCCACTGAAACGCCCATGGGGCGCACTGGTCCTGGTAATCGATCGACCCTTGAACGCCCGTGGGTTATACGTATGCCCGGTAAATTTAGCGCGGCAATATTTTTGTCACTGTGAATTTTATTTAAACTCTGGCATTCTCTACGTTGCTCTCTAATTGTAGAGTGTGTACTGTGCCTTTTTTCTATCGACAATATATAAACTTGACTCTTATCATTTTGTTAAAATTTGATTTTTGAAATGTCGGGTACTTGGTTTTATGGTTAATTTAATGATCGAAGTTTAATGATTTTGTTAATGAATTTCTAAGTTTAAATGGTTGTTTTTATGATCTTTTATTCTAGAAAATGTGTACTTTAATTTGGTGTATAAATGTCTTAGTGTTGTGTAAGAAAAGTTTGCCGTTTAATTAAATTAAAGTCAAAGTTTAATATTTTTATTAAAAGTAGATATTTTTTGGCGGTTTATATACAACGGTAAAGTTATTCTCTATATTCTCCCCTGCACGACGTGGTATTTTATTTTCAAATACGTGCGATACTTAAGTCGTCGTAACGTTTTTAGTAGGTCGGCATCTAGCGGAATTTGGTAAATTTTGCGGATTTTTGGCGATTTTTAGGGGGCGGGGCTTATCGGGGCGTTCATTTATATATCTGGTTGATATCATGGGCGTTCAAATATAGTAGTCAGACATACTTCATTTAAGAAGACTGAAAGTTCGTCAGTCTATGGTCCTATTAAAGGTTAGTACGGTAAGGTACTACAGATAAGTATTCGAAATATTCGTTTAATGGACAATCTTATTAACTGCTTAACGATAAATACCCAAGTATATTCATAGTCTATCCGTATTAGAAATGACCTTCACCTATCTGTTTAATCAAATTCAGTACGTTAAAATATATATTGCGAGTAGGTTGCCTAAAAATTTCCTGGCTAAACTGTCATTTACCATTATTAACTACATTCATAGTTTAATAGTAATAGAGGTAACCTACTCGCCATATATTTCAAACGTACTAAATTTAATAAAAACACTTCATCCATTAAACAGATGCTGGTCGTTTCTAATTCGGATCTTTACGGATTGTTTACAATAGCCTTCTATTTACGAAGATTGAATCACAAACAAATGCTACCGTAAATAATAAGGATTATTCGCGGACCCGCAGCGAAACAAGGGATCGGTTTATGCAAAACTAACAAGTTTCTAGATGCCTCGGCAGTTCGGCGCTCGCAAAGAGTTTCGTACAACTCGGGTACGGTCACGTTTCGGCCAGTTAGTAAACATTTAAGTTTGTAAAGCTTCCGAGCGAAATCGTGTTCTGCCAATTTTATTTTAGCCAACTGGGTGCTATTGTTTTATGACTAGCTGACGCCGTGCGATTGCACCCGCGTGGTTCCCGTTCCCGCAGGAATACGAAAATTATATACAGCCTATAGACTTCCTCGATAAATGGGCTATCTAACACTGAAAGAATTTTTCAAATCGGACCAGTAGTTCCTGAGATTAGCGCGTTAAAACAAATAAACAAACAAACTCTTCAGCTTTATAATATTAGTATAGATTGAAGAAGTTATGATTTTTTAATTTTGAATTTTTTTACTAAGCGTTTTAAGCAAATCAATATGAAACATCGTGAGAACCTACCTCCTACCTAGAGACCTACAAGCTTAAAGTTATAAGAAGCCGTTAGAGTTGTAGACACACGTCTACAAAAATCATAGATGTTGTGTACGAGTACTTGTATACCTTCATTGAAACCGACATGCCGAAAGTTTTAACACTAGAAAGAGCGTCATTTTCTTTTACCTAAAAAGACAAACATAGTCATTTTGGCGCTAGTATGTCTGTCATCGTTTATATGAAATTATTATTAGAATTAATGCAGTAAAACATGATTTTTGTTAAATATATGTTATTGCTTTTAATCAGAGGTAAAGCTGGTGCAAATTATTGTTTTTTTATGTATGTTGTATTTATTTTGTATTAGCTGCGCCTCGCGATGTTACTCGCGAAAAATAAGTATGTAAGTATCTACACGTAATTTTATTTTTCCGGCATCAAAAATCTGGGTTAATCCAGGTTATAATCTATCTCCATTCCAAATTTCAGCTAATTCGGTTCAGTAGTTGCGGTGTCAAAGAGTAACAAACATTCATATCATAATAACCATCAGTTTTTCACAAGTCTCGGGAAACCATGATTTTTTCCTGGGACAACGAGTAGACTATGTGTTAATTCAGGGTATTACCTATTTTCATTTTGAAATTCATCTAAATCGGTAAAGTAGTTGCGGCGTTAAGAAGAAGCCGGTAGCGATGTAGACACACGTCTACGAAAATCGTAGGTATATTGTAGACATGTGTCTACAAGTCTACTATTCTACAGTTCTACACGTGGGCAGATTAGTGAACTACGGCCTACGTATTATGAGGGGATACCTGTGGCTTGCAGTGGGGTGCTAATGATTTGATGAAAAATTTTGACGGCCTTCGGCTCATTGAAGTTTTCTTATTTGGTCCAAGTCTGGCTGGTGAGAGACTTCGGCTGTGACTAGTTACCACCCTACCGGCAAAGACGTACCGCCAAGCGATATGTAGTGTAGAAACCGAAAGGGGTGTGGATTTCTCCTCCTGACAAGTTAGCCCGCTTCCATCTTTGATTGCATCATCACTTGCCATCAGGTAAGGTTGTGGTGAAGGGCTAAGTTTTAAAATATAAAAAAAATACGGACGATAATGATGATAAACATTTTATGAGAATTTCATAGAATAAGAAATATTCAAGAAATTTGTTAATAATAGTACTTATTTTCTAAGACAAACGCATAACGAATTCTCACGTTTCTGTAGCACCCACGACTATAATTGATCGTGTGTTGGTCACTGCGTACATGACTTGTATAGTATGCCGCGTGGGTACTGCCGTTTGCTTTTCAGAAACGTGAGAATAATTGACCGTCAATGGCGACCTTTACCGAAAGCCAAATTAACGCCTAATTGAACATATACCGAGGAGACAGTTTGCGAAACGTCACCGTCCTAATGGATGAAGATATATTTGTGCCGCAAAGCCAATATCGCGGAATACAAACACGTGCGCGGAGTTATTCCGACTGAAGCCAACTGTCTAGTTTTCCAATAAGGAACAAGGCAGATGTATTGCTGTATACGCCATTGAATTTTCTGCTCAGTAAGTTTTCAGGCAGCGACAATTGAATTTTGTTTTTGTCATTTTGTTTAAAGTCTCTGCCACAATATAATTTTGTTTTTTGGTTTACAATTGATTTGTCATAAAGGAACTTCGCAACTGGTTTACAAGCCCCGGGCTCTACATACATACGATACATTTTGGATATATACGGAATAATTGTTCTAAAAAAAATTTCTGTAGGTAAGTGCTGCAGTTTAGTGCGTTTTGCTAATGATTATATTCCATTTTCCATCATAGTCCCTTATTATTTGGCAAGTAATACTAAGAAACAAATAGTTGCTCATATTAGTTTTTAAATCTTAATATATAAATGCGAAGGATAATTCATCACGATATCTTGACATTAAAAGTTAAAATTTGGCAGGGAGTTAGTTCATAGATAGTGGGCGTCCACTAAGAACTTATTTTGCGAAATAAACAGTTTTTCATTCCACTCATTGTTTGCAAAAACACAAAGAATGCAAGAAGAAAAACATTAAGGAAAAATGGGCGGACTTCTGATAAAATTGGCGGAAACGCTAAAATGTATTTTTTCTTTTTCGGTCTTCTAGATAAGGTTGTAGCAAATGTATATTTTTCTATGGATCTTCTTTTAGATGAAGATTACAAACTAATTATTATAAATAGGTATACATTATCGAGATAGTTAGGTACCTACAAATAAATGAAGAGGTACTTATTTAGCTATTGAAAATATTTTTTTGACATAACTGAATTACGTGTACCTATACATTCAGATTTATTACAATATCTCGTGTAGACATATCCACTTAAATCAATAAATGTTTAAATCAAAATGGTGACAGGCTACCGTCCATACAAATGTCTTCCAACCCCTTTGTAAATATTTTTAAACGACTTCCAAAAACAAGTTCTATGTTCGGCTGTATGTGTGGGTTTTATAGGTATGTAAAAGGTGTTAAGTCATAAAATTCTCGATGAAAGTTATGTCCTGAATTAAAATAAAAATGTTAGAAATATTTAGATATTTCTCAGTACCGACAGGAAAACAAATATCAAAATTTTGTAAAAGTAAAATAGTAAGTACTTACCATTAACTTTCAGAAATATAAGTTTGCTGAGTCCTGCTCCTATGTCGTTCCTAGCCTCGCACAGGTAATGTCCCTCGCTGTCCTTTGCCACTCTTTCGAAGACCAGTGATCCGTTCTCCAAAACACGAGAACTTCCTTCAAACATGAAGTCCTTGTATTCACCAGGCGTATTCCCTGGGGAATGAAAAATAATAAGCACTCACAATCTATTTCTACGAATCTATCACAATCTATAAAAAGCACAAAGTACGATTCCTTTAGATTTAGGGGCAGAATTTAGACTCAATTTGAATGTTAACTTACCAACAGCTTTTTTCCAAGTTATGTTAGGCTTTGGGTAGCCATCGGCTTGACATTGTAGAGTAACGTCTTGCCCAGCCGCTACTGCTACGTCATTGGGTTCGAGACGCCATCGAGGTGGTACTGCAAGAAGCATTTTAAAATAAATCACCAACATGATTTTGATTTTGTTGTGAATGTCAACCCTTGCCTGATGCCTTTAGAGTTATTTTCAAATAAAGCAGGCAGCTAACACAAATCTTTCTTACCTACTCAAAACTTTCTAACTTAGATAAGCTTATCATTAAATACCACTTTGGAATGAAATTTCCAAGTGGCCTTTATCAAAGAAGTTAACAAAATATAGCAATAGGTATTCCTTTGCGTAATATTCCTGGCATTGCGTAAACCGTAAAGGAAGACTTGGCATCCTATTCAACTTTTTGTCCGCTACGCTGACTTCCGTAAATGTCAATTGTATCTACTTCGCCCTTCGTATCATTGACTAACTATTCCATTTTCCATCATAGTACTTATTATTTGGCAAATAATACAAGATATATAGAGAAAGAATTAATTGAAATGGAAAATATTAGTTTTAGCTAAATAAACAGTTTTTCATTCGTTTCACTGCGGTTATTTGTAAAAAAGGTATTCCTTTGCGTAATATTCCTGGCATGCCACGTCTTCCTTTACGGTTTACGCAATGTAAACCGTAAAGGAAGACGTGGCATCCTACTCAATTTTTTGTCCGCTACGCTGACTTCCGTAAATGTCGATTGTATCTACTTCGCCCTTCGTATCATTGACTAACATTACAATATAATGTAAACAATAGCTATCGACAATTTTCTTACCATTAACAGTGAGAGGTACAGTAAACCGCTCAGATCCCGCAACGTTGGAAGCTATGCACGTATAATTCCCACTGTGTAGGGATGTGATATGTTCTATCACTAGGGAAGCACTGTACTCGTCCATCCGTCTAGTTATTATACCGCTCGGTGCATACGGCGACGACGTCACCGGCTGGCCATTTTTCTCCCATCGGAATGCAATCGGCAAATCGCCCTCCAATATCTGACAGGAAATAGCCGCTCTCATACCCTCCCTCAGTAAATTCGTCAGCGGCTGAATAGGCAATATCTTCGGTTGCACTGAAACGAATAAAACCATTTCTACATTGTCCATAAGAGTGATACTTTTATAGATGTCTGTGATTGCTGTGTTAAAGCAATACCTATATCTGGCGATAGTAAAAAAAATAAGGTAGAGATTTAGTAGTTATGTGACTCTTTTGACTATTGCTTAACTCAGTTCAAAAGAGAGTTTTAGATCTGTCTTTAGAATAAACTTGGGAAATAAATCAAAACCGTTTTTTATGTTGAGGATACTATAAAATTAATGTTTTAATTATTTATAGAAACAATCGGCTATACAATATTCATTGTAAAAAGATCAACTGCTGAATTACTTGCCGGTTCTACGGCTTAAAATATGTTTTAGAACTGTTGGTAGTCACTACGCATTAGCATTTGTAAGTAATTAGGCATAGAACTCTTCTCTTACTTTAAAGAAATTAATTTGGTTTAAAGCATCACTAGAATTTCTCACTGTGAAAGATAAAAAAGCGTGTATAGGCAGATACGTGTATGTAACATTTGTTAATTTTTCATAAATACCTACACAACCACACTAGCTCAATCTAACTAATCCACTTTGCAAACTCTCAGCAACCACAAAACAAAATGCTTACGCCGTTTCTTTTTTACGTTTAATTAGTGCAAAATCTTTGGCTACCGTCGAGGAATTCTTAAGTAGGCGGCTGCGGCGGCGCGTTAATCTTTTTTCTTTGTTTTTCATGGACCTATTTACCTTGAAAAGTTTCGCGGATGCCGGGAGAATGGTAATCGTGATAAGTTAAATGAATTTCTTGAACTTTGTATTTGTTCCTAAACGTAGATAATGATATTGCAAATTCTGTTTACTTTATTTTCATGTTTGGTAAGTCACACAATATTGACTTGGATTAACATTGACTACAATTCATTAACCAACCATATTAATCGGCCAATTGTTGAGCAAAGGTCTCCTCTCAAAATAAGAGGGGTTAGACTAATAATACACCATAAAGGCCCAATACGGATTGGCAGACTTTATATTCGTAGAGAATTAAGAATTTATAATAATCCACATAACTCTTCAGTTATATAATATTAGTATCTATATCTATACTCTATACTTAATATATAAAGCTGAAGAGTTTGTTTGTTTGTTTGATTGAACGCGCTAATCTCAGGAACTACTGGTCCGATTTGAAAAATTCTTTCAGTGATAGATAGCCCATTTATCGAGGAAGGCTATAGGCTATATATTATCCCCGTTTTCTTACGGGATCGGGAGCTACTGAGAGAGGTTAGGCTAATAATCCACCATGCTGGCCCAATGCGAATTGGCAGACTTTATATTCGTAGAGAATTAAGAAAATTCTCGGGTGTGCAGTTTTTCTCACGATGGTTTTCCTTCACCGTTTTGAGACACGTGATATTTAATTTTTTAAAATGCTGAAAAGTTGGAGGTGCATTTTTCTGATTCAAATCTACGCTCTTCGATTTGAAGGCTGAGGTCATACTAACTATAATAATCTATTAACTACAGTTGCCTTTATTGAATTATGAAAGAATAAACATGAAAAATTGTAATAGCGCTTTAAATCTTGCTGAGAAAATTGGAAAAGTTCATGTAAAAATGTAGCGACTAATGCTTCAAGTCCAGACCCAGAATAAAACTTTTCTATTAGCTTTTTGATGTATGTATGTAGTAAATTAAGTTTCCTGGCATTGTGCCCACGCAATAATGAGTGTAATGTTGTAATATAGTAGAGCGGAAAATTTTAAAAGGTTCTAATTTTCAATATTGCTGAAATGTTCCCATTCTTTGTAATTGGAATGTTATATTTTCAATACAAATGATAAATTTAAAAAACTTTACTCGTTAACACCTGGTCAAATATTTTATTGTCGACGTGTTCATCGGGACGCAAATAAAAAGTAGGTTAAATTAGTTTTTAAGCTGTCGTGCAATTTTGTTACGAATCATTTTTATTTTATACCGTATCATTTATATGTTTTATTTTAATTTAATTTACGACTCATATTTACATTATTATACTTTTATATGTGGATTTTTATTCATAATAAAGAAAATATTATTATTATTATTATCATATAACAATGAAATCAGTTGTACTTTGTTTTATAAACGAAAGGCCCTGCCTCCGATTGATATACAAAGCAATACTAGCTCTCCAATGTTTATCAACAAACAAATAATTAAAAATGAAGGTAGAAATCGCACGTCATTTCATATCTAATTTATGAAAGTAGTGTTAATTATATTATGTATAATTATAGTTATAGGCTTATTAAATAACGTAACGCTGCCATTCGTACATCGAATTTTACTGCCCATATTTATTTCATACCGGGGTCTATATATGAAAAATAGATTCTTATGGAGTCAACTGAGGGAGTAAACTCCAAAAAACGAAAATCACTTACCTAGTATTTGTACTTCAACGTCCCGTCGTGCGATGTGACGTTGTCTGTTGGCGGCCTGACACGTGTATGTGCCGGCGTCTTCTCCCCTCTGGGTCTGCTCTACGATTAGAGTGCCGTTTGGAAACATCTTTTGTCTGCGGTTTAGAGGCAACGTTTGACCATCTGTTGACAATAAACTATGTAAGAAAACCTCTGTGGCGAAGTTATAGCTTGGCAACTTCGTTCGTAACAATCGCGGGCCGTGGGGCGGGTAGCGATGAATGAAAAGCCCACGACTGTTCACCACACTTCCCCGCGTAGTCTTTCCCCCCGTCGCCCGTATATCATGGGAGTGTCATCAACAAACTTGCCAGACTTGTAATACTGTATTATTCAATTGAAAGATCCTGGGTCTATTTAATATTGAATGTTTTCTAAATTGGCTCAAGTCTGGTTTGATGCTAGGGTAGGTATGATTTGCATGAAGATTTGATCAGCCTATTATAATATGTAATTTGTTAATATAAATAATACTTAATTCTAAGTAATTAAATCTATACTTATAATAGAGAGGTCAATTCTGTACATGAAATATATTTCCAATATTTCTAAAATAACTATCAGGGGGTGATTAGTGATCGATACTGATGTAACAAATGCAATCAGTAAAATTTTTGTCTGTTTGTATGTTCGTTATAGAAACAAAAACTACTCGACGGATTTTAACGAAACTTGGTACAATTATTTTTCATACTCCTGGGCAGGTTATTGTACATTTTTCATCACGCTACGATCAATAGGAGCAGAGCAGTGAAGGGAAATGTTGGGAAAACGGGAGAAGTTACTCCATTTTTACAGCGATACTACTGTAAGGACTGGATTAAAGAGGTCTAAGAGCGGACAAAGTCGCGGGCGTCCGCTAGTTTATTATAAGTCTCTATTGCTAAGCTATAAATAATGAGGTAGGTAATCATCATCAAATTATTGTTTAAAAATCCAAGTTCCAGTTATGTTTGCTTCCATAAATATTTATTTATTTATTCATTTAAGTTACATTTCCACATGTCATAAATAAAATTTCATAATTATTACGAATGGAACCCTGTGAGGGTGTTAAATTGGGTGTTAAAATACCTACTACATTTTCAAATCTCGATCATTTAATAAAACAATAATACAGATCTCTTGACCATTTCTGTAATATGATACAAAAATGGCATCACATTGGGATATCAAGAAACTATAATATTACAGTATCAAAAACATCTCCATAACCCACTTTCAACAAAATAAAACTATTATTTCCCACAACACTCAACAGTCTCTTCGTCGACAGATCAAAGGGATATAAAGAAAATATCAGAGCGTAAAATCCTCAGGCAGTTTAACAGAATTACCGAGTAAGATCAAATTAAGACTCGCCGCTCGCCGGTCACTCCTTCGTAATTTTCCGTTTCCTTTGCGACCCTTGTCAACAACCATCTTATCTTTTCATGGAGATCTCATTAAGGACGAATCTTTAAATGGCTTTATTATTTGTCATCTGATCACTACCTTTGCTACTATTTATGTAAAGGACTTTTTGGAGATCACTCGTTAACAAACGATTTTCGTAAGGCGCGCGGTATGTAAATATTGTGAGGAGCGAAATTGTTTAATGCGTAACTGAAAAGCATTACATATTATATAGGGTATGCTACGGCATGTTAGTAATATGTCTCCTTAGGAGGATTCCTTTCGGAAGTCGAAACTCTCGGACTCTCTCTTTGATTGATTGACCGGATTGAAATCTCTCGGATTTTAATCCAGCAGTTTAAGAGTGAAGGCTTTATTTTGAACCAATAATAATAGTATATGAAACGAAATCTATACTTATAATAAATATGTAGAGAGGTCAATTCTGTACATGAAATATATTTCCAAAATAACTATCAGGGGGTGATTAGTGATCGATACTGATGCCAAAAATGCAATCAGTAAAATTCTGTATGTTCGTTATAGAAAGAAAAAGTAATCGACGGATTTTAACGAAACTTGGCACAATTATTCTTCATACTCCTGGGTAGGTTATAGTATAGTTTTCATCACGCTACAATCATTATGAGCATTGAAGGGAAATGTTGGGAAAACAGGAGAAGTTACTCCATTTTTACAGCGATACTACTGTAAGGGCTAAATTAAAGAGATATTAGTGTGGACGAAGTCGCGGGCATCCGCTAATATAATTATAAAACAATATAAAAGCGAGTGACATTGTAATAAAAACGAATATTTTTAATAAACATTTTATACCTACTATCATTTACAAACAACTAAAAGCTGTCCGCTATATTGCGCGTCATATTTCAACAAAACTTTTACCGGTTTAACGCCAACCGGATGGTGGAAAAATTTTTAGAATAAAATAATTTTTTAACTCTGCAGATGAAGACACAAAATTCATTTTTGTCACACGAGTTTAAATATTGTTCGCGAAATTTATTTTCGCTAAAAATTAAATCAAGGATGGGAGCCGCAGCAGAAAAAGCTGAAATCGGTAAATGGCATGAGTAAGTATGCCTCTCTGACCGAGAGATACATATTCGTTTCCTTGTGCTATAGAGTGCCAAAAATTTTCTCAAATCATTTCTTCGCGGCTATTTGCCTCGCCTGGTGACGGAAGGGCTGGCTCATCATTGCGCGAAGAATCAGCCTGGCTGTCAAACGGAAAAACGCAGCCAGTATTCTTGCCACCATTCCACGTGAGCATGATTTGCATAGTTATTAGAATAAGTTAGCTATAAGTTTCCTATTCAATTTTTTCGCTAAAATGTAAATGCGTATGGATTCAATATTAATCTAGGCTGTTAGGTCACAATAAGGTCGCATTTCTAGAAAATGTCAACAATCCTCTAGAACGTTGACGTCACAGAAGCTTTCATGCCATTCTTTGTGTATTTTTGCCTTCGCTTACTTGCCCCAGTTTCCTTAACGACCTGTTGCTATGAGAAAGTTACTCTCCCCCGAGTTTAATTCGATACTCTTTCACTAAAGTGTCCTTTCAAACGCTTGGTTAAATCGGAGATATATTTGATTCCTCCATTTCCTTCTTAGTATTGTTGAATTTTCTCATCACTTCGATTTATTTTTGCTCTTTACGAAACTACAAAAGGTTTCTCTCCACTATTTTCACAAATGATACACTTTTTAGATGTAGAGGTAATATTGGTTTAGCAAATTGGTTTATAAAGCCAAAAATACTATAATGAAAAGACTTATATAAATATTAAAATGGAAGCTAGACGGCAATCCAATTCCACAACGTAATGGTACGAAACGAAGTAAAAAATTATCTATTACGTTGAAAGATGAAACAACATCAAAGATTTTGGTAGGTATTTAGGTATATTCTTCGTTATATAATATATAGCCACATAGTTTACATTTACAGGAAGTAAAAGTAAATTTTGTACTTACAGTAAATGTAATATTACTTAAGGTAGATAGATTTGTACTCAAAATGATCTCACCACCACCTTTAAATATGCATGCATAGTAGATGTATATTCGGAACACATAAAAAATTTGTAGTTGCCATTAGAATTAGAAATTCAGTTTCTGCTTGGCATGAATTTGAGAGTAGGTATGTTAATGTCGTATCTGTCAGACTACTAGTGCATAAATGATAAGAAAGTGCACTCGAATGGACGTGTTGCTTTGAACAAAATTAGCGAACATTGCCATACAATATTATGTATGGCTATCTGAGCTACTTACAGGATGAGAACAATTAAACATGACCAGCGAGCCCATGATTAATTGTTTATTTATCAATATTCCCACAGGACGAGTCTTAAATATTGGAATATATTCACACGTCTAAAAATCATAGCTTTTTTAGAGAATATCTTTTTTAAATATGAGTAATATTCCCATTCTCCTCGAATTAGTCGGGAAAGACTGTAAGTATTAGGAGTGGGTACGATAATAGTCCAATGGGGCGGGGATGAAACCACCCCTCGGCTTGTATCATTTGTTCGTAATTTACTTACTAACATAGTAAAACTATTGCTTAAGAGTTAATATTCAAATGATGATTTTACTACAAGTTTTCCAATATTCGATCAGTTGACGTAAACTCGTTGACGATTTTGTTGCCTATAACACGCGGTTTTCAAATTTGAACTTTATGTATGTTTATAGAATACCAAAATTAAAATGTACTCTTTCGTCACTAACAACGATGTTGCCATAAAAACGAACTCACAGCGCTTTAACTTTACAGAATCGCTAAGTAGCGTACTCAATAGACGACTTACCTCTTTCCCACGTAATTGATTCGATAGGATACCCAGCAACCGGGCACTTTATGTTCAAATCGCTGCCTGCAACTGCTGTCACTTTCGGCATTTCTCGAATATACGGAAGTCCGTATACGTTGACTCTTGCTGCGTGAAGTGCTCTGCCCGCGGAGTTGCTGGCAACACAGGCGTATTCGCCGCCATCTTGTTCTGTCACTCGGCTGATGTTAAGATGGCTGACAACGTCATCTTGAAGTGTGACGTGCTGGCCTACGACGAATCTAAATAAAATTAATAACTGTTTAGCATTTTATGTTTTAATTTAATTTATTACTATGCTAATTTGCCAATGGACAAGGAATATATAGTTCAAAGAGCCGATTGGGGTCCCAAAGTTTTGGAATGGCGACCCCCCCTCCGGAAAACGCAGTGTTGGTTGACCCTCTACTAACTGGACATCAAGAGGATTGCAGGGAGCCGCTGGATGGTGGCGGCTCGAGGCAGTGGTGTTTGGAAGTCTATGCAAGTGCCTATCAGCAGTGGACGTCTATCAGCTGGTAATGATGATAATGATGCTAACTGTAATGCTAACCTAGATACATAAGTTTAAACTGAAAAAAAAATGAAAACATTAGAGAGAAGTGGAGATTAATGATGATAAGTCGTATCCACGACCACTCTACCAAGAGCGTAACCATAAAGGAATTGAATTGCAATCATGAAGCCCTTAATGATTTGATGCAATTAATAATGTATAAAAGCTTCATGAGTTTAAACATAGCGAATTAAAAATAAATAACATAAGTGCTTGACTAGAAGATGCCCATTCACTTTTGGCTTAAAGATACATTGTGATAACTAGACTATATTGTAGCTAATAGAGAAAACGGATGAAGGGTATTCTGTATCTTTACAGAGCATTTACGGAACTTATTATTACTTCGAACTTATCTTCTAGCAATAGGTTGAATGTACCGATGTGTTTGCATATTCGTGGGTGTGTTTGTGAACTTAAAGATAAATTTGATTAATTTGACAGTACTTACCTAGAATTCGTAGGAATAGGGAACCCATCCAGCAACCATGTGAACTGTGGAGGTGGATGCCCCATAGCAACACACTTCAGTGAAACACTGGGTCCCGGCTGCAGTGTCTGCTCTGAGAACCAGTAAACTAGTTCTGGTTTCGATTCTGTGGAACAAATAAATTGTGTTATGGCCCTGTTGTTTATTTTATGGCATTTTAAGGTTGGATAAAAATAAGATCCGCCACTTTGGATTTAAAACAACTAAATTTATCGATCTGTATATATTATTTCTTTTCAATATAAGGTATTTATTAGTATATTTTGATATGTATTTTATTCATTATTGTAGGTATTTGTGTAATATTGTTTATGTATTAGGATGTAAATTATTTGTATGTATGTGTATTACTAATACTATGGTTATTTTTGTTTTACGCCACCTGCTGATGTCCTTAAGTTTTCCTAAACCGAAGGTTGCCTGGAAGAAATCGCTACTTAGCGATAAGGCCGCCTTTTGTATGCTGATCTCTTCCTAATTTGTTTTTTTATTTCACTTGTTTTTGTCTTTGTGGTGTGCAAATAAAGTATATTTATCTTATCTTAAATTTGACTAAGCCAAGCATTGTAAACCATCAAATACATATACAGTATAGTTTCAGCTTATTCTTTTGAGGATAACAGGGAGATTTTTTTAAAAATAGAAATGATTCGATCTTTATATCTACCACTAGCGTTGCAGTTTTTTTCGCGTAATACCTGTTCACGTGGGTAATTTATGACACTCACAAATTACGTGGAGTTTTATTAATAAAAGAAACTCCAACTTTTCAATTGTGAGCATTTTAAGAAATGAAATATCACGTGTCTTAAACGGTGAAAAAACATCGTGAGGAAACCTGCATGGATGAGAACTTTCCTAATTCTCTACGTGTGAATTCTGCCAATCAGCATTGATTGGTTGACTATTAGCCTAACTCCTCTCATTCTTAGAGGAGACTCGTGTGAGTGAGCCAAATAAGTATGGGTGAGTTAATTAAGTGAATAACATAAAAAGCCGAGTAAGTTAATGATGATGATGATGATATATAGCTTGTAACAATACATTTACTGCGGTCGTAACTATTATTCCATTTTGTATGCGTATATACCACTAGCTGACGCCGCGCGGTTTCACCCGCGTGGTTCCCGTTCCCGTAAGAATACGGGGATGATATATAGTCTATAGCCTTCCTCGATAAATAGGCTATCTAACGCTGAAAGAATTTTTCAAATCGGACCAGTAGTTCCTGAGATTAGCGCGTTCAATCAAACAAACAAACAAACTCTTCAGCTTTATAATATTAGTATCTCGCGAAAATATCTTTCCTTATACCTACTAAATTATATACCTTATTACATATTATATAAGATTTATTCCAAGTTAAGATAAGCACCATTCATTAAGTATACAGTATGTGCCCTACTATACTGTTTGTTCTCACTAATTGTATACCCAACGGCCGACACAATAACTTCAAGTCTATTGTTTTGCGTTGCAAAAATGGCTCGTGTTGTTAGATAAGGTAATAGTCTGTAATTTGTAAACCAGGGTCAGTGTATGAAATCCCTGCGTTCTAGTTAAACTCATACATTGTTTAACCCTAAGACACATAATAAAAACATATCGTAATTTTTTTTGATTCTATATATAGTCAATATGACTATATTATGTATAGTACATATATAACTAACCGAAATATCTGGTTATCTGGTTAGTAACAACTTTTGGTAAACTTCCCTCCTCCCATCTGGTATTAATACAAGGTTACTGAAAGTTGTTACTAACCAGCTGTTGCTTAATTGATAGTTAAACAACTTAACAGCCATAATGTCCTACAAATTGTGTGGTACATTATCTCGTTCCGACGCTCAGAAATTTTTATTACCTGGTATCTAAACCAGTTAGCTACCAGAGTCAAGAATTTTCGTAAATATAAATTTGAGCATCTCATAAAATGACTAAAAATAAGCAAGCTGTCACATATTGACCGCCAAATCCTCGGTTCAAGGTTGACATACAATAATAATTATGACTAGACAATATCTACAGATGTGATTTCTTTGTAAAACCTAGATAAGTACTTAATCTATGCGATATTGCAAGTCAGTCTTTAAATAGTAAGTCGATAATTATTTGTTTTTTTTAAACTATTTCTAGACATTCTAGAGATGTTATTTCGTTAAAGAGCCTGGTCATGTGGCTATGTGGCACATAGATTTTCTTTCTACAATCGCAAACGCTTCAAATATTACATTATGTATGGGTATGACATTCAGTGTCGACAGGTTACGTGATAAAGTTGTAGATCGGATCTGTCATTCCCATACATTTTGTTAGTTTTCAAAGCTTTTGCGATCGTAGAAAAAAAATCTACGTGCCACATGGCTAAAGACCCTGTTTACTGACTCTACGTTACATTATGTAATTTCGTTATAGAAATTGTATGGGTATGACATTCAGTGTCGACAGGTTACGTGATAAAGTTGTAGATCGGATCTGTCATTCCCATACATTTTGTTAGTTTTCGAAGCGTTTGCGATCGTAGAAAGAGAATCTACGTGCCACATGGCTACAGCCCCTGTTTACTGACTCTACGATACATTATGTAATTTCGTTATAGAACCTATCTACTCAATGATACGTAATATTATCTGATATTTTGTCATATCAGCAAAAAAAAAAAACATTTTTAAAAACCCTCTGTGCCCTGATTACTTCAGTGAGTACGCTTGGTAATTGACACTGTGTTGAAGCTTTAATCGGGATAAGTAGTGAAGGTATTATGGAAATAAGTGGTCGCAAATCCAACGTTTCGTCGTTTTGGCACGACTCTCTGTGCTCCCGAATATACGTGAATGTTTTTTCAATGTACCTACGAGTAACATTTTTTTTTAATTATAACCACAGATTATAGAATAATAGGCAGATAGATGGCACGGAACACGGCATTGATTCCAAATACAAATTCAAAAACTAACACATTCTCGAGTCAGTACGACACGAAGCGTCGCATCAGTAATTTTCAATATTATTCAAGAAAAATGGCCTCTTATGTTATTAAATATATATTTTAAAAATACAAAAACTATAAACTGGATATGGAGTATATGGAGTATATTGATTAATTTATTAGTCTATTATAATATCAATTTATGTAATTGTAGTTCGTGCTAAATCTTGAAATACAAATTAATAAAAAAGTCTGTATATGTCAAGGAGACGCGTGACGTATGGTTTCACCGGCCTCACCGCCCTGCTTGTAAATACTCATTCTGTACCTTTCTTTATTCTGTGATTATAACCCTTTTTTAATCGCTTCAAAGAGAGGACGCGAAAATGAAAACTTTTCGCGAATGTTGGTAATTTGGGTTGGCACAAAAGCTGGTAAACTGATTTCTAGAAATAAATAAATAAATAAGGACAAATTGATTTATAATCGTCCACATAATATATCCGCATCGTACGCATCGCATTTAACAAAATTTTAATTTTACGGTACCTAGCTATAATCCGTTTGATGCTATCCGTACGATGCGGATCTGTGGACGCCTACCATTAATTGTTATTCTCCGTGAAAACAGACGAATCTTCGCGACACCGTACAATGGATCCGAAAGAAAACACTATACATGTACCTCCATCACTCCGATATTTCAATATTTTCATACTGTTACTATCGCGTTGATGTAAACGCAAATTTATATGGAATTGAAACAGTTGTGCAGTAGTGCCACTAGATAGCGCTGTTTCAATTCCTTAGAAATTCACGTTTACGTTAACGCAATAGTAACAGTATCAAACTGCCACTAGGCCCTCTGGTTTCGGAGTGAAATGAAGAGATGCCTTTGCAGAAGATGTTGCCGCTTCAGAGATTTTGACTCTTCCAAGTTTATGTGATTAATCGCGGAAAATAGCATTATTTGGCTATTTTCCATTATTAAATTAATTTAAAAGTTTTTCAGAATGCTGACAATATCAATAATATCTAATAATATTTATTGATTCCAATTGTAATGCATTATGTGTTACTAAATATAAATATTATACGCCACACATTTTATATATTTTTTGAATATAGACATAAAAGCTACGAATTTGTTAATTGTAAGTTTTTTATGAAATAAAGGCTTTTTTATTTGTGTTTAAGAGTGAAGAACTAATAAGTTGTACCTACCTACAAAATCCGCAAAACGTGCTCCTTGGCACGCTCTGTATGAAAAAGTTTAATAATATCAGGGAAGTTATGCTAATGTGATTACAAAATTTAATTTAACCAAAGTTAAATGTGACTTTCCTTTATCGCTCATGCAATTAATAGTGCTATTTCAAGTTTTCGCTTTTATCGCTTTTTTTTTTTGATTTCCTGAATTTTGCATAGACATTGTGTACCTAAATAAAATTGTAGATATGATAATCTGTTTAGTAGTGAAGGGGTAAAAGAGTTATAAACCAAAAAAAGTTGTAATAGTAGATTTTTGTGACAGAACCTATCAGGGGAAGCAATACCGTCATGTTTATTTAATAGCAAGCGTCCGCATCGCATCGCAAGTCATATAAGTGCGTCCACTGATCCGCATTGAACGGATCGCATCGAATGGATTTTATTTATTGTAAAATTTAAAATCCGTATGATGCAATGTGTCCTATAGAATACAAGCCCTTGAACAAAAATTACCTGTGAAATGAACCAACGTGAATAACGCTTAGAAGGCTGTTACTATATCAGAAAATAACTCTGAGCATTATGCCGTCCTTTCTGAGCGGTACAGTGGTGAGTATTCAGAACAAAGCTTAAAAACATTTGGTTTGGATAAGTGAGACCGTTATCGAGTTGTAAAATTACAACGTAAAGTTATATATGTATAGATTGTAACAAATACAACAGATTGTATTTCATTTGGCAAATCTTCGTCTTTTCTTAGAGGCTTACTCAATACCACTGACAGCCGTTTCTGATTATGTTTTTCCCTGTAATCCCTTTGATAAATTAACGCCATCCCTTTTATCTTATAGCGGAATTTGTAAAGATTAGGCGTTTCAGTTACTTTGTTTAAAGGATATTGTTTTATTTTAAATTAATTTGTCTTCAATTATTATTTTTTTGACCCATAGATCTATAATTCTTAATCAACATATTCATTGAAATATAATAACTTCAATGGCAATGAGCGGGGCACATAGATCGAAGAGGCGATGGACGTTGGGGTCTCAAGGTGCAGGAATGGCGACCCTGTACTAGAAAACGCAGTGTTGGTCGACCTCCCACCAGGTGGACTAACAACATCAAGCGAGACGCAGGGATTCGCTGGATGCAGGTGGCTCTGGATCGTGATGTTTGGAAGTACCTACAAAAGTCTTGTAATTGACATCCATCGGCTGATATGATGATGATGATATAATTTCATAGTAAGAACTATTAAGCCACTTATTCAAATTATATTACTCGCTAATAATGTAGCTTTCCATTGACAAAATATTTTTTTAAAATCGGTCCAGTAGTTTCGGAGCTATTTCACAACAAACTAAAATAAATCAAATCTTACCTTATAAAATTAGTATAGATATAGATTCTCCCGTTTTGCATTAAAAAATATTAAGAGTCTTATTTTTATGGATCCGTAGCAAGTTATTACAGTCAGCACTTCAGCGAAAACAAAGAGCTTTAGTGTCGGAGTACGCTGCCGCGGGCGCATCCACCATAGTGCTGTTACGAGCTTATGATCATACAATATTAAACCTTATCACCATACACTAAGATAGACTTTCGCGTGGCGTGTATCAAATATTCGTCGAAATGTTTCAACCAAGTTTTGAGTGACATATTTACAAATTAAGATTTTATCACATAACAATAAGGTGTATTTTTGAATGTAGCATGATGAGTGATACGCCGATTTGTTTCGTTTATGGACCCCGCTATTTGGTGTCGCGGCTTTCAAAGCTCGAGGACTGTCACAGCCGTCGATAGAGAAACAGTTTTATAATTATACAAAACTGATATCCATTATCCTCTAGCAAAGAATAAACATGATCAGTGAATTTGACAGCCTCCGTGGTGCAGTTGTATGCGTGGTGGATTTACAAGACAGAGGTCTCGACTGGCATGACAGAGGATTTCTTGTTCCAGGTCTGGCTGGTGGGAGGCTTCGGCCGTGGCTAGTTACCACCGGCAAAGACGTACCGCCAAGCGATTTAGCGTTTCGGTACGATGCCGTGTAAAAACCGAAAGGAGTGTGGATTTTCATCCTCCTCCTAACAAGTTAGCCCGCTAACATTTTATATTTCATCGTCAGTTACCATCAGGTCAGATTATAGTTAAGGGCTAACTTGTAAAGAATAAAAAAAACGAATAGTTGATCTATTTTCCGTGAAAAACCAACATATCCAAGCGACGATATCTTGATCTGACAATAATTGTGTATTTATTTAAAGTTTCTGTAATCTTTTTGACCAATTATTTTATTTACTGCGAAGCAAATTACATTCATAGACTAAATGCCTACATATTCGGAACATTTAAAAATAAAAATAAAAAAAATTATATGTCTATTTGTTATGGTCTGTCGTATTTATAAAACCTGGTGTTCAGAAATTTGCGTCAAACATTTTAATTGAACATAATTTTGTCATGTTTAACATGTCAAATAATTATGTTTTATTGTTTAAACGCTACGCCATAAAAACTTTGTTATATATTCATTTAAGCATTCGCATCAGACGTAAATAATCATAAAGCTCTTGACTCCGCGTCAGAAAGTTTCGCGCATGTATTATCTAATTTGTTCGTAACTTTATACTGAATACTGATATAATTAAACTTGACAGACAGCGGTGCGAGGATGTGATTTGCTACAGCTGCTTCCTGTCAAACTTTATCCTCAAATAAACATGACTTTCTCATTACAAAAAGTTTATAATTTACGTCTACTCTAAACATAGCCTTAATAGCTCAATGGTAAGAGCGGTCGGACACAACACTGAAGGGTGGTGATTACTTGGTCGGTCCCCGCCCCGTTGGTCTATTGTCGTACCCACTCCTAGCACAGTCTTTCCCGACTAGTTGGAGGGGAATGGGTCACAATGGTGGTATTGGTCATATTATAAAAGATAAGGCAAATATTCTTTTAAAAAAAACATGTATTGTATGTATATTATAACTACATAGTATAAAACAAAGTCGCTTTCCCTGTCCCTATGTATGCCTAAATCTTTAAAATTACGCAACGGATTTTGATGCGGTTTTTTTAATAGATAGTGATTGAAGAGGAAAGTTTATATGTATGTATAATAACATCCATAGTTTTCGCGGGATTTGGGAAAAGCTGAAATCCATGCGGACGAAGTCGCGGGCGTCCTCTAGTATCAATATAAAGCTAAGTGTAGATTGGTTTGATTTGGTTGATTATTCGGGATTTTTTAGATAAATCTTCCTTCATAAATAGTTCATAACATTTTAAGTAATGCTTGAAAAAACAATGAAGCAGAAAATTTATAAAAACAGCAACTTTGGTGTCTGAATTATAAATACACATTTATAAAATTCATGTCATCAATAATGAATTGCATTACAAACCTTCACATTTTTCTAAAATATTTAATGTACCTGCAAGTTTTTTAATTATACAGTAACTAAGCCAAAACCTATAACTAAATGAAAAAACTTGTGCTAATAGTATCAATGTATGAAAACAATAGTCCAAAGGGTGTTGATATTTCGGTTTTCAGTCTGGTCCCTTGACCTAACGTTTGAGGCTTACAGTGGAATACATAGACGTTGTAGGGGATTATTCACCGCTGAATGTCGAATTTAACCTCCATTTGTTTGAGAATTTGACACTCAGGTGAATGATCCCCTGGGGGTGCCCCTAGAACGTATATGAATTCCACTGTTAAATAGTAAAGGAACTGCAACTCTACGGTACCTAATGAATAAAATAAGTATGTATGTAAATCTTACCCCTGGTGCCGGTGAAGTTCCAGTCAGTGTCGTGTGTGTGTGTGCTGCGCGCGTATGGCGTCCTTCGGGACCGGTTGCCCACACTACGCGCACGGCTCTCTGACACTATAACATTTCGATACTTTTAGAACACGCATACCTAAAATCCAGTGTTCATGTGACTTTAAATTACCTATGGTGGGCTAAGAAATGATTATTCTTTTTTGTAAGAGATACTTACTCAAAATAATCAGCCTCTATGGAAAGCTGGTCGTTACACCCACGTTGTACACCATTATCAATAACATCTGATAGTGATCGTCACATTATCATCCTACCAACACGCATTGGATCAGGCTGGAGGGTCTTAGTAATGGAACATTTAAATTAGTCAAGGATTCGAGGAACATTTTTACAATTTAAACCAAATTTTGGCCATTGGGCCAGAGTGGTGGACTATTGGTCTAACCCCGTGGAGACTCGAGCTCAACGGTGAACCGAATATGGGTTGATAACGACGATGATGACGAACCTAATTTTCCGTGAGTAGCTTCATCTTGATGAGACGTTTAATTTTTTATTTACGCAAATTCTTAAATAGCTAGCAAGGGAATAAAAAATTCTGAGTATGAGACAGACAAATATGGTGGTACATTATCCCTTTTAGACGTTTTAGTAGCCGCTAATGGGTTGATTGAACTTTAATAGGTGTACATTAATTTAAAACTAAAGCTACGCGAATACAAAATAATGGACAATTTACCAAATCTTAAGAACTTTTAGTGTTGATCTTTTGAGAAGTTCTTAATATAAAGGCTTCGTTAATGGCAGTGCCCTTATTAAATCAGTATTAACTAAATAACAAAATGATCGTATTTCAGAAACTTTCAACTTTTAATTTGAGTTTCTTACGCTTAACTTTACAACTCAAACTTAATTTAATTTGTGTTGCTCCAATGGTTTTAGCGTCTACTGGGACGGACATTCAAATTTTATTATTCTATTTTACCAATATAATAGAATTACTTAATTTCCTATTAGAATTATATTTTTATTAAGGCTAAGTTACACAAGGAGTTTCGTTGAATCAAGGCAACAATCAAGTCATAGTTGGTGGTTGGTCTAATGTTGGCGCCTAAAGCTCGGAAAATTCGTTAGCTATCAACTTTAAAAACACTCCCGATGGTCCGCGCGGGCCGTGAGGGGTGTAGCGATACCCCGCGCGCACGACTTCACATTCGCGCAGTTCTGCTCCCCCGTCGCCCGCATATCATGGGCGTGTCGTCATTAAACTTTGTAAGCTATAGAAATAAACTGTAGGTCGCATTTGACACATTTTCTGTGTAGCCTTAATTATAAGCTAATGACTGTCCATTGGTTAACCTATGTGGCTCATGAGGTTCTGGGCTGGAGCCCTAAATTAGGCTATAAAATATCGAGGTTTTTTCCAAGAAATTTCCAGAAAAAGCTCTCAAAGTCGAGAAGTTGGCAGTGTTATACCCTCGAAGCCTTGGAGTTACGAGAACCTATCAAATCAATTCAATTCAAAGCCTTTATTAATCCTTACGTAAGTTTAATACATTTTTTAACAACAGTAACAATAATAAGTTTATTTTTTATTATGATATGTATATATAGTAGGTTAGTATGTTAGGTAATCTGTTATATGAATGAGTTTTAGTATATTATTGTTAGTCTTATTTCTATGTAAGGACCCCTCATTGGGTATAGACCTCCTCCAGCCGATACCAATCGCTTCTATTCTTAGCGTCAGTGAGCCAGTTCCTTTCTGCTAATTGGACGATCATCGAGTACCTATATGAAAGTAGGAATCAAAGCGGTAAAAGGATCTTAAACCAACGATCTAGTATGTTTTACTCTTTGTCTAAAATAAACATTTATCGTAACTGTTCTCTGTTTAACTGTCTGTTAGCGCTAATCTCCACAATGTAGTAAATAAAATATGTAAGGAGAAAAAATCATATCTACCTGTTATAATATATTCCGCGGTCCCATAAGCCTGATCTCTTGAGTTACTCGCGAAGCACTGATATATCCCCTGGTCGTTTTGCTGCGAGTTTCTGATATGTAATCTCAGACCGTCTTCCGACATCTTGACTCTGTCGGAGTTTTTCATTACTTTTCCATCGTGTATCCAGTAAACCAGTTCGATGGGATGCCCTGACACCTTGCAATCGAAACTGACGTTCGCGTTCAATTTTGTTCGTAATATTTCTGGTTTGATTCGGACGGATATTCGTTCTGTAAAGAAAGTGTTATTTAGTTCGTGTAATGTTTCCAATTGTACAGTTAATTTAATGTATTTTATGCCAAGCATAGCTTGCTCCATCGCCCGCTGGGTAACTTTTTATGAGGTCCACAGTCAATACCGTCTTTACCATAAGGGCACATGGGGCCCGTGCCCAGGGCCCCCATTCTCAGAGGGGCCCCAAGGACTGACAATATCAATATCCTCCAAAATATTGACTTTAAGGATATACCTAATAGAAAATTTTGCTCAACATAAATCCCTAAATCGTAACCAAAAAACCAGCAGCATTCTAAGACCATTAAAGACTTATTATATAAATGGTCATACTTATTAAAAAAATGTTAGTATAATTCGCTTTTTACTTTCCAAAAGGGCCCCAGCATACTTAAAAACGGCGGTGGCCACAGTTAATGACCAAGTCTCGAATCCGTAAGTCAGTACTGTAAATGGGATTTAGCTGGTTACCTAGTTAGCTAGTTACCACACTACCGGCAAAGACGTACCGGCAAGCGATTTAGCGTTCCGGTATAATGTCACGTCGAGTCTAAGCCGATATGGGTGTGGATTTTCATCCTACGCTTTACAAGTTAGCTCGCTTCCATCTTAAATTCCATCATCACTTACCATCAGGTGAGACTGCAGTCAAGGGCTACTTGTAAAGAATTAAAAAAAAACCCGCGAATGGGAAATACACGGGTGAAACCGCGGGCTTTTTAATCTACTATATAAAAATAAGTCGGGTTTTCCTTCCTGACGCTATAACTCCTGAACGCACGAACCGATTTCCACGGTTTTGCATTCGTTGGAAAGGTCTCGGGCTCCGTGAGGTTTATAGCAAAGGGTAGGGGTAGGGTAGCGGTAGGGTAGGGGTAGGGTAGGAGTAGGGTAGAGGTAGTTGAAAGTTTACATCGAGTTTCACGCGGACGAAGTCGCGGGCGACCGCTAGTAATAATATAAAACCTGTGACAATGATGGTGAAATGCGCCGACTCTCCCCCAGCGGTGTTGTTGAGCCAGCATATGAACCTGCCGGCATCCTCACGCTGCAGCTTGTGTATGCTGAGCAGACCGCCGAGCACCGACGCGCGCGGCCACAGCGATGTCTTCTCTAGGGGTATTAACAGCTCGTGGTGTTCACGGAACCACCTGAGAAGAGAAAATGACGTTACGTTTGTTCCGTCTTTTCTAGAGGTATTAACAACTCGTGGTGTTCACGGAACCACCTGAGAAGAGAAAATTACGTTACGTTTCATTCGTCTTCTCTAGAGGTATTAACAACTTGTGGTGTTCACGGAACCACCTGAGAAGAGAAAATTACGTTACGTTTCATTCGTCTTCTCTAGAGGTATTAACAACTTGTGGTGTTCACGGAACCACCTGAGAAGAGAAAATTACGTTACGTTTCATTCGTCTTCTCTAGAGGTATTAACAACTTGTGGTGTTCACGGAACCACCTGAGAAGAGAAAATTACGTGTTATGAAGCTAAGCAGTTGTTTTGTAAAATCGTAATTTAGTTATTGAATGTTGCATGTTGCGGGAATTCATTATAAATAGTCAATAATAGAATTTTTTTGTTATTTTCCACGAAAAACCAACGAAACGAAAAACACCAAGATTACTGAATGGATTTTCATGCAGTTTTCACCAATAGATATGGTGATTTATGAGGAAAGTATTGGTATATATACTAGTAGTTTATCAAAGTTGTGTCGTCGACAAATCAGTTGAAATATGACTATAACTGTTGCAAATGTCGGAAATGTCATGCCGCCTGGGACTGGGAGCTTTCATAGGAAACGCTGAAGAAATCACCGGTTTTCTTGCGCAAAGTTACGGGCGTCTAGTAGCAAGGTCCCATTTTTAATTTGCACCAGGGCCCTTGGTTACCTAGCTACGTCTCTGCATAGGTTATGGTATAACCTATACCAGAAAAATATTAAAGTATCAAATGGTAACCGACGTTTTATTACGTCACTCGTTGATTAGATTTGCTAGAGGGTTTTTAATTCAATTCCGTAACCCCCAAGCGGTGTAATTCATTTACCGAGTTACCCTGCGTAATAGCCGTATTACGAAAAATTCTAGCTGAAATACAATTTTATGCATTGAATATTTTAACTAAAAATATGCTATAATATAAATAATGATATTCACAAATATACAATGTAAGCAATTAGGTACATTAATTAATTACTTTCAAATTTATAGGTACAGCACTTTGTCACGCTTGCCGTGACCGACTTCCAAAAAGGAGGAGGTTCTGCATTCGGCTGTATGTACATTTTTTATCTATACTAATATCTATACTCTATACTAATATATAAAGCTGAAGAGTTTGCTTGTTTGTTTGTTTGATTGAACGCGCTAATCTCAGGAACTACTGGTACGATTTGAAAAATTCTTTCAGTGTTAGATACCCCATTTATCGAGGAAGGCTAAAGGCTATATATTATCCCCGTTTTTCTACGGGAACGGGAACCATGGGGGTAAAACCGCACGGCGTTAGCTAGTTATTATAGAACCACTAACAATGTTACTTGTTCATACAAATAAATATCAAATAATTGGATATTTTTTCAACAGGTATTAAGCAGAACCTTTTAGGATTACGATATCCCAGCAAATAAGCAAGGAAATTATTTTCGAGTGAATTATGAGAACCAGTGAATGAAACAAATAATAAATAAGCCTCACCCAAAGATGTTTGTAATAATTCAATACAAATATAAACAATTTTGCTTTGTGTTTTTATTTGCCCACAATTTAATGGTGGAATTATAAAAACCAAATAGAATAAGACATAAATATGTCAACATTAACATCATCATCATTATCAAACCATATTCGGCTCACTGCCGAGCTCGAGTCTCCTCTCAGATTGAGAAGGGTTAGGCCCAATAGTCCACCACGCTCGCCCAATTATTAAATTAAGAAATTTCTCTGGTATGCAGATTGTATACAGAATCAACTATTTAAGAGCTGTGACAGCCCAGTGGAAATGAACTCTGCTTCTGATTCAGGAGGGTGTGGGTTCGAATCCGGTCCGGGGCATGCACCTCCAATTTTTCGGTTGTGTACATTTTAACAAACTAAATATCACGTGTCTCAAACGGTGAAGGAAAACATCGTGAGGAAACCTGCGTACCAGAGAAATTTCTTAATTCTCTGCGTGTGTGAATCCGCATTGGGCCAGCGTGGTGGACTATTGCCCTAACCCCTCTCATTCTGAGAGGAGACTCGAGCTCAGCAGTGAGCCGAATATGGGTTGATAATGAAGACCATTTAATATTACAGGCCCCTACGCCTTAAGCTGATGAATACAGGGCGGCACTTTATTAATGCGTGTTAACTTGTATAGAAAAAAAAACATATTCCTCGAAGTGTTGCTCTGTTAGAATAAAATAGTTCTGTTTTTTTTAATTGCTACAAAAATAAAAATATCTTTGATAGTGTTTGAAGATTTTTTAGATTTAAATATAAGTCGGTCGATGACTTCAATATAATCAGAGTTTCCTTTAAGAAATAGTTTTATGAGTCACAAGCAGCCATTTGCATTCTAAAGGCTTCCGAGTGCGGTTTAAAATAAAAGTTATAGCACAAGCTGTCTGTGGATGTAATTTTTGAGTTCAAGAAAGTAAATTAACTTCATCTATCAACTGTAAGATTCTAAAGAAGTCATCGAGTGCTTTTTTTATTAAAAATACATTAATGGCTTCTTCTTCTTTTTTTATTAATAGACATAGAATAAAAAAAGTCCAGAATGAGACTTTATAAGCAGCGTGGTGAAGCCGATGTAACCCATTAAAAAAACAAACGTCACGTGTCTCCTTGACATCCGCATATACAAACTTTTTTTATAATTTGTATTTGAAAATTTAATACTAACAACAATTACGTAAATTAATATAATAATCAATAGTTACAAATAAAAAATACTCTATCTTATTTCTTTAGTTTTATTAATAGTTTTTAAAATATTTAAAAACATATGACGCGAGTTTTCTTGGATAACATTGAAAATTACTGATGCGACGCTTCTTAATGACTTGAGAATGTATTCGATTATGAATTTTGTATTTGGAACGGCTATCGTATTCCGTGCGCTCTATCTGCCTATTATTGTTTAACCATTTGATTCCTAAATGGACGACCGGTCGCCCATCGTATCCGTTACGTGACATGTAAAAAAATATAAAGTAAACTAAGGGCAATAGCCGAGTACAGTATCATGCTCCGCGCAATAGAGGAATATAAAGATTTTTAAATGGCTCACAACGGTAGATTAAAATCGCATTCCCTGACTGTCGGCTTCTTCAACGCAGACGGGCTTTTCGATAAAATACTCGCGGGTAGCGAATGGTTAATCTGTGTTAATAGATAAGTTAGTGCAGGTAGAGCTCTATATCATACTACCTTATCTATACCTTCATAATTCCATTCTATAATTCCATCAAAATCGCGCGAGTGGCGTGTTGTGGTGTTTAGTGGCTGGTGCGGGCCACAAGAAGCAAGCAGCGACGATTGTAGCGTGTGGCAGCCACCGAGTCCATATAAAATGTATGAAAACTACGAGAAATATGCTAGTAGCGGCGTATTGTTGTGGCCGGTGGCCCGTGTGCGGGAGCACTAAAATTTTCTTTTTTTTCTTTTTTTTTTGATAAAAAGAATAGTTGCCTTATTTTTTTTATAATATGACCAATATTCCCATTCCTCTTCAAATAGTCGGGAAAGACTGTGCTAGAGTGGGTACGACAATAGACCAACGGGGCGAGGACCGACCGAGCAATCACCACCCTTCGGTGATGAGTCCGACCGCTTTACCGTTGAGCTTTTGAGGCTTCTACCTTACATTTTAACAACAAGAAATAGTTGTTGAAAATCTGTAACCAGCTGTAACCTACTATTTGTCTCGCTCACTTGACCAGCTTCGATGTTGAAATGCAAATAGCAATAGAGTAGTGTGGCCACTGCCCGCACTTGCATTTCCTGTGGTGTTTGAGCACTCCGCGACTTTGATCGTTCGACTAGTAGGCTCTGGCCAAATGTTTGCTGGCTCAAACACGCTTTGCTACTGAGTACGTTTGAGCAAATGCCTTTAGGATACTTATATATATCAATGTAACTACGTATCTCAAATATATTATATTCCTCTGCCTTCGTGATGGATATTGAATATTATAAAATAATTTAATATTGACCAGAGAAACCAGAGAAGCTTTGTTATAACTAAAATCTCGGGTGGTCCGATTCAATGTATCCAAAGATAACCCCCTACAACAATACAAACTTTACCTCTTTTTAATATTAGTATACTAGTGGACGCCCGCAACTTAAGGGGTTGAATTTAAAAAAATCTTAAAGTACGTTATATTTAGTTTTTTTTTTATGATTTATGAACAAATTTTTAAAACTGTAACTCTTAAAATGAAGGACTTTCCATACAAACTTTCGACCCCTATTTAATCCCCTTCTATTTTTATTTAAGGGTCAAAAAGTACCCTATGTTTTGCTCGAAGGTCCCATTTACAATTATACCAAAATTCATCTTGATCAGTTCAGCCGTCTAGCCGTGAAAAGGTAAAAAACAGACAGACTTACTTGGATGAGCAAGTTCTAAGAACTACGCAGCGCGAACTAGGGGGATAGCTAGAGCTTTACTGATTGAAACGAAAAATTTGGAATTGTTTGGAGTCTCCAGTCGGTCCTCCATGACTGAGGATCGTAACCACGTTAGCGAGTCATCTTTCGATAAACAATGCTTCTCCATCGAGTACGGTCGTTGGTCATTTAGTCGGCACTGTAAAAGGTGTGGGCAGCTATTTCTTTGAGTAGATCCGACCATAGGGTTGGAGATCTATCTCGTGGTCGTTTGCCTTCTATATTTCCGACCACAATGACTTTTTTTAAAGTTGTCGTTGTCCTGGCCACGAAAGTACCAATCGATAAATTGAATTTAATTATAATATTTTCATTACAGCTGTCGAAGACATGGGAAAAAAATGTAGATTTATAATAATAGTAATATTTATTTTTGAAGCAAAATGGCTAATAAAACCCCATAATAGGTGTAATCCGAATATTTTATTGTAATGAAATCTAAATAAATATTTATTGAAAAATATGTAAAAAGAGAATGAGAGAGGGATGAATATATTTTACCAAATGTTAGCTTAGATTCCTAAAGCACAGAATAAATATTTATTAAGTAAAAAAAGGAACTAAAGTAGTATATTATGTAAATTCGCTGGGGTCCACAGATAAGCAATTCGTATTCGCCTAATGCTATTATCCCTTTACAAAAGGCAAGGGTTAGCCACTCCTTAATATATGGAGGCACTTTTTGGCCGTAAACACCAAATAATCACGGTGTCTGCTAAACAGAGCAATAAAAAGATACAGGATAATGTGTGCTATTGAGACGATCCCTAAATCGAAAATCATTAGATATTTGAGTTGTAGAAAAACGAAATAATTTATCGTCATTATAAGAAGATATTTAATAAACAATATGAATCAGAAATGAGGAGATCCGCATAAGAACCAATGTCACTGACATAGCTCAACGAGTTGCGAAGCTGAAGTGGCAATGGGCGGGGCACATAGTTCGAAGAGCCGATGGACGTTGGGGTCCCCAAAGTGCTGGAATAGCGACTCCGCACTAGTAAGCGCAATGTTGGTCGACCCCCCACCAGGTGGACTGACGACATCAAGCGAGTCGCAGGGATTCGCTGGATGCAGGTGGCTCAATATCGTGATGTTTGGAAGTCCCTGCAGTGCACGTCCATCGGCTGATATGATGGTAAGAAGATATAAAGTTTTATTTTTCACAGTTGAATTACGGCTATTTAATCTCATTTTTTTTTAATTTACCTTAATAGACGCCCCGCGGTTTCACACTCGTAGTTCCCGTTACCGCGTGAATACGGGAATAAAATATAGCGTATGATATTCACGTGGCTATAAAATCGTAAAAGAATTTTCTAAATCTACTGTAGGTTCTACAATTCTACTGTAGGTAACTCCCTACAACCTCACAAACTTTACCTCTTTAGAATATTTGTATAGATTGTATTTTAATAATGTTGTAGCTTTTTGCTGGTTCTTGTCAGCAAAAGCCTTTTGAACCTTTTGGTCGAGTCTACGAATAGTCAAACTTGACGTTTCAGAAGTGCTTGTAAATAAATTTCTTGTGTTTTATTTTTGGTTTTTAGTAAAGTTATTTTGCCTTAAAGAAAAAATACGGATAAAAAGTGAAAAGGCTGCGTAGGAAAAAATACGATATACGAATATTATGAATTCATTACAGTCGAGGGTTCAAAATCTCTGAAAAATTATTCTTCTTTATTAGTGTCAGCTGCATAATAATTTAATCTTTGATCTAATACGTGTTAAGCCTTTACTTATTTTATTACAAACGAATTTGTATCTGAATTTTATCAACTTTTGTTTAGGTATAATTCTGGTACAAAAAAAGAAACAATTTTCACAGTTCAAGGGACGTGCAATTTTCTGTACAAGTTGTGGATAGCCGTAAACAGAACTCAGTGAACCCCGCAAATACGGTTAGCCTTTTTGTTTACGGTATTAGGGAACATGTATCCACTGCGATAGCACGTATTCTTTATTGACATAAACATTTTTTTGTCTATGACTAAAGGAGAATTACAATTCAAATTAAACTTTATCATGTAACTAGCTGACGCCACACGGTTTCACCCGCGTGGTTCCTGTTGCCTGTAGGAATACGGGGATAAAATATAGCCTATAGCCTTCCTCGATAAATGGGCTATCTAACACTAAAAGAATTTTTCAAATCGGACCAGTAGTTCCTGAGATTAGCGCGTTTAATCAAACAAACAAACAAACAAACTCTTCCGCTTTATAATAGTAGTATAGATATTTATGCAGTTTTTTAATAAGTTAGGTATGTAGTAGTAGTAGCAAGCCCGATTTTCTATTTCTATTTTCTTCGATTTTCTTTTTCTTTTTTATTATCATAGGGGTATGATTTCTGAGGAAAAAGTATTCCACGTCCGTCAGGATGTAAATTAAGCCTATTTTCGCATTATGCGGTCTACAGACATTCAGTTTTAAATGTACAGTTTTATGTAATCAAAATCTTTAGAAAACACTGTACATTTAAAAGTTTTGCCTAAATACTGACGTTTTAACTGTCAAGTTCAACTGTACACAAAAAATTGCACACTTAAAACTGCACAGTGAAAACTGCACAGCTAAAACAACAGAGTTAAAACTGTAGCCCGCATTATAAATAAGTTTTTGAACATTGCAATAATCTGAAAGGTCGTGCTCAGGTACTATATCCAACAGTTAAAACTATAAAAAAATATTTATTGCAACATTTCATAAGTTTGTACAGAAACTTGGGAAAGCGTGCAAAAGTTTTTCAATTAATAACCCACACTGTGGTCACAGACTTTACACTTTGATGGTTTTCTTATAAAGTGATAGATAAGTTTTATTTATGTGTACATAGTTTCTCGTACATAGTAGGCACATACTTAAGTAATGAAAGTATTATCTAAGCTATTTTTACATTATATATTTTTAAAGTTTACATAGCTTACTTGGGTCTACAAGAACTTTTTAAAAACAGATCTTTTTTTTGATGGCGGTGCCAAGCCAGTGACGTATTAATTAAAGCCGTTTCTGACAGAATCACGGGAAAGAACTATCTTACAATCGTACAACTTTATGATATAAACGGCTCGAGTTAATGCATCGCTGTATTGGCACCGCCTTCAAAGTGATCAGAAGGTAGCACGTACGATGTTATTTTTCGCTTTTGAATTTATTTTCTGATTTTGAAGTCGGTTCGATTTTTTTATATATTTTTGTTTATTTTGTATTTGAAACAGCTACGAGACCGTCGCGTTCCGTACGCTCATCACCATCATTATCAACCCATATTCGGCTCACCGCTGAGCTCGAGTCTCCTCTTACAAATACGCAGAGAATTACGAAAATTCTTTGGTATGCAGGTTTCCTCACGATGTTTTTCCTTCACCGTTAGAGACACGTGATATTACCGAAAAATTGGAGGTGCATGCCCCGGACCGGATTCGAACCCACACCCTCCGGAATCGGAGACAGAGGTCGTATCCACTGGTCTATCACGGCTATTTAGTCGTGGGTATAAATAAATATCTAGTTTTATCTACTTCTATATAATGATTCACTCCCAAACTTAACTTAATAGAAATTTTTAAACTTCTAACGTTATTTAATCCACAATTTCATTTGGCAGTGGGTGGTTTCATAAAACTTAGTTTATTGTCAAAGACTGCAGTAACCGTAGACTGTACGTAATGACAAAAGTTTTAAAATATAAAGTAGAATATAATATCTTTTGTCGCTTGAAACACAAACACGAGTCAAACCTAGAATGTGCGGATTTGCACGTGTTCATTCATTCAGCTCTGTATTTGACTACACAACTAACTTTGTTCGTTCAACTCCACAAAGATCAGTACATATAGCGTACACTTTTAGCAGCGGCTCCTTTGTTATAAATGTTTGTAAACTTGTGATTTACCTAACTCAAAGACTTATGCTCGCCGTGAGCACTAGACCCTATGCAATCATGTTATGTAACTGCCGTCTTGAAGTTAAGTATGGTCATTAAAAAAACTTCAAACAACAGAATCTGAGTATGTTTCAATCTCAGACCAATGATTGTATAGGACCTGCCTCACTAGACGTAACTTTGCTGTCAATGTATATTTAAGACCAACGGTCTAATGCGATTATAAAAATTGTCTCTATAGTATCGATGTTTCATAATTGTAACCGTGTTCGTCGGTTAAAAATACCTTTTTATGTAAGTGTAAAGCATGGTGTAAAAATTGATCAAACTTCAAGTTTAGTACCTATACGATATTTTTTTTTCTTTACAAGTTAGCCTTTGACTACAATCACCTGATGGTAAGTGATGATGCAGTCTAAGATAGAAGCGGGCTAACTTGTTAGGAGGAGGATGAAAATCCACACCCCTTTTCGGTTCCTCCACGACATCGTATCGGAACGCTAAATTGCTTGGCGGTACGTCTTTGTCGGTAGGGTAGGTAAACAATTAAGAAAATCTCAATCAGCCCAGCCGGGGATCGAACTCCGTTTTATGAATCTACCGCGCATAACACTGCGCCACGGAGGCTGTCCAATATATGCCAAATATAAGCTCGTTTTCCTCAGAAAATTACAGAAAATTTTGTTAGAGAATTTGGGTGCAATACTGGTCCTTCTATAATAGGTCTGAGGTTTCAATGGTCAAGAGATGTGGCACAAAAACACCTAATAAATGTTGTATGAAGGTTAAAGAAATAGCTTTGACTGGAGTCCAGGCTGAGCTGGTACGTTCATGTGATATGAAGAACAGATGACCTTGACGTGAAAAAGTGCCATTTTATGAGTTCTACGGAGAGGGGAAAATAGGCCTTAAACACCGTGGGTGACAAAGATCCGGAAGGACATAAAGGATAAAGGCCTAAAAGATAAATAGTATTAAATTCTCTTCCCATGCACTTAGCTATATTTTAACTATGTAGGTAACTATGACGAATGTTAGATATCAAAACAAAATATTTCTGTTAAGGAATTCCTTTCATGGAATTTTTAAATTAACTTGTATTTAGTTGTTGGACTGAAACTATATTTAATTATGTTATATTGTTCTGGAACCGAAAGGAATTCACAGAGATGCATTCACTGCGGAGAATTTGTATTTTACGTGTGCAGAATTCGCAGAAATTCCGAGAATTTAAACTAATTGTTTCCAGCTTAATGTAGGTATTATTGTTTTTAAAAAGATCAACATTCTATGATGCGGAAAATTCGCATCACTAAACTATATACGAGTTGGAAGATAAAAAATACTGTAGGTATAAAGAGTTTAAAACTAAAATTCACAACGAATTTAACTACAACAGTTTTGTCTTAAATACAGAGCGTTTACTTTGAAATGAATGAAAATGGATCATAAATTTTCTCTTTGATGACGTAAAGTGGACTGCGTTTTACCGTTAAAGAGAAAATATTGTCACTGGCCAGGGATATTTTTAAATTCAAAGGAATTGTAGAATTTAGGTAACAAAGAATTTAAATGCCGCTACTCTTTGTGCCAAATTACCTAACAACTTTGTTGTTCGAAACTTCACATAAAGGCGTAAGATATTTTCTGTCTAACTAAAATAACTTCAAGAAACTTTACACTCATAAAGTATGTCGAAGATAGGAGAGCAAAATGGAAGACACAACTTTATGATATAAATAGAATAGGAAACAAACATAATATTAATCTTTGTTTTTATATTCTTTTATTAAGAGCCGTGATAGCCCAGTGGATATGACCTCTGCCTCCGATTCCGGAGGATGTGGGTTCGAACCCAGTCCGGGACATGCACCTCCAACTTTTCAGTTGTGTGCATTTGTAATAAAATATCACGTGTTTCAAACGGTGAAGGAAAACATCGTGAGGAAACCTGCATACTAGAGAATTTTCTTAATTCTCTGCGTGTATGAAGTCTGCCAATCCGCATTGGGTCAGCGTGGTGGACTATTGGCCTAACCCCTCTCATTCTGAGAGGAGACTCGAACTCAGCAGTGAGCCGAATATGGGTTGAAATGACGATATTCTTTTGAGGGAGATCGAAAGATCTTCCTTGCTTCAGTGTATAATATTATTTGGTTACACCTATTTGTCAGTAGCTGGTTACTTGGTCCTCTTATAGGTTGCCTTTTTATTCTCCACAAGTTAACCCTTGACAACAATCTCACCCAATGGTTAGTGATGATACAACCTAAGATGGAAGCGGGCTAACTTGTTAGGAGGATAAAATCCACACCCCTTTCGGTATCTACACGACATCGTACCAGAACGCTAAATCGCTTGAGTCTTTGCAGGTAGGTTGATAACTAGCTATGGCGGAAGCCTCGCACCAGCCAAACCTAAGCCAAATTAAGAAATCGGCCCAGCTGTGAATCGAACCCAGGACCTCCGTCTTGTAAATCCACTGCGCACACAACTGCACCACGGAGGCTTCCAAAATTTTGCAGAATAGATAAAGAAGATATTTAAAATCAAGTGGTAACATTATTGGACAATTTTCAACGACATATTATTAGTTATTGGACGCACCGAAGTCTCAAAGATGGCTTAGAAGTAAAACCCCCTAGTTCACTATGTTCATCTATATAAAAACGCGGTGTTCCTTACCTAACTCCTCAAAATGGACATGGAGAGATTTCCAACGAAACGGACATGGACAGATTACTAAGAAATTTAGAGTGCAAAGCAACGTTTTCTGGGTCAACCAGTAATTTTATATCGTCAAATCGCCATCACATAGGGCCTAAAGACTCAAATGATATTAAAAACTTACGTTGGAACAAAACAATTTCTAATGCACGTTATACAGTAAGACATATAAATCAGATTTTCCAGTACCACAAAGTGCACTTTTAGCTGAAAGCTATCTAATAGATACAGCTGTTTACAACTTTTGTGACATGGCAAGTTAAAATAAACAAGCTTAGTTCCGAGGAAACTTATTTCGCAAGAGAAATGGATTTTCTAAATAGGTAAGAACATTCAAAACAAGATATTTATTTATAAGGTTAGCATTATAACCATGGAATTAAGCGTTAGCTTTAGCGTTTTCTATGTTCTGTGGTTATAACGCACTAGCAGTTAACCGCGGGGGCGTCTAACCGCGCGACTAACCGCTCCAGATGAATATGCAACCGCTTGTACGCAAACAAACAGCCATAAAATATCATACCAAACTGGAAAAGCGGCAAGCCGTGCGTATAGCCGCCACCCATGTTAACTGCTAGTGCATTAGTTTTATACTTATATTTATTTAATCATAAGAACTTCAATGAAACAAAAATACAGTAGTACTTCAGGGGGCTGCCAACTTATTTAAACACCTTAAAGGCAAAAGTGAATAGAAAATAGGCGAGTGAGAATGAATAAGACTGAATAAGACCAATTACCCCAAGAAAATTAGTTATGAGCCTATGAGATGTTGAGAAGTTGGTTACATCTCATAGGCTCATAACTAATTTTCTTGGGGTAATTGGTCTTAATCATTCTTGGGATAGTGGGCAAAGGCAAGCCTATCTAAGAGAGTAAAACTTGAAGAGAGTTGAATACTCATCTAGGTGGCGACTAGTGCATCTTTGGTCCACTGGTTAGTCTATATGAATTTGGATCACGAGATTCTAGGCTGAGTTATCGTAATAATACTGCGATTTTAAATTTTCTAAGAAATATCCAGAAAAACTAAAGGGAAAATATTGGCGCACGGCGAGGTGACTGCGCGGCGTAAGCTTGTGAGGTCAGGGATTTCCGCTAAGTATCTGAGGCGTACGTAAAATAGGCTGATAATGATGACTCACCTATAAGCAGGCACAGGCCAAGCGTGCGCGACGCACGGCAGCCGCACGTCATGGCCGACCTGCACGCGGCGTGAGCGCGATTCCTCCGCCATGCGCGGTCGCACCCCGCCCTTTGGCTCCGTCACTATTATATGACCTGAAAAGAATAAATTTTGGAATACTCTTTCTTTTACTATTTCAGGGTTAAATGTACCCAATGTGTTAATCTATTGGTATACATATACTATACAAGCTAAACGATTTACGATATGTACTTCAAAGACTGCTTGAAATTCAAAGGTGAAAGACAGGGAGGTAGTTTAAAATTAGTACTAGTAGTAGTAGATTACGGAGGTCAAAAAGCTCTTCAAGGAAAAAAAATACGTATTAAAAAAACTATTTCCAAAATAGACGGTGTCTGCCAGTATTATAATATAATTTATCACTATTCCAAGTTTCAGCCAAATCGGTTCAGAAGTTACGACAAGATAGAGTACTAAAAATACACTCACAAAACTTTCTCCTTTATAATGTTAACTAGCTGACGCCGCGCGGTTTTACCCGCGTGGTTCCCGTTCTCGTAGGAATACGGGGATAATATATAAAGCCTAAAGCCTTCCTCGATAAATGGGCTATCTAACACTGAAAGAATTTTTCAAATCGGACCAGTAGATCCTGAGATTAGCGTGTTCAATCAAACAAACAAACAAACAAACTCTTCAGCTTTATAATATTAGTATAGATGAAGAAACACTTATAATAATATTTGATTTTCACTATGTATGGTGGTAGTTTAATTTTAAAATCAGTTACAGTAGGTAATATTTTATGGTGTACCTACACCATTAAAATATTTTAAAAATAAACTACCACCATGACCTGACTTTCATGAAAAATTATATTTGGCACGTAACATCTAGATTACGCTGCAAAATAGTTGGCTGATTGATTTTAGTTACTCAAACAAACTATTCAAACAAATATTCTACAGAATTTACAATAATCAACACCCTAAATAATTGTGGGCACATGGTAAATAAACCTACGCATTATTAATTAACAAATAACACTAGCTAACAATGCAACAATACATGCACGAGTCCACATAATTTCAATAGACCCATTTACGCATAACATTAAAGTCCATCAAGCACAATAAGACCTCAGCCCTCATTCGCACGAGAGTTTTTTTAACGGACGTAAAAAAAGCGTTCAAATACAACAAATGCATTCCCAAGTATATGTCCACACGACAGAGTTTTTAAAACGCGACGCTTTTTTTCGAGCATCGTTGCATTTTCAATTTTGGGCGTTGGAAATACACCTTCATGTAACTTCATATTATATTTGAACACTTTTTATCGTCTGTTAAAAAAACTCTCAAGTGAATGAGGGCTTAACCCATCGTTGGCACTTTTATAACGTTTTTAATTTAATTTATGGTCTATTTCCAACGCCCAAAATTAAAAATGGAACTCTGCTCGATAACAAAAGCGTCATGTTTTAAAAACGCTGTCGCGTGAAGAACATATACTCGTACTTGGGAATGAATTTGTATTTGAACGTTTTTTTAACGTCCGTCAAAAAAACTCTCATGCGAACGAGGACTAATACAATGACTTACCAAAATATTTACTAGAATACAAAGAGCCAGTGATCCTGTCTCTAACACGGCACCGGAAGGCGGTGAACCTTTCTCCTGGACTCACGGCGGTTATGTACAGGGAACCGTCGTCCAGACGAGAGTATTTTGACCCTGAACAATGAAACACATATATATTAGTCTATTGTTAAATAACTCCACTAGCGGTAAAAGGGATCGCTTTCAATATGGTTCACAAAAGACGAGAAATTCCATGACGTTGACAGATATGGAATTGTTGTATTTACTTTGCTGTTACATATTACAAGGAAAGAAAAAAGTGAAGCAGGTACTTAGATACTAAATAAAGTCATGTCTTTATTTAGTACTATACAACTACAAATATAGAGCCGTGATAGCCCAGTGGACCTCTGCCTCCAATTCCGGAGGGTGTTGGCTCGAATCCGGTCCGGGGCATGCACCTCCAACTTTTCAGTTGTGTGCATTTTAAGAAATTAAGTATCACGTGTCTGAAACGGTGAAGGAAAAACATGAGGAAACCTGCATACCAGGGAATTTTCTTAATTCTCTGCGTGTGTGAAGTCTGCCAATCCGCATTGGGCCAGCGTGGGTCCATCGACCTCGTATCTCTTGACGACACTAGACGTACGAGGTCAATTGACCTCGTACCGCAGCGAACGTGTTAAGTGGTTTGAACCCAAGGACCAGCCCCGATATCCGTGGAAATTCGTTGAGGCTCTATTATACAATCTATAACTAATAACTTATATTTTGAGTATCAACGCACAGACCATATTTCCCTGACAAGCATCATTTTGCAAGGTTTCTTTCAGGTAGATTCATGCAAACGTTTTTTTTTATTTAACCCCAAGTCGCCTAGGTACCCACCTTCCTAAAATAAGGTTTTATTGAATATTCAAAAATATATGAAAAAAGCGTAACGTTTAAAACGAAGAAATTAATGTAATTCTATTGTGCAGTATTGGTCGACCCCCACTAAAGGCCGGATTTCAAGCGCGTTGCAGGGAGCCGCTGGTGAAGTCGATGCAAGAGGCCTATGTCCATGTAAGTGCATGTCCATTGGCTGCTAATGATGATGATAATGATGATGATGATGGTGATGATGATGATGATGATGATGAGTGCTATTTAAAAAAATAATCATTATTATTTATATTTGCAAGCTTATCTAATTTACTTATTACAAAACCCTCGGTTTTCCACTGGGATCAGACCGGCTGAGTTCGATAGTTAATAATCTTGCCAAAATTTTACTAGTGTGTTAACCCGGAACAATCTCATTTTGAATTTATAATGACCTCGCGAACGCAGGGTTCACTGATTCTTGCTGCCTTTGTATTTTGTATTCTAAAAACAGACACACAAGGATGTGCTCAAACTTATAATTCGGTCATACATAATTTGTGACCCGTATCGATATACCATGACGTAGTATTATATAAATACTAGCTGACGCCACGCGGTTTCACTCGCGTGGTTCCCGTTTTCGTAGGAATACGGGGATAATATATAGCTTACAGCCTTCCTCAATAAATGGGCTATCTAACACTGAAAGAATTTTTCAAATCGGACTACTAGTTCCTGAGATTAGCGCGTTCAATCAAACAAATTTTCTCAGCTTTATAATATTAGTATAGATATGACCATGACATGTTTCTTATCAAATCTATGTATAATGTGTTTAGTCGTACATACTGATATGTATCCTAAATTATATACACATAATTTACTACCGGATTATTTATTTATGGTTTTTAGATATGAATATAGGTACGAGGTAAAGTTCTTTCATTTGTGAAAACGCATTTAAGCATTGTTGATCCGACTGACACTGATGGTATCATAAACAGTTAGATTCGTAAGTTCATGAAATATGCAAATAAAATGTTTATTAAATTTTAGCTAGTCCTTAACATTTATTTTAACATTAGATTGAACCAAAAGTAATTTACTGTATTGCATGAGTCCCAAAACGTGAAGGCAGACAAGAGGTGTGATTTGTCATGAGATATAAGTTTGCATTAGGAGCTCAATTATGAGAATAAAGATGGTTCGTAAAATATAATTTTTTTGTGTGAGGTGCGATAGATAGCGGATAATTACGTCTGCCTACGATTCGAAGGGCATAGATAGGTTCGAATCCGGTCCGAGGTATGCACCTCCTTTCAATTATGTGCATTTTAAGAAGTTAAATATCACTACCTCAAACGGTGGAGGAAAAACATTTTGAGGAAACCTGCATATCTGAGAATTTTCTTATTTCTCTATGTGTGTGAAGTCCGTCAATCCGTATTGGGCCAGAGTGGTGGACTGAGGCCTAACGCCTCTCATTCTGAGTTTCGTGCTTATTAGTTAACCGAATATGTGTTGTTAACGATGAATTTCTTCGTAGATGAGCCCAAATCAAGAAGGCCAACAGAGTCAACGTGAAAACGCAACACACGTTTCAATATTTTTGAAACGTTCGTTAATTTGTTAAAAGTGAAAGATTGCCGAGTAGAAATTTAATACATACCGACGGCGTTGAAAGCGTATTATTGAAAGAAAGACAAATGATGGTACGCCTCACGTCGCTCGTTGTTGGAATTGATCGACGCTCGACTAGGACTACGCGGGATTTTTTCCAGGGAAATATCAATTTGTTTCCAACAATATGTTTTGAGGGTGGCCTAGTTTCAACTCCGAAAACCATATAGCTAGGAAATGCTTATTCACATATTATATATATCTTATCTAATAACGGCTTGGAAAAATACGAGTTTTCGATATAATGTTTTGCCGCAAAGTTCGTTAGTCAAAAGTTTCCATGTGAAATCACCTAAGTCTATTTCTGATTCAATCTTTAGTCTATACTGATTTTTCTGACCGATCATTGGATTTTTTATTTTTATCTTAGTGCTTAGGGTTAGTCAATAGTCAATATTCATTTATTTCAATTAGGCTTAGTTTACAAACACTTTCGGTTATATATTTACAATCTTTTTGATATATCTACAATATTTAGTAAATCGCAAATAGGTAATATATATCTATTATATTTAGTATATCGCAAACTTGCGTCTCGTAAGTGATCAACTGGAAAACCTGCTATTTGTCTACTTTACGCTACATATAACATTTTTTTTGTTTCCTATCGTTAAGAATAATAAAAATACGGCGAGGTTCCGAATTTGGCGTGCTTTTAATACCTGTTATGTAGACAAAAATTCAGCGAATGCAAAGCAGCTTAACGGTTTTGGATTTAATTTAAGCTGAGATCTCACCGAGCGAAGTTCAGATACGCTCGCCACAATAGCTCCACTGCAGTTGTAATTCATAACTCACGAGAACACAAATTTCAGCGATATATATAGTCACCACTATTGCAATAATGGTATAGTGCGCGCAAGAAAAGTCTGCGCGCGACTTTCGGCGCAATTATGTTGCTAGTTTACGCAAGTCTGATAAGTTCCGATTTTGGCGGTAGACTTAACCGAAATCAAACTGACAATTAAATAATAGGGGAATTGAGAAACTACATATATCTAATTTGATTTAATTACAATTTTACTTAAGCTAAAACCTCCTTGTCATCTTTAATACTTATTAAAAGATAGAACGAAACAAAGTGTGTGATATTACGTGTATATTCCGCGCGTTGCGATCTCATCGCCTTTGGGGTTGCGGTTCGAAATAGTTCAGTGAGTTCTCAGCCTTACTCCGCTGATGAAGCAAAAGCGCTGGGGATGTATTTATTGTGCTGTAAAAAGAATTCGATATTCTTACTGAATTGATTTCTTTTCAATGTATGCAATGTTCTGGACCAGTAACGGCTTCGTTTCGAAAAGCCTTAAATACAAACGATCACCACATGCTCCTTTTTGGCAATTATGGAGTTTGGGAGGTTTCAAACATTCATCGTTGACGTCCAATTTATAGAAATGCCAAAATTTTTCCCCAGTTTCCATTCACTTTGGTTCGTCGCGATTCTTAAAGGTTAAAGGGATTTTAGCGACGCTATCCTACTAAATCTGTTAAAGTTTTTAAAGTATTGAACTAAATCTGTTCGTGTCCACCATTCATGTGCATTCTCACCTAAATACTAGAACACACTGGAGTCGTCGTCCGTGAACCAGTCGGTGTCGTCGACGCGCTCCGCGCAGTGCGCCGGCACCACGCACCGCAGCAGCGCCGCGTTGCCGGCCATCACGTACTCATTCGGCACGTGCGCCTCCCACGGTATGTGTAGCACTAAACGTCCTCACCTAAATACTGGAACACACTGGAGTCGTCGTCCGTGAACCAGTCGGTGTCGTCGACGCGCTCCGCGCAGTGCGCCGGCACCACGCACCGCAGCAGCGCCGCGTTGCCGGCCATCACGTACTCGTCCGGCACGTGCACTTCCCATGGTATGTTTAACACTAAAAGAACAATATCAGATTAATTCGTTGCTCAGCGCTAATCAAAGGCAACGCTAAAGCTCTCATTCGCACGAGATATTTTTTAACGGACGTTAAAAAGCGTTCAAATATAGTATGAAGTTAAATGAAGGCCTATTTCCAACGCCCAAAATTGGAAATACCACACTGCTCGGAAAACAGCGTCGTGTTTTACAAATGATGTTGTGAGAACATATATTGAGGAATGCATTTGTTGTTTGGACGCTTTTTTAACGTCCGTTAAAAAACTCTCGCGCGAATGAGGGCTTAGGTTATTATTATTAAATAGGTTATTTATTATTTCGGAGATTTTATAGTTTCGAGAAAAAAGAGATATTCCAATACTGAGGTGGAAAGTAGTGTGTTACCTTCTATTGTGAAAACTACTTATGAACTGTGAAAGCTTTTTCGTATAATAAGTTACCTCATATTGTTCCGTAAATAACTCAAAGAAGACATTTTATTCGTGATTTATTTTTTTGGAAAACATAAAAACTAAAATGAGATTCGCAAATAAAAACCTCACAAAAATTTTCTTTTAATTGCCAATATTCCTTTTTTGTTACTACCTAATGAAAAAAAAAACAAAGTGTAGGCCCCGCATTCAGCCGTGTAGTTCCCGTTCCCGTGGGTGTATGAAAATTAAATATACTCGTGGATAATGTAGCTTTCCATTGATGAAGTAATTTTAAAATTGATTCAGTGGTGTAGCCGAACAAGCGTAACAAACATTAAATTTCGTACTTATACCTAATTTTGGTATGGAAGTATTTATTACCCAACAATATTTACTAGTCATAACATCGGTTTTAGTGAAGTGACACATGTTTATATGTCGGTATATTGGTTTGTGTTTATGTTATGTGTGGGTGTGTCAGGCTGCCTTAAACATTGTCGTGAAATTGCTTCAATATGCCACGAGTCTACCGAATTATATAACGTTAGCATCGTTAGGCCTTAAGCCAAGCTAAGGGTGGGCCTTAACCCTAATAGCTTTATGGGTTTAAAGAGAGTGAGCCAGGTCTCTTCCTTGCGAGAAACACAGACAGAAAGAAAGGTTAACTGTCTGCATTTTGGAGCAGACTAGAAACAACATTATTTTTTCTTTATCTTGTTACAGACTGCTAATAGACCCGGAATGCTGAGGCTAATTCATGTGCTAGTATTTTGTTGGTAACTTTACCTTTCGGACCAGAAAACAGCGCAGAAGCATCGCCTGATGATGGGCCCCGAAGGCAGAAGTAAAAGATGTGACCGGAACGATTCGACTGACCGGACTCGGACCTCGGCTTGGAGAGCCATTCTGTGAGTGTGTTTTGGCCTGAATATCAGTTCAGGCGACCCCGAGATCACGGGTTAGAAAACGTCCAAGTGACGTCAGACATCGGGGACCTCGTTTTCGCCGGCGAAGATGCTGTGTAGCTTGTGTTTGTGTTACCTAAGAAGCATTGTCGTTCGTTATGCCATCACCAGGATCCTAAACCTTTATTCGCACGAGACTTTTTTTAACGGACGGATTTTGTATGAAATTAAATGAAGGTATATTTCCAACGCCCAAAAAATGCAACACTGCTCGAAAAAAAGCGTCGTGTTTTAAAAACTCTATCGTGTGAACTTATACTTGGGAATGCATTTGTTGTATTTGGACGCTTTTCTAACGTCCTTTAAGAAACTCTTGTGCGAATGGGGGCTTATGACGTTTTTCGGGTGTCTATTACTTACCAAGAGCCGTGATAGCCCAGTGGATATGACCTCTGCCTTAGATTCCGGAGAGTGTGGGTTGGAATCCGGTCCGGGGCATGCATCTCCAATTTTTGAGTTGTGTGCATTTTAAGAAATTAAATATCACGTGTCTCAAACGGTGAAGAAAAACATCGTGAGGAAACCTGCATACCAGAGAATTTTCCTAATTCTCTGCGTGTGTGAAGTTTGCAAATCCGCATTGGGCCAGCGTGGTGGACTATTGCCCTAACCCCTCTAATTCTGAGGGGAGACTCGAGCTCAGCAGTGAGCCGAATATGGGTTGATAATGATGATTACTTACCACCGTGTATGTGAATGTTCTTGGACAGTATAGCGAACCCGCTACTTAGCCGCAGTCTACACCTATAGGTGGCTGCATGCACGTCCCTCCGGTACCGTTCGGCGGCGAAGGGCGGGAACTCGAGCGAGCCGTTCGCGAGCACTCGGCGGAAGCCTGCCAGTGACGTCACTGGGCTGTTGTCCGCGAACAGCCAGTCCAACTGAAACAAAATGTTTTTGGTAATTTTAGCGGACTCAGAAGTGATTACAAAAATAAGAAAACTAATGTCGAACCAAGGTTATGATTCACAACATTTGTCACATCAACTTAATTAACAAATCAAACTGTTACCAAAATAAGACTCTAGAATGGCAGAGAATGATCTTGAGTGAAGTCACGCACTTGTGAACGTTGTGTGTAGGGTTAAAGGATCCTTTGACTGTTAACAAACACTCCCCTTTTCCACTCAAGTCACTCTCCCTGCCTATCTCAGGTAACGCATAAAAAATTACACTACAAGAGATGTGGACGGCTCGAACGCCACGAGCACACTGAAGCCGTCCGTACCGCAAGTCGTTGCAACGCGGCGATAACAGTAATATTCCTAAAATAGTTAATATTACAGTGAGTGCACCCATTATTAATTATAAGGCCTTACTCATTATAAAATCGGGAATATGGAACTTAGACCCAACACGTTGCTCCAATGTCAGAATCATCATCGTCATCATTAACAGCCGATGGACGTCCACTGCTGGACATAGGCCTCTTGCATGGACTTCCAAACAAAACGGTCTCGAGCCGCGAGTATCCAGCGGCTCCCTGCAACCCGCTTGATGTCCTCAGTCCACCCAGTGATTAGGATAATGTTAATCTTTTATACGGTCTCTTTAAGACAAGAGATTTCGGATAAAGTTTTTCGGATGTCTTTGTTTTACTTATTTATCCAAATTGAACAAAACTAAATCCCGAAAGTTTGATCTAAGCTTTGCTAAGTTGATGAAAGCCTCATGAACATCGGTCTATTAGTTTGTGGGTCGTCATCATTTAATCACTTTGATAATAGATAAAAGTAAGTAAGTCGCAGTGCCAAAAAATTTTACCGAATCATTTCACCGCGGCTAGTTGACAGAAGGGCTGGCTAATTTTTTGCGCAAAGGATCAGCCTGGCTGTCCAGCGCGGAAATGCAGCCAGTATTCTTGCCACCATTCCACGTGGGCATCATTTGTATAGTTATTAGGATAAGTTAGCTTAAGTTCCTTATTGTATCCTTTTTCTCTATAAAAATTAATATCGGTAAAAGTTTTGTGTGCAGTCTTGCAATCCCAAAACATCCGCTTTACATACGAACATACCCGAAACATGTATCATAATATTAATATTTTTATAAACTCAACGCCGATTCGCTAGAGCCAGCCAACTTTACATATTAACGTCCAATTTGAACGTGTTTTCTCTCATATATTTCAATAAAGACCAAATAAGAAGATCCCGGAGCTCGCAGTTCGTCGCAAAATTGGGTAGCATAGTTTGCGGCGCTATCCACATATTTGCATTTTTCCGAGCCATTTGCATTTGCCAACTGCCAGATGCGAACTTGCAATAATAAACTATTTTAACGCTGTTATATTTTCGGGGATGCTATATTTTGCGCTTTAATGGAAGGCGAGACGTCAATTTGTTACCAGCTTTTATTTAAGGGGTTTGCTAAAGTTTAATTGCGAAAATATCGCGAATGTATAACTAAATCAGCTACTTTTAAGAACTTTATAATAATACTAGCTGACGCCGCGCGGTTTCACCCGCGTGGTTTTCGTTCCCGTATGTATACGGGGATAATATATAGCCTATAGCCTTCCTCGATAAATGGGCTATCTAAGACTGAAAGATTTTTTCAAATCGGACCAGTAGTTCCTGAGATTAGCGCGTTCAATCAATCAAACAAACAAACAAACTCTTCAGCTTTATAATATTAGTATAGATTATTGTGCAACGTGATAGCACAGTGGATATGATCTCTGCATCCAGTGAATCCCTGCGACTCGATTGGTGTCGTCAGTCCACCTGGTGGGGGTTCGACCAACACTGCTTTCTAGTGTGGTCGCCATTCTAGCACCTTGGGACCCCCACGTTTATCGGATCTTTGAACTATGTGCCCCGCCCATTGCCACTTCAGTTTTGCGATTCGTTGAGCTATGCCGGTGACTTTGGTCTGCGGAACTCCTTATTTCTGATTCGATCACGCAGAGATACGGAGGTGTGCAATGTGCATAAAGCCAGTTTTGAATCATTGAAAATTTCCGTAACGAAAGAAGTATTCGAAACAAACCAAATTTCACGTTGGATTCGCCCGCTCTAGTTCTGATATATGTTAAAAATAAACGCAATTAAGCCAGCAAAGATTAAACCTCGAGTTTTCGTAAAAGCGGAGAAAATTCTTTGACAGCTGATAAGTTCTAAAGCGATTGAATAAGGGGATTTTCGGAAGCCTTGACAGGTTCTTAATACGCCAATATAAAATATTTATCCTGTATTAATATTGGAAATTCGTGGAAAAATCTTTGAGATTTCTCCTTTTATGTTGCTATATTACCTGCGCGTATTTACGAAGGGCTTAGAAAATGAATGATGAACACGTCAGAATGCTTTTAAAGCAGCTTTCAATATCCTTTGTTTTTAATTTACTTTCATCAAAATGAAATTTAAATCAGTATTCCCCCTGTGTGTGTGTGTTTTATGCAGAATACATATACGAGTACATACTCGTAAAGCAAAACAAGTGTGCAATCGCGGGAATCGCGGGAAGAAATGAAAATTGAATATAGAAAACAGAACATTTTATGAATGAAAAAATTAAAAAAGTATTTGACTTTAAAGAAGTCGTACATAGAGTATTACATACATACATGATTAAATTAATCAGCAGCTAGGTAAATATTATATTTTCCAAAGTCGAAACGAAACCTGCATATTCGTGAAGATTTTTCGTCATGTTCGAATTTCGCCAGTCTACTCCTACCGCACGACTTAATACGGTATCCTGAGATTAGCGCGTTCAATGAAACAAACAAACAAACTCTTCAATTTTATAATATTAGTATATATACCTACGAGTTGTATGGTTTACTTAGAAGGTACTTAAATTTAGTACACCTAGAGTTCTAGTAGAATATAACCTAGATACTAATTATACTTAATAACAAATCAGATTAAAGGCGAAATTATATTTGTCTGACGTGTCGTGTCGTGACGCATCAGAACAGAATCGGTATCATACATTTGGTATGAGACGACATGTCACAACACATAAGTGTAAACGTTGTCATAAAAAATGTATGATACCGATTCTGTTCTGATGCATCACGACACGACACGACACGTCAGACAAATATAATTCCGTCTTTTGGCTGTTTCTTGAATGTGACGTATTAAAGTGACCGTCTCATAACTTAGACTAATATAAATTGAGCTCGACAGATGCCAAAACAAGAGCAAGTCAGATTTATTGTGGTACAGAAAACCAATTATTCAATGTACATACTCGTAGTATTGTCAGAGCTGCCATACTGTCTCGGAAAAGGTATTGTGTGTCTTTGATGTTCTTGGGACGTATTGCATTTGCTATCGGGTTGAGTTTGTACGATACAATGTGTCTGCTATTGCTTTGTTCGTTTACAGAATTAGTCTCTAGAGTTAGAGACCAGAAAATAATTAAAAAAACATACATACAGCCGAACGTAGAACCTCCTCCTTTTTGGAAGTCGGTTAACAATAAAATAAAATAAAATTGCAGCAGGCAATCTCATTATGAGTGACCATCTATGCAAAAATACATTACAGTGCACAAGTATGTGCAATACCACAGATGCTCTCCCTACTTTCTTACTGTCTTAGTCCATTGGACCAGACAATCGAATTCTTTATATATATATAACAGTATAGTATATGTAAGACAAAATATTAATTTGTACAAACGAAAAGGAGACTTAAACCCACGTCTTACTAGACACGGGCATAAGTTAGTTATTTCTACATATCGTCTCCAAAGAGTAAAACAATCTTTTGTAGGTTTGGGTGTACTCTTCTATAATAAGATCCCCAAGACTGTGATGGACCTGCCAATGCATAGCTTTAAGCAATGTGTTAAAAAACATTTACTTAGTCGAGGGTACTACAACATTGATGAGTTCCTTAATGATAAAGATGCTTGGAGACCGTTAAATCAGCTTCCACCTTCACACAGGAAGTAAAACTATAAGAAATGTAAACAGTAATTGTTATCAATTGTAAATTATAATACTGTATGTCTTTTTCAAAAGAGCAACTGTTGAGTTTCTTGCCGGTATCTTCTCAGCAGAACCTGCCTTCCGAACCGGTGGTAGAATCTTTACAAATAGTCAACTGACGTGTCAAAAGTGCTTGTAAACTGAGCCTACTTGAAATAAATGATTTTTGATTTTGATTTTGATTTTTTACGTGTGCTTTGAGGTACAGGGATGTACACCGTCTAATTAAAAACCTCCTGGTTACTATTGAAATTTTTCTTTGAAAAACTCTAATAAGTTATTTTGTCTCGCACTTTAGAATTCGTTTATTTTACATAGGAATAAAGCATTAAGTAATTTATATTTATTTATTTAAGGGTTCAATTTTATAATGGAGATGCAATTTTTTATGAACATCGCGATAGAAGTCGCCTTCATCCACGGCTACGAGGTAATAGGGATGATGACAGTTTTTTTAATTGTACAGCAATTTTGTAAAAGTAACAGGGTATCTGCGATCATTACTTTCGGGTCTTGAAGGGTCAGATTTGCGGCACTGCCGCGGATCCCTGAAAAACGCCCCATACAAAATGATACGAATTAATGACGTCGTAAATACATAATGATATTTATTGTTAGTTATTTGTGCGTTTATGTTTATAGTTCATTTATTAAAAAATGTCACATTTATTGTAAGGAAGCCAAAACTGTATGAATTTTCATCTAATTACGATAAAAGATTTTTTATAGATTTTGAAATTTTATAATCTTATTTATTTTGCATATATCCAGACTATCTTTGCTTTTTATGTATAAATTAGTTAACATTGACCGTATTTACCCGAATGTATTATAAAAATCAATATATTCAAACCCAGTCATCATCCCCATTACTTAGCGGGTAATGGAGCTGTCTACGCTTGGAGTTCCTCTGTGTGATCGAATCAGAAACGATCCGTATCCGTGGTCCGATTGAAAAAAACACTTTTAAATTGCTCCTGCTTTTTAGTCGGTTACAAACAAAACAGATAACAGACCCATTACCACGATAACCTTCGAAGGAGAAGAAATATTATGTAAATTTATTTGTATAAATATAAATGCTGATGTTAGATGTTGGGTTCGGAAAGATCCACGGGGGAACGAATTTTGGGGGTGATATTGCTTTAGGGTGCCCTCACGGGTATTATAAATATGATATAACGGACGAGCTGCCAAGAAATATAACAAGTATTATATTCAATACAATGTTACATATTTCTTTCCATCTTAAAATCTATATAAATGAAAATTGGCGTACCTACTTTATTATAATGCAATTTTTAATTGGTCAACTGTTGATGAAATCTGAGTGATTTATACAGAATGGTTTAGATTCTCAATTTTAGCTTGTAGGTGGCAGGCAACTGGGTTCTATGATTTTTTGTGTATAAATTGTACGTACATAAATTCAATATAATACCAAAAATCAGCAAAATTATCGAATCGTTAACATTTATTAACTTCGAGGAAGCTTCTATACAAGTATTTTATTATTTTTTTCTATATAAGCATTTTGAAATTTGAAGATTATCAATTGTCATAAGAGATCACAAGGAAGATATTGTGTTCTGAAAAAGTAGTTTCTTTTTCAGAAAATAGAGATCATGAAAAAGCACATCGCAACCAACAAAAAGCACAGACTACAATAAATAATTGGTTGACGGTAACTGTAATAAATCTCAGCGCGTACACGCTTTGTCACCTGCAGACTACAATTTATATTAAACTTATAAGATTTTGTAAAAGTCCGTGTGATAAGTTTCACCATTCAGGATGGAGGAATAAGAGAAATACTGCATTTTGTTTTCTAAATGGAAGAATGAAAGTAGTTTTAGTGATAGTTGACGGAACAAGTTGGTGGTCCACCTGATATTAAAATGGAAAACCACCAAACCACCAATGGATCGATAATTTTTCTCAGCCTGGAGTTAGGAAGTTGGCGGTGTGACAATGTGACACCCCCGTGCCTTAAGAGTGTGCATTATGTAAATTGGTGGTTACAAATGGTTCTGGATCTCAGATTCTGGAAGTTAGGAGCCTGATATTTGGGTAATTGATGATATTTCTAAGTGTTAGCTTCGTTATGACTATACAAAATACACAATTTCTAAAACTTTTCTCGATAGTTTATTTTTTTTGAAAAATACATGTTTTGCTCACATTTTGCTTTCAATCTCAGGAAAAGCAAACTTATTTTCTTAAATTTTTGTATTGTATAGAAAATTAGGTATATATCTTGAACATCGCCATTTTGTTTTTCGTTATGTTGTTTAATTTACTTGCAATTAGGTAACAGTGGTTTTGGCGCTCACGTCATAAAATTTGCGTTGCGCGTCAATCACTCACGCGAAAGTCATAATTCGGCGTCTCGTTTGCGCTTCGAATTTTATCCATATCGTACCGCTGCGCGCTCTTAAAGGTCCCTTTGGTCATCAAATTCTGGTAGTGATCGCTTAACATTATCACCGCTAAGGTCGATAGCTCGCATTAGTGCACCGTAGCAGTTGACCTTAAGTATAGTTAGAAAGTATACTTAGTAGGTAGAAAGTATGTAGATATAAAAGTATCCAAATGGCGTCAAATTACCAGATCGTCCTATACAAATGAATAAACCCAAAAAATAGTAAAGAAAAAGAAGCATTCTTATTCCACTTCAATGAGTACGATAACTTAGCGTTACTTTTATTTACATGAAGAGAACCTTTTGTTACAATATTCCGCAATATTCTTGAGGTGGAATGGAAATATCGGTGATATTTGCATACGAATACAATACCCGGCAAATACGCGGCACATTCTGCGAGTATGTTGGAGTACGAAGCTACAATGTCCTGTTCAAATATTCGACCTCTGCTGGCTCGATTCAAACCCGATATCCCCTATAAACATAAAAAGGAAGTGGCGATTCGGGATGGCAACAAATCAATAGCGTAGACACTTTATTTTTTTAAATATAAATAAAGAGTTATCGAGGAAAATCTATTATACTCAAAGTCCTTTTTATCATCATGATAAGGTCATTTGACCTTTCGTTGATTATTTAAATAATGTTAGATGTTCGGAAAATGAAAAATCGTTGAAAATCGCCCTATGTTCATCAGATAACCAGCCCGACTCTGAAGTAGGAGGTTGTGCCAAAATCGATTCAGTATATTTCATGGTCGAGAGCATTGTCGTGGCAAGTCGACAGTACTAAAAGTTACTAATACCTATTTAGTACGAAATGAATTGGAAACTGTACTTATTGTTAATGGACTGCCATTAAAAACTTGACATCGAGTATTTAATGGAGTTTAAATGCGGTCTTCGGACAAAAGTAAAAAACATTGTTTTGAAAGTAAAGAACACTTATAGGTCAATATTCGCCGCGCAATTCGTTGAATTCCTAAAAATTGTGTATTTTTATAATTAAATGTAGAATGTTAACGTTATGAGATAACGATAACAGAAAATGCTAAGATCATTTTGGCTTTTCAAAATAAAGGGTCTGTCGAGCTCAATTTTACGATTTATTTATTACAATCTCTTTTTAAACCAATAGTATCTGGATAACCTAGACTTAGAGCAATGCTTACTAACGCGTTGTTACTTAACCTCAAGTGAGATTAAGTATCATCCAAGCAATAAATCATCATCATCATCATTGACAACCAATGGACGTCCACTGGTGGACAGAGGCTTTTTGCGTAGACTTGCGGTTTCGAGCCGCTAGAAACCAGCAAGTCTCCACAACCCACTTGATGTCTTCGATCTACCTAGTAGGGTTCGACTAACACTGCACTTTTTGTGCGGGGTCGCTATTCCATCACCTTGGGACCCTAACGTCCACAGTCTCTTCAAACTATAAGCCCTGCCCATCGCCACTTCAGAGTTATGACTCGCTGAGCTATGTTAGTATCTTTGGCTCTTCTGTGGCTCTATTCATTTCTGATTTGATCACGCAGAGCAACTTCAAGCATGAGAAACGCCCGCTGAGTGACTTTGAGCCTTTTTATGAGGCCTATATAGTAAGCGACCAAGTCTCGGGTCCGTAAAGCTGGATTTATATTTGTTTGACGTGTCGTGTCTCGACGCATCAGAACAAAATCGGTATCATTCATTTTGTATGCGGCACATCAGAAGCCATCATGACATGTCACAACAAATCATGACATGTCACATCATATAAAATGTATGATACCGATTCTGTTCTGATGCGTCACGGCACGACACGTCAGAAAAATATGAATCCGGCTTAAGTCATCACTGGCAACACGCACAGCTTTTTAAAGGATCCTTTAAAAATATATTTACTGAGTTCATTTTGTAGTAATATTCTGAGGTTAGAAAATACAACATAATAAAATTTAGTTTAAAACACATGAGAATACTAAAGGCACTTTAATTAGTTCTTGCTCATTAAATTTGCATTTTAATATTTTTATAATTAGCGCGAAGTTTATATTTTCAGTAGTGGTAACATTCAATTTCCTAAAAGCAGCACTTCATTAGTTTTGCTTTGACATGGGCGGTGTGTATTGTCTGGGGCTCTTTGCCGGGCTCGCTTTTAACCCCGGGCAATATGACCCCTTTCGCTTTTGTTTAGCAATTTTTTGCGACTATTCACAAATAAAATAAAAGTAGAACACGGCTACATGTATTTTTTTAAAACTCAGTTGAATTTGATCTGTGAAAGCTATATTGTATTGAAAGAGTTTGAGACTTCGTTTTTTGCCATCGTTAAATTCGAGAAGGTTATCTAAAATTCGCATACTTTGCCACGTAAAATTGGAAGATGAACTTATACCTATTCATAGGCGTCAACATCTAAAGTGTAACAGAATTTGAATTGATACGTGAAGTTAATCGAAGTTAGAAAAAATAAAGCAAGGCATTCGTAAATGTGCCAGAGAGATCGTCAAAAAAAATATAAAAAATTAATGTTAAAATAATAATCTTTATAAGAAGGAAATATTGAATTTATTGTGAGTTCAATATCTACAAATAATAATGTAACTACGTAAAAATACTTATGTATTTAAAGTACCATCTATACTACAGCCGTTTTTGATGAGTACTGTTTACCAACAAACAAATTAAATATGAGGGTATAAATCACTAGTCATTTCATACCTAACAATAATTAAAATTAACTTGGTCTTAAATTAATGAAAATAAATTTGATTAATAAGCTTAGAACAATTAGATATGGTTAATATATTTACATAACATTTTTAAACAAACCATACATAATTTAAAATATATAAGTTATGAAATGGCATGCGTTTTCTACCTTCATTTCCAATATCTTTGTTGGTAAACAGTACTCATCAAGAAAGGCTGTAGTATAGATGTGATAGAGAGGTCGTCAAAAAAAATGTTGTTCAACAAACAACACAGTTCTTTTTACGAAAAAAATATTGTGTGTTTAAAGTACCATTACCATAATATTATGAATCTGTAAAAGTTTGCTAGGATACGATTCCATATTCTTTTCACTCCGGTACAATTTTCATCGACCATAATCCCTGGAAGCAGGTCAACAGCTTGGACAATCTGTGTTTATAGGAATTTGAGCTTAATATACAAGGTAATAGAGTTCGTAATCTAGCTCCAGTGTTGTAGAGCTCTTATAAAGGTGATTGTTAACCAAGTACCACTGTACCTCTCAATATACGTAAGCACTTTAGTATCTACAAAATGATTATTTGGATCCAATAAGTATTATTACATAATGAGCAAAATCCGATTACCTTACCCACTCGAATGGTATACATTATTATGAACTTCAAGAGCTCCGCAAATACTTTTTTTTTGTAATTAGTATTTTATTTTTTAAATTTTATAATACTACTAGCGAACGCCCGCGAATTCGTGCGCGTGGAAATCAATGTAAACTTTCAACCCCTATTTCACCCCCTTCTATTTATATTTTAGGATCAAAAACTATGCTATGTTTTGCTGCAAAATCCCATTTACCATTATACAAAAATTCATCTTGATCGGTTCAGCCGTTGAGCCGTAAAAAACTTTCGCATTTATAATTTTTGTACTTACATATGTTTTCTGTGGTAAGGATTTTCAACATCATCAATACATACATACTTACATACATATAATAATACTTCACACAAGTACTTGTGTGAAGTCTGCCAATCAGCATTGGGCCAGCGTGAACTAAGCTCTCTAATTCTAGCGAGGATACCACAAAAAAGGTCGATAGGCATTTATAAAAAACGCTTGATAGATTCTGTTAAAGAAAACTTACAAAAAATTTGAAAATTACTTACGAAGAATAGAATAAATTAGAGGAAGCCAAAACCAACAAAAGGTTGTAGTGTCGAAATAAATAAGTGTGATTGTAGTCAAACGCAAAAGGAAATAAAGTTATAGATCAATCTACCCACTACTCATAACTTTGTAGATATGGTTTTACGTGTACACATCGATACACAAAAAGGAACCACAATTCGTAGCACCTTCATATTTCGCTTTCGCAGATGCCTCAGCGAACGCGTGAGTGTTGTACGCATTTCCTTATTTCCCATTGGGGTCTGTCTGCCATAAACATCGGCTGGCACTTCCGCGTAATGCCCTCTTTACGTTGGCCAAAGTCTTGGCCAATATGTCGTCCAACACGCTGGCCAATCATTTTTCGTTTATCGTTAGTAGTTCGTATATCGTAATATCGTAAGATTTGTCTTAATAACTCAAATGTTGATCGGTGAAGTTAAAAAAAACAACACGACGACCGTGAGACGCTATAGACTCGAGGTGTAAAAATATTTTTTGTTGAATATTGGTATTAAATTCAAGGGCTCATCAAGAGGATTTCAAAATGGTACTCGTATAACATGGTCATATTACACATATGTATACAAAATTCGCGAGGCGAAGGTGCGAGTAGTTTAGGCAGTCGGGTTTTTTATTTTTTTAATTATTGACTTGTTAGTGTAGGTGTTTCGAAACAACCACATTGGCCCACGTGAAGCACGTACTGGCCAATGTATTGGCCAAGCTACTAGCTAACGTAGAGGGAAATAAAACTTTGCCTGAGTTGGCGTTCAATTTGCGAATATTAAATCAGATAGCGGCTAAACCATACACATTACTCATTCTTGTTCAGTCCTGTATTGTGTACGTTTGTATCATGACTACGGGATATTTATCTATTAATAGATAAATATCCCGTATCAGCGGACGATGGAACGAGTATCTCTGCGTGATTGAATCAGAAATGAGGAGTTCCGCAGAAGAACTACAGCTACCGACATAGCTCAATGTGTCGCGAAGCTGAAGTGGCAATAAGCGGGGCATATAGTTTGAAGAGCCGATGGCCGTTGGGGTCCCAAATTCAAATTCAAATTCAAATTCAAATTCAAAATTCATTTATTTCAAGTAGGCTCAGTTTACAAGCACTTTTGACACGTCAGTTGACTATTTGTAAAGATTCTACCACCGGTTCGGAAGGCAGGTTCTGCTGAGAAGATACCGGCAAGAAACTCAACAGTTGCTCTTTTGAAAAAGTCATACAGTATTACAATTTACATTTGATAACAATTAAATTACAATTTCTTATAGTTTTATTTCCTGTGTGAAGGTGGAAGCTGATCCAATGGCCTCCATGCACCTTTGTCGTTAAGGAACTCATCAATCGTGTAGTAACCTTGACTAAGTAAATGTTTTTTAACACATTGCTTAAAGTTGTGCATTGGCAAGTCCATCACAGTCTTGGGGATCTTGTTATAGAAGAGTACACCCAAACCCACAAAAGATTTTTTAACTCTTTGGAGACGATATGCAGAAATAACTAACTTATGCCCGTGTCTAGTAAGACGTGGGTTTAGATCTCCTTTTCGTTTGTACAAATTAATATTTTGTCTCACATAAACTATACTGTTATATATATACTGCTCAGAATACAGAAAACCACCAGAAGGAATGATAGCGCAAAGAAGTGAAGCCATTTAAACTACACATTTTACGATTACTCACTCTGTGTTTGTCGTGTTGTTTGACGTGCTATACAGGTGACAAATTTAATTAAATTAAGCCGTCTTGTGCTATTCCTTCGTGTAAAAATGCCGTTGGTAAAAAAAAGAAACTGAATAGGATCACATTTCACGTGTAAGTAGCACAAATAAATATTCTTATGTTAAAATAATGAATAATTTTTACGTGAATTTAGTTGTCATAGAAACCGATGACTTCATTTCAAGTGTTGCCAATGTAATTGTTTTGATTTTCCCTACTTTTAATTTCAATTCAAGGATTTATTATTTATGTAAAATATTAATCAACTAAATAGGTAGACATAGGTTCCGGCAATTAAGTTGAAATAAAATTGTGGTAATCAGCGCAGTTAAAGAAAGTGTAAAATAATCTTAAAGCTTTAAAATTTTACAAATAACAATGGCGTGCTATATTATAATAAGTTCGTTCGTTCTTGTCTGTTTGTGTGTTTGTTTGCACATTTGTTTGTTTTCGTGTGCTTGTTTGGTCTTTTGTTTGTTTGTGTACCTACTTGTTTGCTTGTTTGTTTGAGCAAGAGGATTAAATAAAATATTTTTATCTTCAAAACACATTCTTAAAAGATATTAAACCAATTCAATGGCATTATTTATACTTGAATTTTAAGAGACATAAAAATTAGAGAAATAAGACGAGATAATAATAACTGTGCACACGATTGAAATACATATTTATAATAATAATATAATATAATTATATGGAATATATAAAATTATTATTGTAAATATGTATTTCTTTAGTTTGTTAGTTGATAAGTTTTATAATAACCGTCTTATTATATCTATTATTTATTTGTCCTTGTCTTAAATTTTTTAGAGTTCATTTTCTTGCTGACTCTTAGCAATCACTAGAAAACTGGTCCCACTGTTTTTATTGTTTACCATACAAGTTAACATTTAATGTGATGAACTGTACACTTATTGTTTTCCTTTTAACATTATAAATTTTTACCACAAAATAGGGAAAAATTTAACAGCCTCATGTACTAGCAACATTACGCGGGTGAGAATTGCGACGAGTGCAGGCTGTTGTGTACAATTTTTGGACACACTGCGCACTATAGAATGACATCTAAACGTGGCTTCTGGTGGTTTTCTGTATTCTGAGATATACTGACAGGCTACTGTTAAAATGCCTATTTCTTTAAACTTTTGACGAAGGGACTCGCGTGATTTTAGTTGATATATTGCTCGAATTGCTCTTTTTTGAAGTACAAATATAGAATGTATATCAGCAGCCTTGCCCCACAACAAAATACCGTAAGACATTACGCTGTGAAAGTACGCAAAATAAACAAGTCTAGCTGTATCAACATCAGTAAACTGTCTTATTTTTCTCACTGCAAAAGCAGCTGAGCTGAGTTTACCTGACAGTTTTTCTATATGAGCACCCCACTGAAGTTTAGAATCCAAGGTCACTCCCAGGAAAACTGTGGAATTCTCTATTTCTAGTGTTTCACCATTGATCATTATAGACTTATCTAATTTTATAACATTTGGTAATGAAAACTCAATACATTTAGTTTTCTTTGCATTTAAAAGTAAGTTGTTAACAGTGAACCAATGCGACACATGCGATATGGCACGGTTTACATCGTCGGAATTATCTTTACTTCTGTCACTCTTAAAAATTAGGGATGTGTCGTCAGCAAACAGTACCATCTCACAGATGCCGCTAACATGGTGTGGTAAATCGTTTATGTACACTAGGAATAGAAAAGGACCCAGAATTGAACCCTGTGGGACGCCCATTGTGTTAGAAAAACCGCGAGACTTTGAATCATTTATGCATACCTTTTGTGTTCTATCACTAAGATAAGAGGCGATGAGATCGAGTGCAACACTTTTTATGCCATAGTGGCTTAACTTAAGTAAAAGAATGTTATGGTCAACACAATCGAATGCTTTGGACAAATCACAAAATACACCAATAGCATTCTTAGCATTTTCCCATGCATCATATATATGTTTTAAAAGTTTAGCACCTGCATCAGTTGTACTGCGACCTTTAGTAAAACCATACTGTTCAGGGTGAAATAAATTATTTAAATTAAAATGACTTAAAAGTTGATTTAAAATGATTTTTTCAAAAACCTTACTAAGTGTTGGCAGTATTGTAATTGGTCTATAATTATTAACATCAGTTTTGTCACCTGATTTAAAAAGTGGTAACAGTTTGCCATGTTTCATTAGGTTCGGAAAGATACCCAAATCCACGCATTCATTAAAAATAATAGCTAAGTGGGGAGCAATGACATCAATGATGTTAGATATTACTTTCACTGACATGCCCCACATGTCTCCAGTTCTTTTTAATTTTAACAGTTTAAAAGTTTTTTTAATGTCTGATACAGTTATATGATGAAATTCAAAAAGAACGTTGCACTCTTTAACATGGCCTCTTAATATCCTCTGGGCTTCCGTAGCAGAAGAGTCCAGTGAATCTGTTAACAAGATAGGAACATTCTGGAAAAAGTCTTCAAAGGCATTAACAACCTCGTTATCGCTCTAATTTACCTTCAGTTATCGGCCTATACTTGAACCATTGGTTGCTATTGGATTTATTGTTTAAAATAGTTATTATTTGACCACTGTGATCAGAGCCTAATTTATTTATTATCATCTTTTTTTCAATCACACAATTGTAAAATATATTATCCAGACATGTCCCTGAAGTAGCCGTTATCCTAGTAGGTTCATTAAAAGCATGAGTCAAATCAAAACATTTGAATAAGTTAAGAAATCTAACAGACTTTGAGTTTTCTGTTAGAATATCAACATTAAAATCGCCACAAATCAGTATTTGTTTGGAAGATGTGCACAAACGTCTCATTACATCCTCCATTACCTCTTCAAATTGATCAAAGTCAGCAGGAGGGGGTCGGTACACGCATACTATAACAATTCGTTCCAACTCCACACAAGATAGTTCAACAATGCATTCCACAGAAAGACTAACTATGTCTTTTCTATCCTTGTATTTTAGGTTATTAAGTAAAAGTATTAAAGAGCCACCATGTCCAGCCCTTCTGGAGAATACACTTGACAATGAAAAATTTTTAATATCAAGTACTGATAGTTGTGACTTTGTGAGCCAGTGTTCCGTAATACATAAGATGTGTATATTGAATTTCTCTACAAATAGTTCAACTTCTAATTCCTTGCCGTTGATGCTCTGTATATTTTGGTGTACAATGTTAAAGTTACAGTGCACCTCCGTTGTCATATTTTCTAGTTTAAAGAATTTTTAATTGTAACAGTACTAGGATTGGTACTGCAGTCATATATAGAAATATTTGTACTACAGTTTGTAGAGATGTCAATAGACTGAGTTATACCAAAGTGCTGGAATGGCGACCCCGCACTAGAAAGCGTAGTGTTGGTCGAGCCCCCCAGGTGGACTGACGACATCAAGCGAGTCGCAGGTATTCGCTATATGCAGATGGCTCAGTATCGTGATGTTTGGGAGTCCCTACAAAAGTCCTATGTCCTGTAGTGGACGTCCATCGGCTCACATGATGATGATGATATCCCGTATAACTTCGTCATCATCATTTTCAATCGATGGACGTCCACTGCGGGACATAAACTTCTTGTAATGACTTTCAAACATCACGGTCTTGAGCCGCATTCATTCAGTAGGTTTCTAATTCTTGCTTGATGTCATCTGTCAATCGATAGTGTTTTTCAGATAGCATGGTGCGGGTGACAGTTTGTTTCGCTCTTAAGCCGCTTAAGTTAGCCGCTTTTCGCGATAATAGTACGTATTATGGACGTCATAAGGCAACTGTCACCGTACTCATGCTATCTGAAAACACTAAGTGGGGCCCACCAACCCTGCATTCTCTATTTTCAAATAGGAATAATTTTACAGATTGTTTTATAAATAAATGGCTAAGTCGATCTATACCTTGACGAATAAGTACAGCGAATACATAAATACATAACTACATAATATAACTTTACTAAATAGTCATTACATTTAAATTCATCTAAAATTAATATTGATAGTTCTCGAGGGTTTGATTAATAATAAAGTAATTAGACCACGATTACACTTAATTAAATTAAGTTTGGATTGTGTTATAACATTGTAATTAAGCAAACAATACGAGTATGACACCCTTGTCAAATTAAACCGTGATAGCACTTGATTAACGAGTATTGGATGATGGTAGTGTACTACGAGCAATGATTATTGTATATTATAGATATGTTATGTGTCTACAAAATCACCGCAAAAAGTGATCCGAATTTAGCGACTTCACTGAGCGCAGACAAGCATAGTTTTGTGTTTACTTAACGAGTGTGTAAAATAAATAAATAAAAAAATAAAAAAGCCTTTTATTTCTTCTTATTTACAATTAATTAGGTGATAAGTATTTTAATTTGTTAATTGATAAATTAAATAACTTATAATTTTAAAATGTTTATTTTCTTCGCTTTTATTTAAAAGATCATACCTAATAATAATTAAAATGAACTTGGTCTTAAATTAAATATATTTGAATGAAATAAATGAAATGAAATGGCATGCGTTTTCTACCTTCATTTCTAATTTCTTTGTTGGTAAACAGTACTCATCAAAAAAGGCTGTAGTAAAGATGTGGTAGAGAGGTCGTCAGAAAAAAGAACCCTTTATGGTGAATTCCTCCTCCAGGTGCTGCCATTTTGATCGGTCTTTTGCCTTCAGTAGCCAGTTTTTGCCGGTGAAATCACGAACATACGAGTATGTACTCGTATACATATTTAGTTTTTACACTTCCTAAACACACAACTCGTGATTGTAGACAATATTCAGATAATATGTGTTTAAATAACTTTCGTTGTTCAATAAGCGATTAAATGAAATTAAGACAATTATGCACATTTGTCCGCCCCAGTTTTGATGCGCTAGTGACCTTTCTCTAGTATAAAACTTCATTGACTACAGCTATCGTTTTGTTTGCTATCTTTACCTACGACGCCCCGCGGTTTCACCCGCGTAGTTCCCGTTCCCGTGGGAATGTGGGGATAAAATTTAGCTTATAATACTCAAATAACGTGATGGTTTTCTATCGGTCAAAATTTTTTCAAAATCGGTTTAGTAGATTCAGAGATTACTCCAACAATATTACGAACTTTGCCTCTATAAAATATTAGTATAGACTAATGGAAGCCTGCGGCTACATCCACGTGAAATTCGCCGATCCTGCGGTAATCATTGATTTTTCCGGTTTAAAAATTATCTTACTCCTATGTTGCGCATTACACCCCCCTATCTCTTGGTGAAAGTAGTATTAAGTAATAACATAAAATTGAAAATTTTGAAAAACCACCGAATGTCATGAAATTATCAATTTCACTCTCTTTCAGTGTGCTTTCATTTGGGACCTCACTCGAGTTTTGCAGACATTTGGTTACTCTTCCCAACTTTCACTCCCACAACTTTTAACGGCTCAACCGATTTTCATCAAACATGTCTTAGAAAACTACGCACGCATAAGTCACCCTTAATAAAAAAACTATATTGAAATCGCTTCACCCGTTCGGGAGTCATGGTGCACAGGTAGATTGACAGACAGACAGACACGTCATACTTATAACACCCTTCTTTTTTAGTCTCTCTCTCAAATTATCAAAATTATTTAGGAATTATTGATAAGACTTCTAAGTGAGAAATTCTTTCCGTCTTAATAGAAAAACGCCGATACTTCCGATTTGATAGATATATTATTTACAGATAGATAGATTTAGACTTATTGGACCTTTCTCTTACATACTTAAGAACCATCTCAATAATCCAATAGGTGGGGTTTGTATTAAAGTCTGTAGGTACTTTAAAATCTCTAAGGTAAGGGTTTTTCACGCGGTCAAAGTCACGGACATCTACTATAGTATCAAGACAAGCGCGCTCTTAACTAGATCCCGCTCATTGTCCATCCAAGCGTAGTCGAAATATTTGTGGCATCAACCTCTGGCGTCTAGAGAAATATAAGTCCGTGGAGAAAATCTTTATAAATGTAGAAACAGTCCCATCTAAAAATACTGGAGATCTAATTTTGGAATGTAAATCTGTGCCCGTATAAGCTTTGTCATTTTCCTAGTGTAATTTATATTAAAGTTTCGCAATATTTTGTGGAGATTCTCGTGATGAATTTCGCGTCCCAATATCTTGGAACTTAAAACAAAAGACATTTTCTACGTTTGAAATATTTCGTTTTATAATCTGCGAATGTATTTCTATCCATTCCAGTGCCATTTCTATTTAGTTTTAAATGTAAACTCTTTATATTTTTTATGGCATTTTATTTTAACGCGGTCGGTTAGCAATGTGAATACCAACAATTGTAGAATTTTATTGCATCTTTAAGGCAACCCATATAAAACTAGCTGCGCCCAGCGGTTTTACCCGCAAAAAATAAGTACGTACAGGTATTTAGCTTGGCAAGTTCGTTAATGACACTCCCATGATATGCGGGCGACGGGAGGGGAAGGACTGTGCGGGTATGAAGTCGTGCGCGCGGACCATCGGGAGTGTTACGAACGAATTTTACTACCGATTTAAAAAAATGGCCGTGGTATTTAATTCAACGCGTTGGTTTCTTTCTTTTTTATCAGTGTTTATTATAATCCTCATAGCTCCATCATTTATAATTTTATAATTATACCTCATTTTATAATTTTGACAGCCTATGCTCCTAAGTACGGCATCACATCCAAGGACGGTATCCAATTACGGAATTTGGCCTGTGGTGGTTTCAAAGCCACCAAGCGTAAAACGTATTATTTAATAGGGATGATGACAGTTTTTTAAATTGTATATAAATTAAGAGTATACTAATAGTAAAGCAATTTTGTAAAAGGAACAGGGTATCTGCGATCATTACTTTCGGAGCTACAGGGATTTAAAGAGTCAGATTTGCGGCGCTGCCGCGGATCCCTGAAAAACGCCCCATACAAAATGGCTCGAAAAAATGACGTCATAGGCAATGTAATGATCGTTAGATTTGTATGCGCGTTCAAACAAAATTACCAATATCTTTGTTATTTGTGCGTTTATGCTTATAGTTCATGTATTAAAAAATGTCACATTTAATGTAAGGAAGCTAAAACTGTATGAATTTTCATCTAATTACGATAAAAAATTTTTAATAGTTTTTGAAATTTTATAATCTCATTTATTTTGCAAATATCCAGACAATCTTTGCTTTTTATGTATAAATTAGTTAACATTGACCCTATTTACCCGAATGTATCATAAAAATCAATATATTCAAACCTAGTCATCATCCCCATTGTCATGATTTTTAAAATTATGCCGAGAAAAATATTACAACAACATACTCGTACGTAATACAACCTTCGAAACTTCTTATTTTCTATCGTATATTAAATATAGCCTGTTGCTCCATTAAATATCAGCAGTTTGCCAGTGAAGGTCCCACCAAAATTCGTCCAGTCAATTCGAAGATTAGCCGGAACGTACAGACAAACAAATAGATATACAATTGTTTTTTGCTATGAGCGCCGTAGATTTAAACTTTGAACTTTGATAAATTTCTTAATGATAAAGATTCATTTATCATCATCATCACACAGGAAGTAAAAATTAAAGAAATCGTGATGATTGCTATTGTATGTTATAACTAGCGGACGCGTGTGACTTCGTCCTCGTGAAATTTAGTTTTTCACAAATCCCTCGGGAACCATAGATTTTTCCGGAATGAAAGTATTCTACGTGTTAAATTTATTTACCCATTCCAAATTTCAGCCAATTCGGTTTTAAATTGACAAAGTTTCATACAAACTTTCATCCCCTATTTCATCCCCTTGGGACCCCCCAAAATGATCAAAATCCTTTCTTAGCGGATGCCTACGTCATAACATTTTCCTGTACCTATGCCAAATTTCAGCCCCATCCGTCCAGTGGTTTGGGTTGTGTATTGATAGATCACTATGTCAATCAGTCACCTTTAACATACACATAAATTTTCTTTATTTGCACGTAAAGATGAAATTTGTTTTTATTTGTTTTGTTTTGCTTTGATCAACATCCCGATGCCGAACAGTAAGTTTAATAGAAATCACAAAGTGAAGTGAAACTGAGTGGGTCGATTGAGATTGCTTTGTTTTAACTTTATTATGAAAATTAAGGCTATTGTTAAGAAGTGGGTTTGTGAATTTATGAGCGTGCTCAAATAATGCTGAAGGTCTTTAATAATATCGCCATAATAAACATTAAAAACTTTGAATAGAAGTAAATGAAGTTAGAATTTATCTAACAAAGTATTTATGAAACAAATAAATTTTTAATGTATAAAGTTTTTTTTAAGAAGAAACTTTATAACTAAAAATTGTTCCCGTAGGGATACGGGGATAAAATATAGCTTATGTTACTTCCTGATAATGAAGCTTTATATTGGTGAAAGAATTTTTTGAAACAGTCCAGTAGTTTCAAAGCAAAAATACGATCAATCTAAATATATAAATGCAAAAGTCATCACAAAATCTCTAAAACTGATTGACGTCCAAACAAAGATAATTTTATACTATAGATTGGTTACGTCCCTACAAAATCACCGCAAAAAGTCATACGAATAATAGACTACAACACTGAGCGCATACATGCATAATTTTGTCTTTAAATCTATTATATATTTATATCCTGAACACACAACTGTTCAGGAAGTGTAAAAACTATATAGGCATACATTGTAGACGATATTTAAATATTATTCGTTTAATTAACGTTCGTTGTTGATCACAACTAACATTGGGTTTTTTCATGCGCTAACTTAATGCGTAACACATCTAACAGTATTTAATATACGTACGTACGTGCGTACGAAGATGAAATTTGTCAGGGAGGTAGTTTATATTTAGTAGGTGTCCGCTAAGAACGGATTTTACGACAGGACCGGATTAAAGAGGTCTAATGGCGAACGAAGTCGCGGGCGTTCACTAGTATTAGAATACAAGTGTTATGAAACTAAACTCTAAAGTATTTCTTCATTTTCAATTCAAGAAACTTGTAATAATTAATGTGATTATTAAGTTTTTAACAAAAGGCGTTCATTTCCTTTGTTCTGTCGCGGTAATATTCAATTTCCTAAAAGCAGCACTTCATTAGTTTTTCTTTGACACGCCCCGGTATACTGTATTGTCTGCAGTTCTCGCTTTACTCTGCTTCAGTAATGTGACCCCTTTCGCTTTTGTTTAGCAATTTTTTGCGACCTTTTAAGGAAGAAACTAGGGCGCCGCTTGGCGCCTCCGCTCAGGGAAATATTGTTGTCCGTCATTGAGGTTTAGTGGACTGAAATAACCGTTGTTTATACCGGACGCGTGGCAGTTACATTTTTTTTTGCTTTTTGCCTAAGGCGTAACGTCCCTTGGAGAGGTACTGTATCGAAATTAGTTAATAGACGAGTTTCAAATCCCGAAAAATCTCTTAAGTTTTTGACTTGCCCCTAACTCTACTTTAACCACAAAGTAACATACTCGTACATACTGTACAAGATTATTTTATTGGGGTTTTTTCGGGAAACACCAGATTACTGTAGATTACATTTTACTAAATTTTCCTTTCACATGTAAGGGGCCCTGTAGTCCGGGGAGCCCGCATTATTGATACGGCTGATACTGGTAGGTGATATGGTAGCTACGCCCCTGTTTTTCCAATTTTTCTCGAGACTGGTATTATATTCTACTTATCCCTAACCTAACTTAGTAGCCTATGTGTTAATCCAGGGTAAAATCTATTTCCATTCCAAATTACAGCCCAATCGCTTCAGTAGCCGCAGCGTAAAAGAGGAACAAACATACTTACATATTACACACAAACTTTCGCCTTTATAATAGTGTGATTAGTATGATAGGGACATATTGCTTAAAATTATGAATTGACCGACACAATTGCCTCCGAATTTTAACAACAAAAAAATTAATTTTATTAATATTATTTACAAGAAATATCAAATTTCCTATCCTAGATTCGTTATACTCAAAATAAAATCTACAAAATAATCTAATTCCGCAACAAAAAACCCTATTGTAAAAGTTATAAAATTAACTGCGACATTTTAGTACGATACAGGACAATTTCCCTCAGGTATCGTTTTCACCGACCAAAACTTTTCCAAAGAGGTCAACAGCGCGACCGGCTATTAGTTATTGCAATTTAGTCTCTATTTTCGTCTTCATAAGTATCATTTCTGTGAATTACCGCATTACAATTGCTGTTACGTTAAAAGGTGCTTGTCTGCTTTTCGTCGGTAATAATAAGACCAATAAGAGTTACAATATTTTATTCGCCATATATTTTTGACGGCTGTGGCGCAGTGGTATGCGCGGTGGACGAAGACGAAGGTCCTGTGTTCGATTCCTGGTTGTCCCGATTGAGGTTTTCTTAATTGGACCACGTCTGGCTGGTGGGAGGATTCGGCCGTGACTAGTTGTACGTAGTGCACGGCATATTCTGAGCTGTACACACTTTCTTTTTAACCGACTTCCAAATAGGAGAAGGTTATACGTTCGGCTGTATGTATGTTTTTTTTTATGTATGTCCAGCGATAATTCCGTAATTTATGGACCGACTTTGAAAATTCTTTTATTGCTTTGAAGGGTTTGATTAAGAGTTACAGACAGACATGCTGTCATAAGGATAGGGTACTGACTCTCTGTAACTTTTAGATTTGAATAAATATATTTTCTTTCTTTCTTTCTTAGTTACCATCCTACCGGCAATGACGTATTGTTAAACGATTTAGCGTTCCGGTGCGACGTCGTGTAGAAACCGAAAGGGATTTAGTCATCATCACTTATCATCAGGTGAGATTGTAGTCAAGGGTTAACTTGTAAATAAAAAAAAAATATCGAGTTACGTTTGCTAATGAGTATTCTGTTCGGAGTGCCTTTTCTGTAGCAACGACTGCAATGGAGGTCGTTCACCCCGGAGGGCGCAAAGCGTGTACTCAGCTATGCTGCATACAGCGTCCCACCCACTACATGACAAATGGAAAATTATTCAAGCATCAGATGTGACAACTAAAATATATGGTAAGTTAAAACTCCAATAGTGCACGTCTCGCGTTTATTATCAACTTCGTCCGCGTGGAAATCAATGTAAACTTTCAAGCCCTATTTCATCACTTTAGAGTTGGAATTAAAAAAAAAATTGAATCCTATTATATTTCGTATTTTTTTTATGATTTTTGACCAAATTTTTTAAACTGTAACTCTAAAAATTAAGTACTTTCCATACAAACTTTCAACCCCTATTTCACCACTTCTTATTTTATTTTCGCAATAAAAAGTTCTTCTCCGTATTATGATCTTAAATGGTGCCAAGTTTCATTTGAATTAATTCAGTAGTTTCAGCGTGATGTCCGAATAACAAAAAAACACGGACAGACTTAAATCTCAAATTGCGAATAAATGTATCAAATTTTCCAACTTTTTATTTGTTTGCATTTTAAGAAATTAAATATCACGTGTTTCAAACGGTGAAGTAAAAACATCTTGAGGAAACCTGCAAACCAGAGAATTTTCTTAATTCTCTGCGTGTGTGAAGTCTGCCAATCCGGATTCGGCCAGCGTGGTGGACTATAGGCTTAACTCCTCTTATTCTGCGAGGAGAATCGAGCTCAGCAGTGAGCCGAATATGGGTTGATAATGATGAAGTAAGTAGGTACCATACTTGTAAAAAAAATACTTTTCAACATTTAATTTTACGATATCGTTCACATTTCTAATTTATAGCTTTCTAGTAGTAATATTTTCTGCGGAAATCCGCGGACGGACGGACAAACAGACAAACGGTCATGGCGAAACTATAAGGGTTCCTTGTGAACCCTAAAATGAGTTAATTGAACAACATTGAATTTTATTATGTATCGAATACAATAAGGAACTTAAGCTAACTTATCCTAATAAGTATACAAATCATGCCCACGTGGAATGGTGGCAAGAATACTGGCTGCATTTCCGCGCTGGACAGCCAGGCTGATCCTTTGCGCAAAAAATGAGCCAGCCCTTCTGTCACCAAATTATGTATCTATGTATATATCTGTTTAATGTGTTAGTATAGATAGAATTATAAAAACATCGCTACAGAATAGTGCTACAAGGATCAATGAATTCATGTTTAATACGTCACAGCCAACAAGTTTGGTGTAACACCATTAAACTAGTAATATATCTACGTATGGGGCTTCATACATTTACGTATTTCCCACAGGAATCAGCCTACCATTCAGATAAACTTGTACGACAAACTTTATCACGGCTGTATGTACATAGTTCGGTCTGTGAATATTAAATCAGATGACATACGGGCCTATTCATTTCGATTGTTTGCCCTTTATATACTACACACACATTGATATTTATCTATCTGTTAGTTTACATGTTAACTTTTCTGTCTTCCAAACCAGTGGTAGAGTCTTTACAAATAGTTAAATTTGATGTTTAAATGTAAAGTAAGCCTACTGAAATAAACGAATGATTTCTTAAACTACTAGCTGTGTTTCCGCGGTTATACTCGCTTTAGTTTATATTAGATAGCATAAAGTCTTACTCAATAGGGATGATGACAGTTTTTTAATTGTATTTAAATTAAGAGTATGCTAATAGTAAAGAAATTTTGTAAAAGTGATCAGGATATCTGTGATCATAACTTTCGGAGCTACAGGGATTTAAAGGGCGCGGCGCTGTCGCGGATCCCTGAAAAACGCCGCGTAAAAAATGGTACGAATTAATGACGTCGTAGGTACATAGATTATGATTGTTAAATTTGTATGGAAGTTCAAAACAAAATTACTAATATCTTTGTTATTTGTGCGTTTATGTTTATAGTCCACATATTGAAAAATGTCATATTGAATGTATGGAAGCTAAAACTGTATGAATTTTCATCTAATTACGATAAAAGATTTTTAATAGATTTTGAAATTTTATAATTTTATTTATTTTCTTTTGACAATCTTTTTCTTTTTATGTATAAATTAGTTATTAACATTGACCTTATTTACCCGAATGTATCATAAAAATCAATATATTCAAACCTAGTCTTCATCCCCATTGATGGCAAACTATAAGCTTAAACATTTTTTAAATTATTCAAAGTTTAACTTACTCTTTAGCTTTATAATATTAGGTAGGTACTTAATAAGTAGGAGTCAACTTTCAGTAACTACGCTAGCATTCGTAGTGATCAAATTATAAGAATAGTAAGTAATATGTACGATTTCTTGATTAATAATATGTTAGCGCTTCAATGAATCTGAATTTTCGCTTCTAGGTACGAAACAGCTTGAATGTCTTATACTTTTTTTTCTTATCTTACATAATTTATAAACAATTCCAGACACTGCGAAATGCCCATGTTCATCACACAAATATTTTCCAGTCGAAATCGAACCTACAGCCGTAGATGTAGAGATCAGGGTCAGACTTTATCTCGAACCTAACTTTGAATACTTAATAAAATGAATGTGTTTTACAGAACAACCTGCTTTACCGACAGAGTGCAGTGTACCTACATTTTGTGAACCAACAGTGAGGCGCGTATTGTCTTTGTTCTAAGCGCAACTTAAATAAATGAGGTCACATCTTGCAGGCGCGCTAGGACGGGGTAAGGACGGTACATACATTCATCTTATTTGTCCTGTTTTCGCCTGTTTCTTTCTTACCTTAATAGGGCATGATATAGTGCCTAGTCTGGAATAAGAGCGTTTGTTGCAAGTTTTATAAAGTGCTTTCGTTACGTGAGCAGTTTTGTTTAGTGCTAACATTTATTGTAAGAATGTACCTGTACTAAAAATATATCAAACTTTTTTTAATATGACCAGTATTTCTTTTCCCCTCAAACTACTCGGTGGTGAGTCCTTTGCCGTTAAGGTAGTGAGGATTTTGAAGGTATTTGGGTCTGTCTGTATTATTATTATCAGCCAGGATCTAAAATTGGCTCTGAATTAAATCAATAAAATAGCCTGATGATGATGATGAGAGCCGTGATAGTGGATATGACATTTGCCTCCGATTCCGAAGGGTGTGGGTTCGAATCTGGTCTGCGGCAAGCACCTCCAACTTTTCGGTTGTGTGCATTTTAAGAAATTAAATATCACGTGTCTCAAACAGTGCAGGGGGCCTCGTGGCAGTTTGATACTGTTACTGTCACGTAACGTAAACGCGAATTTCTAAGGAATTGAAACAGTGCCATCTAGTGGCACTACTGCACAACTGTTTCAATTCCATATAAATTTGCGTAAACGTCAACGTGATAGTAACAGTATGAAAATATTGAAAACTCCCACTAGGCACACAGGAAAACCATCGTAATTAAACCTGAGAATTTTCTTAATTCTCTGTGTGTGTGAAGTCTGCCAATCCGCATTGGACCAGCGTGGTGGACTATTGGCTTAACTCCTCTCATTTTGAGAGTGAGAGCAGTGAGCCGAATATGGGTTGATAATGATGAAGAAGCAGTTCTGGTATTACCTGGTACTGTCCCCGGGTGGAACACGACAGCATGGTGCCGGTGTCGTTGGTGAACTCCACGTGGTGGGGCGGCTCTGTGATGGCGGGGGGGTTGTGGAGCTCGGGGGTTGCACGTACTGCTGCAAACAAACGTGTAGTAAGAGATGGTAGTCGTTCCTTATTTGAATATAATGAGGATTGAAAACTGCCTCATTGGTCCCGTGGTAAGCTGGTTCGGCTACGGACATGAAGTCCAGGGTTCGAAAACCGGGTCAGGCCAACTAAAAAAATACGTTATTTCGATTTTTCTTACAAGAAACATCTTAAAAGCAAGCAGCCTGGTGCTGGGAAGCCTACGATGCCGGTGGTCGATGGGGTCCCAAGGTGCTGGAATGGCAACTCCGCACTGAAAAGCGCAGTGTAGGTCGACCCCCCACTAGGTAGACTTTGTGCAGTGAGCGTTTTCTTTGGAAGTTCATGCAAGAGGCCCATGTCCAGCAATGGACGTCCATCGGTTGTTCATGATGGAAAAGGATAATGGATAATTACTTCCTCTATCTTCCAGTGAAATCCCCACTAAAAACGGTGCAGTCTGGTAAATCTGATCAGGTAGATAATAAAAAATTCTAGAAAGTCCGATTATTTCGTGTAAATAACTTTAAGCACTTGCGAAAACAATCGTTTTGATCATAGACAGACACTTCCATTTTATTTATATGTATTGATTATGGTAGGACATTATAATTACAAAGATGTGTTACAAAGAACACAAGTTCAGTTGATATGCCTCGCAGTTATAGCATACATTAATATAAAACTGCTTGTTATATCTTTACCTAGTTTTACAGAATTTAAGGAACTATAATTTATATTTCACTTCGTTGGATTGTTTTTGCTATAGTTACTCAGCAATAAGATTAGTTGCCTAAACTTTACGTGTGAAACTTTCAGAAGTTCCACAAGCGCACAATACATAAACGTAAAATATTCTATTAAAGTTGACGACAAGTTTTACTAGCAAACAAGTTCTTGTCTTGTCTTGTCTGCCAGTGAATTTAACTACGAAAGCGGGTCAAGGCTTTTACTTAAGTTACTCAATAGTTATTTGAATCCTGAGGGAGACTTTAAGGGAAGAATGGGCCAAATGCCGAGGGTTGGGTTTAATAGCATTTACAACGCCGAATCCTTACCAGTGTTTCCTATAAAGTGTTTTACAAATTGTTTTATCCCCAACGTTAAAGATAGGATCTGTGTAGAGTTGATACGGTCAAACAAATATCAAATTTGTTTGTTACTAATACTCCTACCCTACCAGTAGCCTACCCCTACCCTACCCCTACCCTACTCCTACCTACCCCTACCCTACTTTTCTGTTTAATTTTGTACACCTTGTGTCCGAAAAACCCAAATATCTTACGGTACCCTATTTTTTTCCAAAATAAAATTTAGCCTATGTTACTTGTGGATAATGTAGCTTTCGAATGGTGAAAGAATTTTTAAAATCGGTCCAGTAGTTTTTGAACCTATTCATTACAATCAAACAAACAAACATACAAACAAACTTTTCCTCTTTATAATATTAAGTATAGACTAAAGTTTTTACAGATGTATGGATGTTTGTTACTCTATCACGCTGAAACTACTGAGCCAATTTATCTGAAATATGAAACGGTGGTAAATTATACCCTGGATTACACATAGGCTACTTTTTATTCAAATAAAATTCATGGTTCCTGCGGGATTTGTGAAAGTATACCACTAGCATAAATTAGAAAGTCCGTCTGAAGTACCTTTTCACGACTAAACTACTGAACCGATTTAGATAAATTTCGGTACAGTGAAAATATGTAAAAAGGAAAACCGTGATAGCCCAGTGGAGATCACCTCTGTGCCTCCCATTCCAGAGGGTGTGCGTTCGAATCCGGTCCGAGGCATGCACCTCCAACTTTTCAGTACGTTATATCTAAAAAATTAAATATAACGTTTCTCAAACATCGTGAGGAAACCTGCATACCAGAGAATTTTCTTAATTCTGTGAAGTCTGCCAATCCGCATTGGGCCAGCATGGTGGACTATTGGCCTAACCCCTCTCATTCTGAGAGGAGACTCGAGCTCATCAGTGAGCCGAATATGGGTTGATAATGATGATGATAATGACAGTGAGAATGCTACGTTGGAGCAGAACATATACTACTTTTATCCTGGCAAAATCCACGGAGAGAGTAATATGATGACCTTTTGATCTTCGATCTTGGAACACATTGTCAATGTAAAGAAAATCAATAAGCTGTCAGACAGTCTGTTATCACAAACCTATAAATAGTTATCTATGGGCAGGTCGATGCCGCAAACCGCATCCTTCGATTTCCGTTTCATTTCGCTATACAAATGCTATTTCCGCGTAGACCTACTTAATTATCTTCTATATTCGTATTACTACCATATAAGTACCTACAGTGTGTCGATAATACACACTGTAGGTACTTATATGGTACTCGTAGTACTAATACATATAAATAAAATTTAAATCTATCCGTTATTTCAAAATAACTGTATTGTTTCATAAATATTTGTAAGTAGAAAACATACTCAAGCGTTTTTAATTTTTTGTCTGTCTTTCTATTTGTCCGGGCTTCAGAACGGTTAAACAGATTTTAATGAAACTTTCACTGGAAGATAGAGGAGGTTAGGTTTATGGTTAACTTTTAATTATTTTTTTTCCAGAAAAAAATACATGGAATCCGCGGCATTTGTGAAAAACAGAATTTCAAACATACAAAGTCGTAGGCGTCCGCTGGTAAGAATTATACTTGGAAGAAATATGAACCGAGTATTTCATATTCAGGATCTCATTGTCTAAAGTCTTATAAAAAACTATCTTATATCTTCAAATATTTTGTTGTAAGCTTTTCTTTGCCTATGTTATTATTGTAAAAGTATGACCAGTACAAAAAACAATTACTTTAATTTAAAACCACCATTTATTACAATGTCTTTTGTTCGTTGACTAAAAAAAGAAAAAAAGCAGTTCAGTCCATCCAGTAAATTGAATTACATTTTACGTAGGTACATGTTTATAAAAGGTTATTGAATGTCTCGATATGTCATTCACTTTGAAATTTGCGAATCTCCTCGCAATTTCCTGTAATTATATCTCATCGTAGTCAAAGATGTATAAACAGCTGTACAACCCGCCACTCGATGCTGGAACACCTATTCGCGAGTCTCAATCCAAATTTAGCTTCTCTCAGAAGTTGAAGAAGTTCCTGTTATATAGGCAAAAAGAGTTAGAGGATTATGCAGTGGAGGCATCAATTATTTAGTGGGACCTTTAGATGCAAATAACATATTTAGGTACAGTCTATTAATTGGTATAAGTATTCATATTTCTATTTATATTATATGTATATATATGTCATATTAATTATTGTATGTTGGCATTTATCTTTATGTTATTATCATTTTATTTATACGCTCTTATCAAGGTTTTTTGTTTTTGGTTTTTTTTTGTGTCTTATTATATGAATTTTTATTTTGAATGTATTTAAAGTATTTTGATTAGATGTTTAGTTTATAATTATAACTGACTGTGACGTCACCCGGGTCTCAGCTGAAAATCAGCGCTGCGCATTGCTTTCCAGCGATGAACGGCTTATGCTGAGCTGTAAACCCTTTCTGTTTAGTGTCACAGACAGTCATGTAATATCTAAGATAGGATGTACTGTTTGTGACACTAAAAAGTGAATAAACTTATTTTCTTTCTTTCTTTCTTTCTTCTTTACAACCTAAAGGGTTGCGAACTCTTGAAACCACAAAATAGAGTAAATTTTCTTTGTTTATTTATTATTGCATTGTTGGTTTAGTGGTTAGCCAACAGAAAATAAAGTACTTAAGCTGTGTACATAGTTCAAAGAGCCGATGGATCATGGTGTCCCAAGGTGCTGGAATGGCGACCTCGCACCGGAAAGCACAGTGTTGGTCGACCCCCCCTTCTAGGTGGACCGTGGATATCAAACGGGTTGCAGGGAGCCGCTGGATGCTGGCGGCTCGAAACCGTCGTGTTTGGATGTCCATGCAAGAGGCCTATTTCCAACAGTGGACGTCTACCGGCTGATAAAGATAATGATGATGAATATGAAGATCTCTACTTCTTATATCCGTGGGTAAGACAATGTTATTTCGGATCATGGAGTATTGTGTACTATTGAGCTTTTATTTATCCTAAAAAGCTTTTTAAAAAGATGGAGATCTTTCAAGTTTGGTAACTTTATAACCACTTACGTATTTATTTGATAGCTGTGAGTTATGGTAAGCAAAGCTCTATTGTTAAGTTATTCTGGATGGAGCTACGTATTAGTTTTGGTCTCCTCTTGTATAAGGTTATACGAGCCTCGAGAATAACTCTTCTTATCCGGAAAACGCGCAGAGGATCTTTACTACTACGAGACATTTTGGCATATATGCCAAAAATCTAATGTCTAGTCCAATGCGGATTAGCAGACATCACACACGTAGACAATTAAGAAAATTCTCAGGTATGCAATTTCCTCACGATGTTTTTCCTTTACTTTGAGACAAGTGATTTTTATTTCTTAAATGCAGTTAATAGTTGGAGATGCATGCCCCGGACCGCATTCGAACGTACGCCCTCAGAATCGAAAGCAGAGGTCATATCCATTGAGCTAATCCACTATAGGATCTACAAATTCAGCTTCACTACAAGCATTACTAAATTGTGTCATCCAAATTTATGGATGGAAAGAAAGGATGATCCTTTCCTCATTCTTGAATCAAATCATCCGATCTACCATCCATAATCAAGAAACGCTTTGTGAAATCTATTTCATATAAATGATCAAAGAGAGAAAGGATTAAAAAAGGAGGCAAAACAAAATTTTATTACATCGCAAACCGTTCGTTATTCAGGTAGGTCGATAACATCTGACATCGTGAAATCTCAGACCTATAGATACATAGATAGGGTGACGCCGCAAACCGTTGCCTTCGATTTCCGTTTAATTTCACGACAGCGGCTGTTCTGTTATTTTATGTAGACTACCTTTGTCCAACGGTTTTGCCCACTGGAATACCGTTTCTGTTGGAATATCGATCTTTACAGACTCTAAAATTATTATTACCATGAGCTCGCCAACGTGTATTACATTATATGATATGACGCATATCAACGACAGTGATTATATCATCATTATGTGGTACATGACACATCGAAATGTGTCCTAAGTCCTAAGACTTGTAACCTTCGGTCTAGGTTTAAAGGATCCTATCATAATGCATTTACACTCACCTTCCCTGCCCGACATGTTTGCGTGACCACACTAAACAATTTATGATCAATAATTACGACATAAAACGTTATCAATAATTACCACCCAAAACATTATAAATAATTACAACACAAAGCATTATTGGTCAAAATCACAAAAGCTTCTAGCAGCGTGACGGTATTCACGCTGCCTAACAAAAAACTGAACTGAAGTCTTCAAATCTCCTCTTATTTATATTCTCGTACTCGAAGAACTATTAACAAGTAGTTGTGGGTCTACTCCAACTCCAAAATCATCAGGCCAGCGCAATGTTGTGATCTGTTAAAATACCCCGGTGAATCGATAATGATATTTTTTAATTGTCAATACTTTGAAAAGTACAAATTTGGTTCCGTTACAAGTTACTCATAGTACTTGCAACACAAAGTTCGGGCTTTGTGTTACTTTCGCATGTTTGTTTTCTGTGTTCAACATAAAACTGCACAAAGCTTTCTTCTTCCGGTGCCTAAGACATTTTGAGTTTCAAAATCAACTTTTTGTCATGGTTTGGTATATTGAAAGAAGTTCAAAAATGATAATTGTATTATTAAAATAATAAATAACTTCAACAGATTGTAGGTATATTTCCAAAATATCAAAATTTGTACCTGTCTCTTTGGCTATATATATGAAAGTGTGATATAGCATATAGTGATTTATGGCTAAGTGAACATCAGAGGATAAGCTGACATAATCCAAGACGACATTCTATATCTATAGTAAGATATAATATTCAGTTTTGACTTCATATCGACATTGCTTGAAATAAAATGTTAATTAACTCGGAAATATATGTTGTTTTGTGAATTTTAACAAACACAATTTTATTATTGCTATAATAATTATTATTTTTTTTATTCGTTTTATAAAAAATTCTAATGCGTTATGTATTTGTTTACCATCTACATTTGAACTTCATTGTATATCGCATCTTTTTGGCGTGTTTAAATTAATTTAATATTTATTAATAAGGGAAAAATAATCTTGGCAAAAATACAATTATTTGAAAAAAAAATATTGCTTGTTAAATAGTAGTAATTATCGATTTTTTCTCTCATTTATTTATTTCTCCTTTTTTTTAAATTTTTAACAATGTTATACATAAAATATACAAAACACTATTAAAAACTTATAAAAAATTCAACCTTCCCGCTGCGGGACATTTGAGTGCCCAAGCAACCGGTGGTCAAGGCTCCAGAGTGAGGAACCTCCTCACAATACGCGCCGTCTCAAGAATCACTGTCTTTTGTATCCGACTCTTGATCCAACAGTTAAGCGAAAGCTTCTTAAGGTGTTGGTCGAAGCTTTTCGCTATAAGACCATTGACTGGAACAACTATCGGAACAATAATAGGTGACTCAACATTCCACATGGCGGTAATCTGGTGAGCAAGGTCCAGTATTTTAATACTTTTTCCTTTTCGGCTTTAACCAGATTATCGTACTAATTATTATTATTATTATTTTTTATTTGTGTTTCAATACTGCAGTTGGTACTATATGTACACAATGTCTCGTATTAATCACGTGTTGGTCTTTACGAATGTCTTTGTCCACAAACAGTCGTACAGTTCCTAAAACTTGTTGTTCGTATACGGGTATATATGACAGTTTGGTTTACCTACAAATAATACCTAAGTTTAATTTACTCGTATATTGTCTTGACTGCCTCTTGGACTATAATTAATTGTGAACTTTGTGAAGATAAAGGGAACGCTCTCGGCTGATTTGAGTTCTGACATGTTCTATGTCTGTTCTGACGTTAATATCTCTGATTTGTGTGCGAGTCGTGTTTGTCTGATGTAAATGTTAACTAATGACAATGAAAGCCTTTATTAGGGCCTGTTCACACGTGGCGATACGTTTCATCTATATTATTATCAGCCTTTTTAAAGTATCCTTGTTGATATAGGAGATTTGGAGCTTAGACCCATAAAGCTGCTTCAATTTGGGATCGCGTATCTCTGTCTCTCTCTCTCTATGTATATTATGGTGTTCGACAGAGTGCGATAAGGACGAATTCGCAACTACAGCAGATGTAGATTGAGGCTTAACAAGACGTCCGAGGCATGGAGGTGTGACATTACCAACTTGACAACTCCGGGCAATGTTTACTGAGAATTTCTTCATAATTATCAACCATATTCGGCTCACTATTGACCACGAGTCTCTTCTAAGAATGAGATTGATTAGGAGATTTGATTGATTAGGTCATGCAGGTCACGATGATTTTCCTTCACCGTCCGAAACAAATGATATTATATTTTTTAAAATGCACATATCTGAAAAGTTGGAGGTTGGAGGAAAACCTAAGCCCTCCGAATCGAAGGAAGAGGTCATATCTACAGGGTTATCACGAAAAGCTCCAATAATTTCATAATAATCCTTCCTACTTAGGGCTCGAACTAAGGTCCGTAATTCGTAGCAACATAACCTAACCACTATAGCGACAAGGTATGGGTATAGGTAAAATATAAAATAAGTAGATATATAAAAATAATATTATAATAAATAACAATTAATTTAAAGTAATAGCTAGTTAAAGACTAAGAATAAGTTATTGCACTTTATCTTAGTAGGTATATTAATTATTATACTATAAAATAAGCCAAATAAGTAGGCTAGATCACAATTTTATGAAGTACCAAATTGGTATTTTCTTTATAACAGAGAAAATAAAATAAAAATTTCACAGGTTTAAGAGCTAGATTGAGAAAAATCGGCCGATTTAGTCATTTTTGTTATCCCTAGATCGTATCTGGTTTATATACAATACACACGGCTGAAGTCGCGGGCAATAGCTTGTGATAAAGGGAATCCTTGTATGTAATTTGAATCATGTTCTCATAAATCTTTGATCTGTTTGTGAGTTCAATTGTCTAGCTTGGATGTGAATAATGATATAGGTGAAGGTTGTTACGTGGATTGATATGACAATTATTGTTATCATGTAAGGCTTTCAGATTGTACGTAATTTATGGAGTATTTGTTTTGTTATTCTTATCCAACAACGAAATAGTCTGAATACTTTCGGATTAATTCATACCTACTTATTTATTAATATCCCCTTTAAGGGTTGGAAAATTTTTTATAAATATAAATCAGCCATTTTTCAAGTTGGTATTTTTGATTTGGTTTATGGTTTAAAGACAGTCGAATAAATTTAAAACACATTTTTTAAGTAATTTGAAAATATTATCCGGGGGTAAAATAGGTGTTAATTTTTATATGCAGATCTGTAAATTTTAACCCTAGGGGGTTATTTATGTAATTTTTTTTTGAAAGTCTATTATTTTTCAAGTTACACTTACGGTGTTATCGGTACAAGTTATCGGTAAAAAAAATAGAAAACCAGTATCAGTTTCATCCCCTTTTTAACCCCATTGGTTAAAGAGGGGATGAAAACTGATACTGGTTTTCTCACGGACAAAGTCGCAGGCGCCTAAATATCAATCACTCAACTGTTTCAGAAGATTTTAGAGAAGTAAATCTCTAGTATATAATTATAATGCTAATAAATACAATGGTTATTTTCTACTATAGAGTTACGTGCTTACAAAATCACCGCAAAAAGTGATATCTAATTTAGTGACTCCACTCCACATGCAAAAATGTGTTTACTTACATTACATATTTATGTATATATATTATATAGATTTTAGACTTCCTAAACACACAAATCGACATTTTAGACTATATTTAGGTATTATGTGTTTAAATAACTTTCGTTATTAAATAAGCGACTAAATGAAATTAAGACAATTATGCACAGAATCAAAGTCACCGACATAGCTCAGCGAGTTGCGAAGCTGAAGTGGCAATGGGCGGGGCACATAGTTCGAAGAGCCGATGGATGTTAAGATCCCAAGGCGAATGTAAAATAATGGAAAATAGAATGGCGACCCCGCACTAGTAAGCGCAGTGTTGGTCGACCCCCCACCAGGTTGACTGACGACATCAAGCGAGTCGCAGGGATTCGCTGGATGCAGGTGGCTCAGTATCGTGATGTTTGGAAGTCCCTACAAAAGGCCTATGTCCTGCAGTGGACGTCCAGTTCTACAGATCAAGTCACTAAACAAAGTCTCACTTAACATCTATTCCCAGTACAGGCTAGTTGGACAGAAAAGTCCAATGTTGGTCATGCTAAAAAATAGAGCACTTTTTTCCAAAAATAAAATAAGAATACGCTGGAAACAAAATCAAAAACGTACGGAAGCTACGCAGACAGAGCTGTCAGTTTAAATTAGAACAGAAAATGTAAAAAAAAGCTTTAGTCTAGCTTCCTCTGTTGTTTGGTCGGCGTTCTTTTTGCGATGCACTGCGTCTATGTCAATATGCCATGAACAGAGCGGCTTTGGGAGGAACTTAGTTCTAATATTTTCACTTTTGTATTGAAACTGAAACTATCTACGACTAGCTACGCCACTGTTCATCTGATACATGGATTTTATTGGCAGTCGCTACACAGTGCTGTAAAGTTAAATGTACATTTAACTTTACACTTTGACGGCCTTCGTGGCGCAGTGGTATGCGCGGTGGATTTACAAAACGGAGGTCCTGGGTTCGATCCCCGGCTGGGCAGATTGAGATTTTCTTAATTTGTCCAGGTCTGGCTGGTGGGAGGCTTCGGCCGTGGCTAGTTACCACCCTACCAGCAAAGACGTACCGCCAAGCGATTTAGCGTTCCGGTACGATGCCGTGTAGAAACCGAAAGGGGTGTGGATTTTCATCCTCCTCCAAACAAGTTGGTCCGCTTCCATCTTAGACTGCATCATCACTTACCATCAGGTGAGATTGTAGTCAAGGGTTAACTTGTAACGAATAAAAAAAAAAAAACATACGAGTATATTATCTAGTGTTCGGTGTACAACCGCAATTTATTACATAAGTTAGAACTTTGCTATTGGAGGAAGTCTTCGGCCGTGGCTAGTTACCACTCTACCGGCAAAGACGTAACGCCAAGCGATTTTTAGCGTTCCGCTACGATGTCGTGTAGAAAACGAAAGCGGTGTGGATTTTCTTCCTACTCCTTCTTCCATCTTAGATTGCATCATCATTTAACATCAGGTGAGATTTTAGTCAAGGGCAAACTTGTAAAAAAGGTACGTGATAATATCATGATCATCAACTTTTAAAAAGTCCACTAAAGGGCATATTTTTCAGCCAGACCTGGGCCAATTAAGAAAATCCTCAGCGACTTAGCCGGGGATCGAACCCAGGACCTCCGTCTTGTACATCCACCACGCATACTACTGCGCCACGGAGGCCGTCAAAAATACCTGTTCTGTAATTTATTAAAAAAAATAGTTTAATAGTATTATGCGTATTACAAACTTTAAGATACAGGATATAAGAGCTTATACATTTATTTAAGAACGTATTTGAAATTGCTGTTGATTGTACTTATTTTCTATTATGTGATTAAGACCCTATTACGAATGAGATAAGAACTGAATTCGTTTGCTGATCTCTCGGATGCAAAGTATCCAATCTCGGCGCACTGATTGCCTCCATTCAGGATTGTTGTATCATTAGGCGCTAATAATGACTGTTTTAGTGTACCGTGTCGTGTAATTGAAAAAGAGCACAGTATTGCTGAAGAAATAGTTTTAAAGTGTAGTTAAGTGTAGGTACCTACCGTGTCGTGTAATTGAAAATACCGTGTCGTGAATTTCAGCACAGTATTGCTGAAAATGGCTTTTTGACAAGTGTAGGTAATTTTTTTTTGCTTTGACTTCCTCCTGTCCTGTGTCATAAAAAAAAAATAATAAGTTTACATAATACTAATTTTGTTATTTAGTTTTGTTATTGGTTACTATTTCAGCCTTTAGCTGCCACTAATTGAACGCACCTTAATCCTTGAAGGCGCCTTTAAGTTACACCCTCGTTTCCAAAGTTCTTGTAAACTATAATTGAAATAAATGAATTTTGACTTTGAACAGTAATTTGAGTAATAATATTTTGACAGAAACAGTAACCAAAAACATATTTACAGAAATAAAATAGCTATCTTTTTCAGAACTAAAGTAATTACTAAACAAAAATTTTAAAATAGCTTTTCATAAAGTTAAATTAATTAATAGATTAATTTGAAATTGAGTAAAGTTTTAAGTACATTATAATATACTCTATCTAACTCTATAACATTATTTCTAATGTGTTCGAGAAAATTTATCAAGTAATATAATATGCCACAGAGCGTATAATAAACAGAATTTCCAGCCACAGAACTCCACAGCTATTACAGTAAATCATTGTTATAACCAAGATACCACGCTATTTGCCGGTTCATCCTGAATAAAGCGAATTTCATGAGCATTTGTGATATTAACATAATATTGTCAGTCAATTCTGTAGTAAATATTCCTAAGTTTATGTTTCTAATCAAGTAGGTTTATGTTCCTTTATGTCTAACATTGGTTATCAAAATTATGCTTTGTTTTAACGATTTTACGAGCTATGCTCGAAGTATCTCTGCGAGATCGAATTAGAATTGAGGAGATTCGCAGAAAACCCATAGTTACCGACAATGAGCGGGGTACATAGTTCGAAGATTCGTTGATGGAATGGCGACTCTACACTGGCAAACGCAGCTATGAGTAGATTGACTTCAAGTGAGTCGCAGGACCTTTAGGACCTTGGTGTTCCTATTATATAGAAAAGTCGTATTATAGTGTCAATGATTACGTAAATGACAAAATTGCTTGGAAATGAAATGTATTACATGACAGGCTACTTATATACCTATTGTTAAATGGTGATAAACTAAAAAAGGATAAACCTGGCTGAGTTTGTTGTGGGCTCTTTTCGGACCAAGGCGCGTTTGGAACCCTCGTAACTTTAATTTTAAGTTTTCGAATAATTATTATCACCATTATCTTAAGTTTAATATTATTACCTGACGTTTCGAAAGAGCTTGTAAACTAAGCCTATTTGAAATAAATGAATTTTGACTTTGACTATTTACAAAAAGTCTATGTCCTTCAGTGGACTTCATCGTCATGAAGTACTGGTTTCTATTCCTGGTCCGGGATTTGAGATATTGAGTTTTTCTAGTAGAAAAAAACTTCAAGAAATTCTTAGCAGTTACATCTGGATATTGATCAATACAGTCCAACATTAAAGTTATTTCAGATAGCATGGGTACGGTGACTGTCGCCTGTATTACATTCATAATACATACTATTATCGTGAAACGCGGCAAACTTTCAAGAGTGAAACGAACTGTAGCACCATAACCCGCCAACATGCATTGAAACAGCGTGGTGGTTATAAGCTACAAATTCCTTCATTTATAAAGCAAGATGCGTGGCCATGCAATACATAAACTTTACAGTTAAAATTGAGACAAACATAGAAGTAGTAGCTACATTTTTGTATTTATCAAAGACGTGACATTCTGTATAGTGGATAGTAGATTCTTCTTGCATTGCAAGTATCACGGCTAATTTCAGTAGTAGTAGCAATATTTTTCAGAGTAAATATTAAAGCTAGTGACGCGCGCTCGGATCACTCATTAGCGGGACAATAGAGTGCGGTACAATGGCGCATAAATAATCACAGAACAATACTCTACTCTTTCAATGGAGAGCCGAGATTATAAACTATGCTTAATGGCTAATACTGGGTAGTTAATATCATGTTTGGTAAATATAATGTATTATTTTTCCAAGCTTATACGACTATAATCAACCTTCATTATTATCCTCCGATGGACGTCCACTGCTGAACATGGGCATAGACGTAATTAGCGGGTGGGCCGGGTGGGCCGGGCCCACCCAAGAATGGTCCAGTGCCCACCCTAGGATACTGGGCTACCGATTTGAAATTCTATGATGGACGCGGAAATACTAATAATTTTACACGAAATATCATTTAAAATATCAAATAATAACCATTACAGCTGATATCAAAGAAAAAGATTATAAAAAACGTATTAAGACCTTTCGGGTACCTAACCTAGATACAAAGAAAAAATAATAAAATAAGTCGAATCATATCAGAGTTCTGCGTCCACAAATTTTGTTAACGAAATTTTTATGTAATGAACTATAAACATAAACGCACAAATAACAAAGATATTACTAATTTTGTTTGAACGCCCATACAAATCTAACGATCATTATGTACCTACAACGTCATTAATTCGTACCATTTTGTATGGGGCGTTTTTCAGGGATCCGCGGTAGCGCCGCAAATCCGACTAGCTCCAAATGTAACGATCACAGATACCCTGTTACTTTTACAAAATTGCTTTATTATTAGCACACTTCTAATTTTTAAACAATTTAAAAAACTGTCATCAGTTTAACTGAAAATCAGTGCTGCATACTTTTTTTTGTATAGGAAGTATGTAGCAAAATGCTGAGTTTGGGCCTTTTTCTAGGTTATGCCACATATTGCAGGGCGTTCTTCTTTTATTGCTCTACCTATAAGCTATATATTTAGAATTTAATATGTGAGACACTGCCTAAAAATAAAGATATTTCTTTCTTTCTTTCATCATCCCTATTGTGACTATAAGACCCATAGTTAACGACAAAGTCATAATGCAATCATAGTGCGGTACAATGGCACATAATAATCACAGAACAATACAGTCCGAGAAGCCCACAACAAACTCAGTCGTAATTTTAAGGACTTGAGAAAATACAGTTATTAAGCTATTGCATAACTTCTATTGCGAGCCTTGAGCGCGGGGACCGAATCCAGAAATTCCGTAACGAAAAAACCTCACGCTCGCCACTCCGACGGGCACGGAGGTGTGGCTTGAAGGCCGTGCATCGTCTAACGTCGTTTCAGTTCGGCAGTCTTCGACACGGCGTTGTGTGCGTGCGATTAGACGTATTGTACGACTCTATGAAACTCGCACGAATCGAGACGAGCTGCTCCGAAATCGGACGAATATATAAGCAGCTGTTTATGAGAAAGTATATAGGTGTATAGGTATTTTTGTACAACAGTGAATAGCTTACTTAGCAATATAGTACTTGTAAAATTTGTGTATAAAATGTTTTGAATATGAATGAACAAAGTGCATTTATTATTAACTAGCCGACGCCCGCGACTTCGTCCGCGTAAAACTCGATGTAAACTTTCCACTACCCCTATCCTACCCCTAGCCTATCCCTAGCCTACCCCTACCCCTACCCTACTCCTACCTACCCCTACCCTATTTTTCTGGTTGTTTTTTTACACCTTGTGTCCGAAAAACCCAAATATCTTACGGAACTCTATTTTTTTCCAAAATAAAATTTAGCCTATGTTACTTGTGGATAATTTAGCTTTCGAATGGTGAAAGAATTTTTAAAATCGGTCTAGTAGTTTTTGAGCCTATTCATTACAATCAAACAAACAAACAAACAAACATACAAACAAAGTTTTCCTCTTTATAATATTAGTATAGATAGTATAGATGAAGAAAGTCACGTAAAATAAATAATTATAATTGCATAAGTTGATACAAAATGCAGGCAGTCCCCGAGTGCAACACGTCTTTTTTTGTAGTCACAGAGAGACACTTAAAATTTATGTGTGCTTAGACCCTTAGGCAGTTCTATACTTTAGAATTTAGATAGACATCCTACCCACTGTCTTGATCTCCAAGGTTTCTCAAAGGATTAATTGAGATCGGCTCGGTGCTCTAGTGAAATCGAACGCGTCGAGCAAATCACGGGCTCCGAAGCTAAGCCACATTTAGATGTAGTACATAATACTATGAAGCCGTATAAAGGGATGATTTGATCAGCTTCGCATAACATACTATTGAGTTACTAAAGTAATTCAATAACTGGGTGACCGAGATTCTCTCACTTTCTTTTTCTTTTTTTAAATAGTAGGTATCTTGTAGATTCGTAATTCGTGTAGTGTTGAATGTATTGAGTTTATGTTACATTTTCAACTTCGATCTTATGATCTTATGATGGAAATTCTTATTTAAGTAACAGGAATAAATTTTAGTAAGTAACGATTTTTACATAACCCACCCCTTTTGGAACTAAAACAACAATTGTCACGAAGTGTCTAAAAAATAAATGTACTAATATCTTATTGAATGAGCATGTTTTTAAACAAGATGTACAACTTTGCCTAGTACATTTTTTTCAACGTGACCGTTAAAAGTACATGCAATAAAAAAAGTCAAACATAAAAAATATATTAGGCCCGTTTTTTGGAAAAAACTCACTTTTTAGAAGAAAATCCAAAGGCCACTATTCAAAAATAATTACCAAGCATAAATTAAATGCTTATGGTATGACTAGACTGCATTGAAGTTACGGATTATTGTATTTTGTACCAAAACCTATATAACTTAATAACCGGAGTAAAATTCGGATCACTTTTTGCGGTGATTTTGTAGGGATGTTACCGATCTATAGTTTGTAATTATCATTGCTAACAACTACTATTGATAATGATAATGGCTGGTACCGACTGTTTAACGTGCTCTCCAAGGCAAGGGTTTGCTAAAAATTTCTCAGAAAAAAGAAAAGCGTAGTATTTTACAGTTTGACCCAGAAATTGAATCCAGAACCTCCTGATACTAAGCCACATGCTACTCACTGGACCAACGAGGCCCTTTAATAATTTTTACCTCGAAATGAAATTCTTTACCAAATAAAGAGAAACAAGCAAATGTTCCACAATTATGCTGTCTTTTTATGCCTTTCGTTGCCTCAAAGAGATCGCAATGGCGATAAGAAATTGTGCTTTCTCTCTTCCTTTTTTAACTACCATCCCTGTGACTTTAAAGGGTGGTTTTCTAAAAATATGTTTTTTCAGGGAATCAAGGAAAATAAATTCAGTAAAAACTCAGTATTTCACGCGTTAGCTTTTCTATGTTCTCTTTCATAGCTCAACCTAGGACTCGAACTCAATGATCCAGAGCCACAGGGAATAACCACTGTACCAGCGAGGCCGTTAATCTTTATGTGTCCGTATTTACGCCGGAAACTATAGTTTACTCTGACTATAGTCTGGCAAGTTCTTTGATGACACTCCCATGATATGCGGGCGACGGGGGGAAAAACTGCGAGTGTGAAATCGAGGGGGTTTTTCATTCGCTACACGCCCCCCGTCCCGCGCGATCATCGGGGGTGCTACGAACGAAGTTGCCATATACCCTACTGACTGTATTGCTGTTTGGCGACAGAATTAAGAACAGTATTACTTACGAGTACTTGCTTTCCTGGATGACTTCTGTGTGCCTAGTGGGAGTTTTCAATATTTTCATATTGTCACTATCGCGTTGACGTAAACGCGAATTTATATGGAATTGAAACAGTTGCGCAGTATTGCCACTAGATGGCGCTGTTTCAATTCCTTCGAAATTCGCGTTTACGTTAACGCGATAGTAACAGTATCAAACTGCCACTAGGCCCTCTGTTACAATTTTCTCTTCTACAACGAAACTTACAAGCGAATTTATCTGTGCATTTATACAAAGAAAATTTACATATTTAACAAAAGTTTTAACTATAAGACTATAAAGAGTGCGGATTCCAAAGGATTAATTCCAGTCTCATTGAAATCCGACAACTTGATCCAATCAGCGCTCGCAGCTGCAGCTGCAGCCGACTCTCGGCAACTATTGTATAGCGCTCGGATTGAAACGTAATTATTCCTTAATACTGTAACGATTAAATATTCGTATAGAATAAAATACCCTTATTCCAGGCTTAATAAAACACAGATTTACTTTGTTAAAACGGCTTATAGCGGAAACGTACGTGCTGACGGTTAGGCGCTTGGCGTAAAAGTCGTTGGTTTTATTTAAAAGGCTGTCAAAGTCACATCATCTATGACACCACAGACGTTCCATTTTCGGCTCTTTATTATAAGGCATAGATTACATAATTAATAACATTTGCATCGCTAACACCTTAGATATTCAGCGCTATGGACTGAGAGCTTGCTTCATTTTATGAAGATCGAGACTTGGTCAACACCTTTGAACCTCATAAGAAAGCTTAGAGACATTCGGCGTGCGATGGAGCGAGCTATGCTCGGAGTATCTCTCTGTGATCGAATCAGATATGAGATCCGCAGAAGAGCCAAAGTTACCGATGTAGCTCATTGAGTCGCAAAGCTGAAATATAGGGCAGGGCTTATAGTATAGCCGATGGTCGTTGGGGTCTTAAAGGCGCTGGAATGTTTGACTAGTTGGACCGAAGATAAAACTGATTGCAAGCGGCTCAAAACCATTTTGTTTGGAAGTCCATAAGAGAGGCTTAATATGTCCAGCAGTGGTTGTCCATCGGCTTATAATGATGTCGACGTGATGATGATGATGAAACTTTGCAGTCTATAAGTACGGTAGCTAATTATGGAGTTTTGACTATGGATTTGGAAAATAGCAGGTTACAAGATTACTTTAAAGGAAGCTTTCACTTGGTTGCTTGGTTACAAAGAACGAAGTTCTTGAGAATGCACGACGCGCTTCTCTTGAGGAGGTCTCTGAAGTCCTGGCTAACATTGCGTAAGCTTTTATTTTAATCCATACTAATATTATAAATTTACAAGTAAGTCTGTCCGGATGGTGGATCCCATGGAGGAACGGCTATAGTAATCAGAAACAATCTAAAGCACCACTTACTTGATCATTACAGAACTCCTTATATACAAGCGACTACAATAAAACTAGAAGAGAAATCAGATTTTATTACGCTCTCAGCTATCTACTGCCCACCCCCTAACAAGATAGACGAGACTTTGTTTTCGAAATTCTTTAAAACACTGGGGAATCGCTATATAGCCGGAGGCGATTGGAACGCCAAGCACGCTTTCTGGGGCTCCCGCTGTACACTTCCACGGGGAAGAGAGCTCAAAAAAAGTATTGACAATAACAACTTACTTACAATATCGACTGGTGAACCGACTTACTGGCCTTCGGACATTAATAAAATACCTGATCTTCTAGACTTCTTTGTTACCAAAAATGTTTCTCATCTCTATACTAACATTCAGTCAAGTCTAGACGGGTCCTCTGATCATACACCTATAATTTTAGAACTTAGTAGGACGACCATACTTCTTAATGACAACAATGACTATCTCTATAATCACAAGACAGACTGGTACTCATTTCAAGACTTCATAACCGAAACTATTGACATGAAAGTCCCTCTCAAGAGCGAAGAGGACATTGACATGGCCACAATATACATAACAAACTTGATCCAAGTTGCAGCATGGAAGAATACTCCCCATTTAAGCCCTAAAAAGATGGGCATTTTGCTTCCATCAGATATCAAGTTAAAAATTGAAGACAAAAGGCGGCTCAGACGTAACTGGCATAACTCACGCCGCCTAGATGACAAAGCTAACTTTAATCGCGCCGTGAAAGAGCTAAAAGCTATACTCGGAGATTCATCAAACAACCTAATTAAGGAAAATCTGGAATTACTGTCACCGACAGGACGAGGAGACAGATCGCTATGGAAGGCCACTAAATATCTTAATCAACCCCAGCCTCACTATCCACCCATCAGAACTGGCGTAACTTGGGCTCGACGTGACATTGAAAAAGCAGAGGCTTTCGCGGCATACCTTGAAACTGTATTCCAGCCTAATCCTGGTGTGGATGATCCTGAAATTGAGGATATACTTCAGCAAGATCTCCAAATGTGCCTACCGCTCAAGCCAACATCTCCTAAAGAGATAAGTAAAGTGATTTTATCGCTAGACTCAAAAAAGGCTCCTGGATTTGACCTGATTACTCCTCTCGTCCTCAAAGAACTTCCTAAAAAGTGTCTTGTATATCTGGCTAACCTCTTTAACCGCATTTTCCAATTAAACTACTTTCCTGATATCTGGAAGGTGTCTCAGATCACAATGATACACAAACCAGGGAAACCTCTGGAAGAAGTTAGCTCTTATCGCCCCATTAGCCTTACTCCCGTCCTGTCAAAGGTCTGGGAAATAATTTTCCTAGCGAGAATGGAAGAAGCCCTAAAAGAAAATGAGACTATTCCTGCTCACCAGTTCGGCTTTCGTAAACAACACTCGACTGTCGAACAAGTCCACAGGGTGTACCACACAATCCGCCAATGCCTTGAAAAGAAGGAATATTGTTCTGCGGCATTTCTGGATGTCCAACAGGCCTTTGATAGAGTGTGGCACAAAGGGCTCTTGGTAAAAATCAAAAAACTCCTACCACATTCTATGTTCCTGTTACTTGCATCTTATCTTAAAAACAGAATATTCCAAGTTAAACAGCGCGACGCTAGATCCAGTTTCTGTACCTACAAAGCAGGTGTACCCCAAGGCTCAGTTCTTGGCCCAGTCCTTTACAACATATTTACATGTGACTTACCACAATCACCTGATGTCACCATTGCAACTTATGCTGATGACGCAGCTTTCCTGTCTTGCGATAAAGATGCAAATCGTGCTAGTTCAATCCTACAAAATCAACTTGATGCAACCCACCTGTGGCTTTCTAAATTGCGAATTGTAGCGAGTGCTTCAAAATCCCATCACATCACCTTTGCACTTCGAAAAGGGGATTGCCCTCCTGTTAAGCTAGGAAACGAAGACCTGCCGCCAACAACATGTGTTAGGTACTTGGGCTTCCATCTGGACCGACGATTGACATGGAAATATCATATTGACAATAAAAGAAAAGAGCTCAACACAAGGTTTAGAAATCTGCTCTGGTTACTTGGCAGACAGTCTACACTGAGACTTAACAACAAATTGCTCATTTACTGTGCAGTCTTGAAACCTATCTGGCTTTACGGGATTCAGCTGTGGGGCACCTGCAGTAAATCCAACGCAATGCGTATCCAACGGATCCAAAATAATATATTAAGGACTATTACTGATGCCCCTTGGTTTACTCGCAACGATGAAATCCACCAATATCTGGAAATGCCAACTATCTTTGAGGAAATCAAAAACAACTGTAGAAAACATAAAGAAAGGCTGACCCGACATCCCAATCGCCTCGCTAACTCACTGGTGGTAGCGCCGCGAATCAAGCGCCTGAAGCGAGCTGACGTGCTCGATGAGTAGTTGATGGCAGAGCTCTGGCTCTCCTGTCAGAAACCGTCCCTTAGTCACAGAACTCACCTGCTTATAGTTTAACGACTGATCGCAGATATCAAGAAAAGAAAAAAAAAAAACAAGTAAGTCTGTATGTCAGTTGCCTATTCACGGCTAAACAACTAAATAAAATTGTGTGAAATTTTATAGAGATTAATAGTGCCTTAGCAGAACATAAGGTTACTTATTATCCTGGAAAAACTCATAGTTTCCGCGGGATTGGTAAGAAACAAAATTTCACGCGATCGGAATAAATAACCAGTATTCTCTATTCTAGTCCCTATTTTTATTTTGTTTTGTACATTTTTAAAATCTAAATATAACGAAAATAATTAAACAATGATAAATATTATTAGAAAATATGCGAGTTTGTTTCAGCATTGTGAAGAGCACACACAATAATTTCTAATAACATTTCCCTCACCTGCTGACCTACCGCTTGTGCCTTTATTTCTGAAGCGGAAATTGTGTCTTTGTCAACGACTGATATAGGTTTTGTTTACGATGTATAAGAGAGCTTTTGTTAACCACCGAATTGTAGTATATATTTTCAACTGACGAAAAACGGAGAGAAGGTTCAATCAATTCCGATGCCAAGCCCGTGTAGTGTTGATTTTAGTAGTTACAGAAAAAGACATAAAAGAAAAAGAATGTCTGAGAAACAAAAATCTTTATAGTAGGTTCGCATTGAATTAATAGACCACCGGCATGACACCCCCTTCACAGTGATCAGTAGGTAGAAAATATTATAAGTTATTTCTCGCTTTTTAGTTTTTGTCTTGAAGTCAGTTGTACATTTTTTGTGTATATCGCTTGTTCCTCCTTCTAAATTTGGAATGGAAATAGATTTTTCTCTGGATTAACACATACTTTTCATCCCAGAAAAATCCCTGGTTCTCGCGAGATTTGTGAAAAACTTAATTCAACGTGGACGAAGTTCGCCGTTGAAATCGGTTTAGTAGTTGCGGCGTTAGAGTAACAAACATTCTTACAAACTTCCGCATTTATAAATGCGGAAGTTTGTAAGAATAACATTAAGTAAAATTCAGTTATCTATACTAATATTATAAAGCTGAAGAGTTTGTTTGATTGAACGCGCTAATCTCAGGAACTACTGATCCGATTTGAAAAATTCTTTCAGTGTTAGATAGCCCATTTATCTAGGAAGGCTAAAGACTATATGGTTTTGAAGATGGCGAATTGCAAGCGACCGACGACAGAGTGCTGTGCATAATTAAAATTAAAATAAAGTGTTCAAGACGAAGATATATCCCGTATTTCTTTTAACCAATATCCCACATATATATTATTATTATTAATAATAATAATAAAATCCTTTATTCAGCTAAAAAAAAGAACAAATTAAAAAACAAGAAGAAATTACAAACTAATACTAACAGAGCTTACAAGCTACTTAAAGATACGTACTTAAATTACAAAGTTACTCTGTCTGTACTTAGTATAATAATTTAATAAACAGATTCAGCTGAATGGGGCGCTGCCTCAGCTCGATACTACAGTGTAGTGCTGATTTTCAGGCATGACCCCAGGGTGAGCTCACGGACCGATCGGAAATAAAGCTGCGTCGCTAAACGGGAACCACGCGAGTGAAACCGCGCGGCGTAAGCTAGTAATAAAAGGCTCCATAATTGGATCTCGCTCAATTTTAAAATTTACTTCGGGCCGGTGCTGATGCATTCGGTTTAAGACTGTGGTGTTTCGAAGTCTTTACCAGAGGTCTATGACCAGCATTGAACGTCCATCGACTGACAATGATGTTTGGTTAAAATATGCTATAAAGAAACGGAACATTACGAGAATAGTATGAAAATATAACAAGCTGGTGTTAAAGGTCTATTGAATTTAAGGAAGCACAGCGCTTTCGGCCGATTTCCGACGTAATGTTCAATCGAGCGGAAACTGAACGCGATCGTTATTTTATAATGTCGGGATCGGAATCGGGATCGAAAGACATAAAAAGTTTTATACAACAGAAATTTTATACTAAAAACGTTTTATTCGCAATTACAAGGGGCTCGTGATAACATCCGGATAAAAGGTTTTACAGACAAACTTTGTATAATTTCAGTTTTAAAGCTAATATTGAGACAAAGTTACTGAGTTTTCTGCTAACGATATATATTTGTAACTAGCTATCGCCGCGCGGTTTTACCCGCGTGGTTCCGTAGGAACTTTTGACGGCCTCCGTGGCGCAGCGGTAAGCGCGGTGGGTTGAGGTTTCTTAAACCAAAAGTTCAAAAGAGCAACTGTTGAGTTTCTTGCCGGTATCTTCTCAGCAGAACCTGCCTTCCGAACCGGTGGTAGAATCTTTACAAATAGTCAACTGACGTGTCAAAAGTGCTTGTAAACTGAGCCTACTTGAAATAAATGATTTTTGATTTTTTTTTTTTTTGATTAATTGGTCCAGGTCTGGCTGGTGGAAGGCTATGACCGCCCTACCGACAAAGACGTACCGCCAAGCGATTTAGCGTAGCGATAGCAGTACGATGTCGTGTAGAAACCGAAAGGGGTGTGGATTTTCATCCTCCTCCTAACAAGTTAGCCCGCTTCCATCTTTTGCATCGTCACTTACCATAACGTGAAATTGTAGTCAAGGGCTAACTTTCTTCCTACTTCCTACTAATGTTATAAAGGCGAAAGTTTGCGTGTAAGTGTGAAAGTGTGTAAGTGTGAAAGTGTGTAAGTATGTTTGTTCCTCTCTTACGCTGCGGCCACTGAAGCGATTTGGCTGAAATTTGGAATGGAAATAGATTTTACTCTGAATTAACACATAGGCTACTTTTCACCCCTGAAAAATCCACGGTTCCCGCGGGATTTGTGAAAACTGAATAATAAAATAATTGATTATCATCGGAATTTGTTTATTGACAAAATAACTCGAATGTTTGTGTTGTTACGAGCAAATGCAAACACTGCAGATCAATGTTAGACACAACACGGGCGCTAACGGGTTTGTAAGTCGAAAATCGATGGCGCGTGGTTACGCGGCCAGCCGTGAACATTTCTGACCAAACGCTGCCGTTACACGGAACATTCCTCTGTTTTATGACTCCCTGGTATTTTGCACCCGTAGACGTAAACGGCAGATAGTCCACACTGTAACTGTTAATTCATTTGAGATATCTTGGTAGTCAAGGGCTTACTTGTAAATTATAAAATAAATAAAAGTTGATTATCATTGGAATTTGTTTATTAACATTTGTATTGTTACGAGTAAATGCAAACACTGCAGATCAATGTTAGACACAACACGGGCGCTAACGGGTTTGTAAGTCGAAAATCGATGGCGCGTGGTTACGCGGCCAGCCGTGAACATTTCTGACCAAACGCTGCCGTTACACGGAACATTCCTCTGTTTTATGACTCCCTGGTATTTTGCACCCGTAGACGTAAACGGCAGATAGTCCACACTGTAACTGTTAATTCATTTGAGATATCTTGGTAGTCAAGGGCTTACTTGTAAATTATAAAATAAATAAAAGTTGATTATCATTGGAATTTGTTTATTAACATTTGTATTGTTACGAGTAAATGCAAACACTGCAGATCAATGTTAGACACAACACGGGCGCTAACGGGTTTGTAAGAAGAAAATCGATGGCGCGTGGTTACGCGGCCAGCCGTGAACATTTCTGACCAAACGCTGCCGTTACACGGAACATTCCTCTGTTTTATGGCTCCCTGGTACTTTGCATCCATAGACGTAAGCGGTAGATAGTCCACGCTGTAACTGTTAATTAATTTGAGATATCTTGGTAGTTAAGGCACAGTAAAGATATTACAACCAGTAGTTGGACTTCATACTAGAGGTCGAAACGCGAGCTATACCTACGCACCTTGAACGTGGGGTGATCGTAGGGTGAAGACAGTCGCGACTGTGCCGCGGTGACGAACGAACGAACGGTGTATTAACAGAGTAAGGTGTATTAATAGTATTAGATTTTTTTAATTATGACCAGTAGGAAATACTGTGCCGTTTTTGGATGCATGAATTCAAAATTATCCCATCCAGAGATAACTTTTTTTAAGTTACCTGGAAACTCTGAAAGGTAAGACTTTAAAATAAATTTACTTATTAGTAGGTAGGTACATAATCTTGTATTTTTTAATGGATAAGGTATTTCCTTTTATCTCCAGAATAAAGGTAGGTATCTGGATTAGTAAATAAAGTGAATAGAGTAAAGGAAAGTGATTGACACGATTGAAATAGGTAGTTATACGCGGTTCATGAATCACGATACAGTAGGTACGATAAGCTTGTGTTAAAACCTCGACTGCTTGTACAATGTTTTGTGTGACTGTGCTCGGATCATTTGTGTTTTGTTACCCGACTGCGGCGAAGCCCAAAGGAGGAGTATGTGTTTGAATGTTATGACTTGTTGTTGTATGCGGGCGACGGGAGGAAAGGACTGCGCGGGTGTGAAGTAGTACGCGCTGGGCATCGTTACCCCCCTCCCGGACCGCGCCGACCTTCGGGAGTGTTACGAACAAATTTGCCAAGCACACATACTGATAAATGATATGTCATTAGACTCGTCTAGATACGCCGAGTGTCACTGGGTAACTTAGTTCTTAAAAAATCAAAATGGCGGATTTTATGCGCTATAATGCGCTCAGAAAACTTTTGCTCAGCTTGGCATTGGTGACAAGAATTTTAGCCGACTTCCAAAAAGGATCGTATCGTATTTACAGCGATATTTCCGTCATTTGTAAACCGTTTCTTTTTTGTTTGGATGAATATTCGTTCAGGTTAGTCCCATTTTTTTCATGTCAGGATCTGATAGTGGCATCCTAGAGAAATCTAGGGGAACTATCGTATCGTAGGGACAATTAGTGCGTTTGTTCATTGTTTTATTATCTATTTTAAATCACTACAATTTCATGAAGATATTTATCTTTTTTTTTATTTGTTCACGTAGTGTGGAGGTAATACCTAGATGGCATCACCGAAATAAATATGTTTAAGAATACGACCAATCCTTCAAGATCATTGACGTAGTATCAGCCTTAATTAAATCAACCAATCAAAAACACGCATTTTTATTTATCACTTCCCATTTTACTACAATTTACAAAGTATTTTATTTGTTTATATAAAAAAAGTTTATTTACAATCACAAAACTAAGTGGAAACACAAAGTTAGCAAATGTAATTAAATTGCTGCAGGCGGGCAGCCCTATGACATGTTTACGTACCGCGCGGCTGTAGGTATTTATTTCAAAAATACGGCCGAGTTATTATACTGCTTGTAATATCTTTACTGTGGTTAAGGGCTTACTTGTAAATAATAAAATAAATAAAAGTTGATTATCATTGGAATTTGTTTATTAGCAAAATAACTCGTATAAATGTATTGTTACGGGTAAATGCAAACACTGCAGATCAATGTTAGACACAACACGGGCGCTAACGGGTTTGTAAGTCGAAAATCGATGGCGCGTGGTTACGCGGCCAGCCGTGAACATTTCTGACCAAACGCTGCCGTTACACGGAACATTCCTCTGTTTTATGGCTCCCTGGTACTTTGCATCCATAGACGTAAGCGGTAGATAGTCCACGCTGTAACTGTTAATTCGATATCTACGAGTATATGTATGAGCTGAAGAGTTTGTTTGTTTGTTTGCTTGAACGCGCCAATCTCATAAACTACTGGTCCGATTAGAAAAATTCTTTCTGCGTTGGATAGCTCATTTATCGAGGCAGGCTATAGGCTATATTATCCCCATATTCCTATGGGAACGAGAACCACGCGAGGGGAACCGCGTGGCGTCAGCTATAAGGTTAATTTAGTGATTTGTTTTGTTGTTGTGCACTGAACTGCATAATAAGTACGAGTGAATGATTGCCCAGTGATAGCGCTGCGAATATGACCTCTGCCTCCGATTCCGGGTGTGGGTTCGAATCCGGTCCGGGGCATGCACCTCCAACTTTTCAGTTGTGTGCATTACATGTCACGTGTCTCAAACGGTGACGAGAAACATCGTGAGGAAACCTGAATACCAGAGAATTTTCTTAATTCTCTGCGTGTGTGAAGTCTGCCAATACGCATTGGGTCAGTGTGGTGGACTATTGGCCTAACTCCTCTCATTCTGAGAGGAGACTTGAGCTCAGCAGTGAACCGTATATGTAAGTCATTAATAGGTAAATTAGTAGGTACCACAGACCATAGAAAGCTAAAGCTAAGAGGTAGGTACATCAATACATATTGAATTCGATGTATCTGTGTGTGATTTTAAAACAACTGTTTACGTGCATAAAGCTATTTACACAATACTACAACTTAAATAACCTTTTTTTAAAATTTACGTTTGTCTGTTTGTACAAGCTAATCTCTTGAACGGCTGAACCGATTTTAAAGGGATTTTCACTAAAAGAAACTCGTAGAAGACCAAAATTATTATAGGCTACTATTTATCCTAAGAAATTCCATTTCCCGCGGAATTTGTAAAAAATTGAATTACATATGGACGAAGTCGCAGACTTTCGCTAGTGGTTATAAGAAATACACAAAAAAACTTTCAAATAATTTACTTTTAATAATATTCTACCTCCATAGTCAGTTTGAGAGCCTAAAAAAACGAAAGTTCTTTCAGAGGTATGAAAATTCCAAGTATCAACTCTTAGCTTTTTATGAAAAACTTATGTAAACGAAAAGTTTTATCAATTAAACGTTTCAGAACTTGAAAGCAATCTTTTATATTGAAAATTTATTTGAGTTTCTTTTTGTCTGCGAAGTTTTGATACGGTTTTATTAATGCCAAGTAAAAAATAAGTGCCTATAAAAGTGTCATGCTTAAAGGTCAAGAGCGAGGCAAGAAAAAAAATCCTTCATCACTAACTTCAGGATATTTTACTGGCATACTGAAGCGCCAGCTGGCCTATTCACTAATTTGATATTTATTGACAACCTATTAAAATAAACATCAAATCAATGGAGAAATGTTATTTACCTACTGTATGATATACACGAAGGGTTGCGTGTAGGCACCGGATGACATTTGTTTCGTATATGTTAACTTACGTCAAAATTAGTGGATTAGCCTGAAGGTCACTTTCCTTGTAGAGGACGGAATTTAGAGCTTAGACCCACAGCACTATTCCAATGCGTATTGATGTTTTTTTTTTCATTTTTTTTTAAAGAATCTTTGCCGTATCTTTTAAGTATGACTAATATTCCCATTCCCCTCCAATTAGTCGGGAAAGACTGTATTAGGAGTAGGTACGACAATAGACCAACGGGGCGGGAATCGAACCACCACCCCCCGATGATGAGTTCGACCGCTCTTACCGTTGAGCTATTGAGGATTTGATGATATATAATGTTTGATGCTAACGATCACTGTCAGATAGTGACATAAACCGACAACCTAACAAGTTCTTCAAGGGAATTTCTTGAAAGAATGAATAGTTCCATATTTTACAGTCAACTCAGGACTCGAACCCTGAACCTAATAATACGTAACACCACAAACTAACCAATGTACCAATGCTGCATGCTACTTTTTTTACGGTGGCAGCCGATTTCTCGCTGATCAGAAAAAAAATAAAGACGCCATTTAGATACTGAAATACGAAAATGTAAATTGTAGAAAGTTTCTCCGACGAACCCACAAAGTGCTCAAACTGCCTAAAACCACAAAAAATATATTATTCTGAAACGTTTTTTAATTTCTTAACAATTTCTGAACGAACGAAGGGCTTTTATAATTAGAAGGCTAACTCCATTAGGCTTTATTTACATACAACGGCTCGGGAGAATATTGTAATAAAACTTTATATATAGCTACCCACCTACATGTAATGAATAACGAAATCCTAATGAATTCCCTCATCGCGAGAAGTGACAAAATTTACTTCATGTAATATATTTTCGACATCACAAAGATGTGAACGCGAAAATGATCTTTATTGCCATACTAGTAAGTTCTATAGTTAATTGGTTTCGATTTATATGAAGTCTTTATGTTTTTTAAATCATTTTTGATATTTTCAGACGAATAAAAACACTTTTTGAACAGCAAACAAGTAATACCATATTTATAACTCATCGTTGGAGCTATGCCCAAGCATTTATTCTATCATCTTATCTTCATACAGTGGTATAAGTACGTACAATCGAGAAAATTGCTAGGAAAATATTAGTAGATGATCGGCGGGGGCCTGGAGAGGGATAGCGATGCTCCGCGCGCACGACTTTATACTCGTTACTCTTTAACGCCGCAACTACGAGTACTGAACGGATTTGGCTGAAATTTGGAATGGAAATATATTTTACTCTGGTTTAACAAATAGGCTACTTTTCATGCCGGAATAATCCGTGGTTCCCGAGTGATTTGTGAAAAACTGAATTTCACGCTATTTATAAATAAAAAACCATCTATATATAAATAATAATTTATCCTAAGCAAATGTCAAAGAAAAAAGGTATTGTAGCGAATAAGATTAATGATCGGCATCTTAATGAGGTAGACAAATGATATCTAATTTATATAAAAAGAAAAGTAAAGGGTGGCTTTAAAATGAATATTGTCTTAAATTAGGGGAGATTAGCCTTAAAAGCCCCTCTAGGTATAATTAATGATTCTCGGTAAATAAACTAAATCGTCCATTTTGAAGATAGCCGCCAGACACAAGAGCCTAACAACAACGATGATGGGTACTTACAAATTGTTTATTAACTCTGACATTCATAATACTAGCGTACAAACCGCGGTCTCACTCGCGTAGTTCACATTACCGTGGGGATAAAATATAGCCTATACTACTATCCTCATAATAGTAATATAATAACTATTATGTTTATTCACAATTGATAACGTAGCTTTCCATTGGTGACAGGATTTTTAAAATCGATTTAGTGATTTAACCGTAAAAGCGTAATAATCAAGTAATCTTACTTTCACTATTATAATATGTATATGTTTGGATTTTCCATTTACTTAGTTTTGAAGCTCCAGTATTTGCCTGGTTCATGCAGCAATATGCTGACCTGGTACCATTTTCAAGGTTGTGCCAAACATGACAGATGGTCTCCGCGGCTGATATGCTTGGTTTTAGAGCCATTTAAGTTCCGGTTCTTAGGAGTATGATCACAATCTATCAAAAGTTTACAATCTTGCCAGTTCTATTATAATCTAACACTATTTACAATTTTACGGTAACATATACATACAAGTACGCTGTAATTGGTATACGGAAAACGGAGAAGTGTTCCGGATCTTGGCAGTGCGTGTCAAGAATCTCATTCGAGAACGTTTCGAGTCGGAAAGAGGTAATTTCTAAGCACACTCTCCAACTAATAGTAAGAATAAGAAATCAGGAAAACAAGCAACCATTCAGCCATGATCTTGAATCTTTGTAATTTTTTCTTTGCAAGTCATATTAAAAAAATAATTTCTAAATAATATCAAGAAGTACAATTAAACATATTATAACAAAAAAGTCTGTCAGACACTTGAGTGATAAAACACAATTGCTTTAAGAGTCTCTGGAAACAAATTATTGCTGTTAGTTTAACATGTGTATGTGTTTATCTGTCTATATTGAGTTTCTAATCAGATGAACCGAATATAATTTTTCAGAAAACTATCTGAAATTAAAAAAATAGCAATTATTTAAGTGATATATATCACTAGACTATGAAGAATTTATGAATTAATTCATCATCATCATCTTAACCATCATTATAAGCTTCCATCTAAGACTACATCATCACTTACCATCAGGCGAGATTGTAGTCAAGGGCTAACTTGTATAGAATAAAAAAAAAAATTTTTTTTTGAAAGGCAAGTGTATCGCTTAAAATGCAAAAAAAAAATCTAAATGCAAAATCTAAAATAGTTTTTTAGTGCGTTGTTATATTTCTAACATCACAAATATATTAAATGATTATGAAACACGGCTAAAACTCACGTGATATTACGTCGGAGTATGCCCGACTAGTTTGGATCGTGCCGCGATGCAAGAACCAGCTCATGACTAAGGGCCCCGTATGGGTTCGAAAATAGTCGGGCATACTCCGACGTAATATCACGTGAGTTTTAGCCGTGTTTCATAATCATTTAATATGAATAACACTCACGATAGTTTAAATTCTAAAATCACAAATATAATATTTAACTATAGCACACAAAGCACAAGTTTTATTTTGTGCTGATAAACCATAATTTATATCAAAGAAACGGATGAAAGAAAATAATATATTTCTCCTTTAAAGTCCAAATAGCGACATTTATAACATTACGTCGGCCGTGTCGCAGCCATTTTCATGACTTTTTCATTCGCATAAATATAATTCAAAGAAACTTTCGCCTAAAGCCTTCGTTTTATTCCCAATAACAGTCACATTCATACTTTGTCGCGAAGACATGTAATCACGGCTACGTCTCGAGTGTCAGCACACCAATTTCCACTTGGAAAAACTGCCGCGGAAAAATGAATAGAGGAAAATTTGCAGGCTGTGCAGCAACTTTTCATTTTCTTTTATAGAAAAATAACAATTTAATAAAATCTAATAATAAAGGTACCAAATAACTGTTAGATGATTTATTATTTTGTTATAATAAATAAATACTTAAAAAAATGTGGCGTCAACCCTTTATTTTAAAAGGGATCATTAATTTTATCTCATCATGATTATCACCATGAGGCAAATCCTACAAATAAATAAACAAAATGATCGACTTTCTACTATTTTAATTCGCTTGTTTATTAACGCTTTCAATAAAAATCTTATCCGTTTTGAAATTATATCAATAATTTAAGTCAAATAAAACCCCACATTAAGAATATGGAACCTTGATCAGTTCAGTCAGAAGTACAGAACTAAATTTAAAAGGTATTAATTATATCGTATTAATTTATTATAAAACACAGCTAAAACTCACGTGATGCAACGTTGGAGTATGCCTAGTATTTTCGAACCCATACGGGGCCCTTAGTCATGAGCTGGTTTTTGCAACGCGGCACGATCCAAACTGAGTTTTAGCCGTGTTTTATAATAAATTAATATGAATAACACTCACGATAGTTTGAATTCTAAAACATTATATGGTGTATTGTTTATTTTCATAAAGTATAAGCAATTAGATTCAAATACGGCAGAATACGAAGCTGTAACTGTTTTTTTTTGCAACTTCGGTTTTATAAACTTTGGGCTTTCCCTTCTTCAATTCAATATAAAATAATAATTTAAAATTACATGTACAAAACCCTCCCGCCATACAAACAAATATTATAATTTAGAGATCCTTTCGCATTAAAACGTTCATTTAAGCCTAAATAATAGTCACATTCAGGCTTTCTCCTGAAGACGTAATCACGGCGCCGTCTGGAGTGGCGGCACACTAATTTCCACTCGAGAACACTGCCGGGACACGGGAAAAAATGACGGGACTTTATACCGTGTTCTATGTAGAAAGGCTTTTCACGTAGACTATGTTCTTTATTACTACATCAGAATTTTTACTTAACCGTCTCGTTTGGTCTGGTGGTTAGCTAGATAAGATGCTAACAATGATCTTTGGTTAGAGTTTAGGGTCGCTTGAAAACTATGACGGTACGTATGGACCGAAATGGTATCGAGCTTTTATACCGTGTTCTATGTACTCGTAGAAAGGCTTTTCACGTAGACTATGTTCTTTATTACTAAGATGCTAACAATCGATCTTTGGTTAGAGTTTAGCGACTGTGAAGGTAAAACATCGAAACAACATCCCAAACCAACCAAACTGAGAATTTTCAGTCTCCCTGGTGTGGTGGCTCTAATTCTGAAAGGATACTAGTTCTCAACAGTGAGCCGAACATGGCTTATTATTGGTGATACCTCTTCCAAGTAAGATCTTCCATCTTAATGCATCACTTAACATCAGGTAAGATCGCAATCAAGGGCTAACTTTTCATAAAATAAAAAAAAATACTTTAATTTTGAAAAACAGAGCTAAGACCGAAAAGTGTGAAAAGCTTCCGGTGTTGTCTTTACAAAGTTTCTTGTGAGTGTTTTCAACGTGTCTATAGCTGTATATCACAATACCTATCTCCTTAGAGAGCGCTATTCAAAAACTTTGGGATTACTCTGGGATATATTTATATCTTTGTTAGTCTGTAATACAGTCATACAAAAGCATGTTCTATAAATAATGGATGGAAGATACGTCATCTAATTATTCGAAATTAAGTTTATTCGTTTTGGAAAACACCATAGGGTGTCCAAGTTTTAATTTCTTTTTGGTTTATCCTAAATCATTTTTGTTGAATACAACCAATTAAATTACCAGAATATTGCTATTATTGTAAAAACGATTTATTTGTGTTCTAGAAAAAGCTTTCAGTGCAATATTTTTTTGCACTTTGAAAAAAAATGTAAAATTAATGTATTCGCCCCTATGACACAGAAGCGCACCATATTAGGTATATATATATATATTTTTTTAAAGAATATTTGCCATATATTTTTTTTTAAATATAACCAATATTCCTATTCCCCTCCAACTAGTCGGGAAAGACTGTGCTAGGACAGGGTACGACAATAGACCAACGGGGCGGGGATCGAACCACCACCCCTCGGTGATGAGTCCGACCGCTCTTATCGTTGAGCTATTGAGGCTATAAAACGCATACTTATCAAGGTTTATAAATTAGTGTAAAACTTTTCTTGTACTTTTACAAACAAATAAATAAATAAGTTACTAATGCATTTTAAACTGAAAATTTGGTGAACTTAAAATAGAGTGACTATGCAAAAATGATTACACAAATAACCGACGCCATCTGAAATAGGTCAACAGGCGCTTAAGTAATTGTGTGACGGATTCGTCTCCAGTGAAGTCTAACCGATCGATTAATATTATAGTCTAAGAGCCCACGAACGCCAGAACTTCGTCATTTTATAAAAGCTCAAAGTTTGTCAGCTCATGCTCCTACTATAAGTAAGAACGGTAGCCAATTATGGAGTTTGGAACGTGGACCTTAATCGTTTAAGTAAAAAGTGTAATTTTTTTATGTTTTCCTGGGCATAATAATATGAGAAATTATATTCCCAGTCGCCAGTCACTTAGCTTCGCGGCAACCCTTCGAAAAACACTATTTAATTTGAAACTTCAAGGGACTCTAGCGAAGGGTTGCCATGAAGCCAAATGTCTGGCGAATGGGGATATGATTTCTCATATTGTGCCGATAAAAATATAAAAAAAATATACTTTATACATAGACGGTTGAGAGTCTGGATCCTTGAAACCTGTTATCTCCCAAATCACCACGGTCCAAACTCCATAGTTCGTTACAGTACTTACGAGTATCTGCCTTAGGAGCATGAGTTGACAAACTTTCAGCTTAAATGACGAAGGTCTGGTTGTCGCTGGCTCCCTGTCTATTAAGACACCAGCGGATGCCCGAGACTTCGCGTAGAAAACCCTGGCCCTTCTAAATTCAAAATATGTATTTATTTCATGAAACGTGTAAATCTTTCAAAAATGGCAATAAATAAAACTGATATTTATTGCCATGACATAAAATTTATTTTGTATTGGGTACTAAAACATCTTAACGAATTTAACGACTGTGAAATGAAGTCGGGCGATGATAAAGCAAATAATGAAAGAAGCAACTGCCGAGTTAGTTAAGGCAGAGTCGATACTTTTGTTTTTCTTTCTATCCAGCATCCTCTCGGACTCGAGACCGTTTTGTTTGGAAATCCATGCAAGAGACCTTTGAGACCTTTCCAGCAGTGAACATCCGTCGGCTGTTAAAAACTGACAAAATTGACGCATCTGACAAAATACTAGACATTTATAGCAAGGTATATTCAGGTTCAGCAAGAATTTGAACAACAAACATGAATTATCCCATAACATCTACAATAGATAACTTGGAACAAAATTTCGTTCAAATATTAGTTATAAATTGGCAAAATTTTTATTCGTAAGCCGTACGTGTCTATTTCGAAAATATCTACACTAAGACAATGGAAGACTATTGGAAGTCTTCCAGCCGATATCTCAAAATGGGGTCAAACTTTTACAACTTTAACGCTTTCGACGACTCCCTTTTGAATCTTTGAAATTTTAAGATGATTGTCTTCTTAGTGTTCCACTATGTAGGTTAGTCGGGTTATATTGGTAACTACTTGATAAAGTCGGTGTTCTTAAAGCATTTTTCAAGATCTCGTTGTAATAATTCAATTCACTGTGATATAAATTTTAACTACGATGTTTGCTGAACTATTGAAAAACTTAAGCCCACGTTAAGTGCTTTATCAACTCAATCCATTAAAACGTCAATAATTTAAACCAACTTTTTTTTAAAAGTTGAAGTGCTCGTTAAAAGTTGTGCGTTCCAGGATCCGACATCGCTATGGATTGTGAGAGATCATAAAAACGACGAAAAATAATCAATTACGAGGCGCGGTGGATGGATTAATTACAAAACAAGATAGATAAAAGATATATCATTAAATAAACAAAATATATAAAGCTGTCACGTCATCAACCCATATTCGGCTCACTGATGAGCTCGAGTGTCCTCTCAGGGGGTTAGGCCAATAGTCTACCACGCTGGCCCAATGCGGATTGGCAGACTTCACACACGCAGAGTATTAAGATAATTCTCTGGTATGCAGGTTTCCTCACGATGTTTTCCTTCACCGATTGAGACACGTGATATTTAATTTCTTAAAATGCACACAACTGAAAAGTTGGAGGTGCATGCCCGGGACCGGATTCGAACCCACGCCCTCCGGAATCGGAGGTAGAGGTCATATCCACTGGGCTATCATGGCTGGATAAAGCTGTATTTGTATTTAATAGAACCATCAAAGAGCATAAATGGTTATACCATAGCCTGTCAGATAGTAATTTAGGTTAATAGGATACAGATGTGAGCACCAAATATTGATGAATTTCTTAATGATAAAGGTGCTTGGAGGCGAATCAGCTTCCACCTTCACGCACATTGGATCAGCTTTCACATGGGAAGTAAAACTATAAGATATGTCATCAATTGTAAATTATAATACTGTATGAACTTTTTTTAAAAGAGCAACTGTTGAGTTTCTTGCCGGTTTCTTCTCAGTAGAACCTGCCTTACGAATCAGTGGTAGAATCTTTACAAATAACTGACGTATCACAACTGCTTGTAAACTGAGCCTACTTGAAATTAATGAATTATTACTTTTTACTATTTATTACTTTTTGTCTGGTTTTATTAAGCAATTTTTATGTAATTTCACAAATATGACGTGGTATGGATAAGCAGGTGATATTCAATAGATTTGCAAATTTAAAAATGAAAGCAACTAATAACTTTTCGGCTGGTGGGAGGCTTCGCCCGTGGCTAGTTACCACCCTACCGACAAAGACATACCGCCAAGCAATTTAGCGTTCCGGTGCGGTGTCGTGTAGAAACCGAAAAGGGTTGTAGATTTTCAATCTCCTAACAAGTTAGCCCGCTTCCATCTTAGGCTGCACAGCATCATCACTTATCATCAGGTGAGATTGTAGTCAAGGGTTAACTTGTAGTAAAAAGTGTATTATAGTTTCTCCCTAATTATTTTTACAATAGTCACTATAAAGTAGATGTAAACGGATAGCAAAGTAACTTGTGCAATCAGGCTGGCTCAATGGAAATAATTGTACACAATTAGTGAGCTGCGTACTTGCGCCAATTACTGGATCCAGTTGCCAGTAATTTCTTATGAAACGCGATAACTGGGTTCCAGACTAATTCGCTAATATTCCCGAGCTTATTCACAGTTATTAACTTTGAAATTTTAATTATATTATCATCATTATCTGCATATTTTAAAGGTTAACTACAAGGTCAAGCATCCCTCTATCTAGGAGAGAGGAAAAGGAGAGCCGTGATAGCCCAGTGGATATGAACTCTGCCTCCGATTCCGGAGTGGGTTTGAATCTGGTCCGAGGCATGCACCTCTAACTTTTCAGTTGTGTGCTATTTAAGAAATTAAATATCACATGTCTCAAACGGTGAAAGAAAAACATCGTGAGGAAACCTGCATACCAGAGATTTTTTTTATTCACTGCGTGTGTGAAGGCTGCCAATCCGCATTGGTCCAGCGTGGTGGACTATTGGCCTGAACCCTCTCACTCTGAGAGGAGATTCGAGCTCAGCAGTGAGCCGAATATGGGTTGATAATAATAAAACGCTAACAAATGATAATATTGTGTATAGTTATATTGATAATGTGTTTTTGGGCTCCACTTTTGCTATACTGTTGCTGTTGGTGCTACTCGCTCTGCTATGCTTTGCTCACAAGTAAGGCGTTAGCATAAAATGTTACAAATACTCCCAAAGACTTGAGCCGCCAACATCCAGCTAACATCAACCCACATAGTAAAGATCCATTAACACTGCTTTCTCCATTGCGGGCTATTCCAGCACTTTGATTTATGCTGGATGCTGGCGGCTCGAGACCGTTTTGTTTGGACATGCAAAAGGCCTATGTCCAGCAGAGGACTTCTATCGGTTATTAAATATAATGATGATAAAGACAATGACCACGACGATGACAATGATGACGATGATGATTAATTAAAACGAACAATAGGAACTTATCGAACAATAACAGATGTTAATGATAAATACCGACCAATATTTATAATTCCATGCACTCTTTGTGTTACTATACTTCCCAAGGGCAGTTATCTGTCAAATATGACCCGGTACTATTATTCCCACTTTCAAACAAGTGGTAAGGCAACTCAGGGTGTAATTTTATCAACTTCTCAACTCTTGGATTGATTTTTTACAAGAAAGAATACTAAATAATAATGAAATGAACAGTATTTACTGCGATTGGTTCCCCAATGATAAGAGAAATATTTTGTTTGACTTGTGTAAGCCAATACCAATGGAGTTCACTGACATAGATTTCTTACAACCAATTATTTCAACTTACAATTGTCATCTAGCTCTTTTTATTAAGGCGCTGTTAGACCTTATAAGACCCAAACTACCAGATTCAGTAATGCAAAAAATATGTGAGCTTGCGAAAGTTGTAGCAACACCAGAGAAATTTCCAGTTATGAATTCTAGAATATACACAGCCAATGACCTTGAAATGACAAAAAATTCAGAAAGCATGCATAAATCTGAACAAGATGAGGATATGGAAATTATCGAAGTTCCAATACAGGATAAACATACTGAGCAAAAAGATACCAGACAGACATTTGGTATATGGCAAATTGCTACTGAATTGCTACTGAAGAATAGGTCAGTATTTGCGAGGTTCCCCTAGGACTTTTACCTAAAACCTTTTGAATCGACGCCACTTAGGCTAACCTATAAAACTAATATGTACTAATAGTACCTTGCAGTTGTGTCTTAAAATAGTCTAACATTAATTAAAAATAATTTGACTCTAAAAAAGTTGCTGCATGGCATAGGCCTCCCCCAAATCATTTCATAGTTTCCTATTACGGGCTGTAATACCCAGACCTAGCCACTCGTATTGAGAAGACGTCTCTTCTTCTCCTTTTCTGACGTCCTCTTTTTCTTATTTCGCCCCTAGTCACCCATTCTATAATATAAATCTTCTAGTCCATCTTTCACTCTCCAATCTACAAATATACCCAGTCCATTTCCATTTTAAAGATCGGATTCTTTTGATTATATCATATATCTTATTTATTATTATTAATTTATGTTAATTGTTAAATATTAATTTATTTGAATTATTTAATATTCATTTTGTAATTTAATATTGCTGTTATAGTTATTATTTTCCTTAACCGAATGTTGCCTGGAAGAAATCGCTACCTAGCGATAAGGCCGCCTTTTGTATGCTGATCTCTTCCTAATTTGTTTTTATTTCATTCGTATTTGTCTTTGTGGTGTGCGTATCTATCTATCTATTTATTATTTCTGATTGCTCGGAAAACGAATTGGGAAACTGTAATGTTTCTCTGGGCATATTGTAAATAAATAAATAAATTATAAGCACACTTAGTTCAAATATGTATATGTACAAGTGGATATTTAGATTAAACATGGCAGACATCACAACAAAAGATAACAAATTGTTTGAGGCGTAAAATAAAATTAATAAGATACAACTAATTAGTGGGTTTATGTTTAATTAGCGTACAAACCAGTCGCTCGTATTTTCGTGTTTGAATCGTATTTTCTGTACGAAAGGACTTCATATATAAATGGCTCGTTAGTCTTACAGCTTATTCAACTGCGGATATGTGTTATTCGCTAACTGAGTCGCTTTCATAAAAAAATTAAAGCCATCGAATTCGAACTTTATATTTAAGTAGCAGATACCGGCGACTTCGTCCTCGAGACCATTATGGTTTAACTGAAATATATCACTACATAGTATAAAACAAAATCGCTATCTCTGTCCCTATGTATGCTTAAATCTTCAAAACTACACAACGGATTTTGATGCGGTTTTTTTAATGAAATTGTGATTGAAGAGGAGAGGTTTATATGTATATAACATCCATGGTTCCCGCGGGATTTGTGAAAAGTTAAAATCCACGCGGAAGAAGTCGCGAGCGTCAGCTAGTATATTATAACTGGCTCGTTAGGCTTACAGCTTATTCAACTGCGGATATGTGTAATTCGCTAACTGAGTCGCTTTTTTTTTGGGTAAATTATATAATTGAAACTTCTTCATAAATCACTCTATTGGTGTAAGCCGTTAGTCGTGTTTATAGTAAACAGTCGTTGCGGCGGATTTCTCTTTTTATTTGTATAGATAGATATATATATAGAATACATAGAAACTACTGCTAACTGATCATTGCTCACTGCTGAGCTCGAGTCTCCTCTCAGAATGAGAGGGGTTACGCCAATAGTCCACCACGCTGGCCCAATGCGGATTGGCAGACTTAAAAAACGCAGAGAATAAGAAAATTCTCTGGTATGCAGGTTTCCTCATGATGTTATTCCTTCACCGTTTGAGACACGTGATATTTAAAATTTCTTAAAATGCGCACAACTGAAATGTTGGAAATGGATTCTCCGGACCGGATTTGAACCCACACCCTCTGGAATCAGAAGCAGAGGTCATATCCACTGGGATATCATGGCACTATCTGATCTTACCTACAGACAAATCAAGACACATCCAATTTATAAAAAGAAGATTTTTTATGTCAAAGGTTAAAAGTTATATCATTAAAAAAAACCTTCTACCTAATGTATTAAAGAAGACTCTATCTAAGTTTTGATATATGTTATCAAAACTTAGATAGATTTCGATGTTCGTATAAAAAGATCCATTATAGAAATTACTTTTAGGACTTCAGGTAAAAATAAAAGGAGCAATCTTTACAATACACTTTGTCTTAGTCAAAACATGGCCTGTCTCTACGTTGTGTTTGTATCAATGAATAGGCAGTTCTTTTCTATTGGGACATCCAAAACTTACGATATCAACATTTTAATCTCCGAAAAAGGTATATAAAAAAGTACTAATATTATAAAGCTGAAGAGTTTGTTCATTTGTTTGAACGCGCTAATCTCAGGAACTACTGGTCTGATTTAAAAAAATCTTTCACTGTTAGATAGCCCATTTATCGACAAAGGCGATAAGCTATATTTTATCCCCGAATTCCAAAGGGAAAGGGAACCAAGGCGGGTGAAACCGCGCGTCATCTACCTATATATTAGAAACAAAAATTGAACTTACATACTTTAAATTTTGGAAGACAATTTAATTTTCTTCAATAAAAACTGTTATTGTTTAAAAGTGTGTAGGTACTCGTAGTTTATATTGAACGTGCACAAAAGTCACACACATGTATTAAAAATTGTATGATTAGTATGTTTTGTGAGACTTGGCCCGTCTTGTGCAGGAACTTCAAGTCACGGAGATGAAAATGCTACGATGGATATGTAATGTCACACGTTGTGACCGACAACGTAACGAGCACATTCGCAGTAGGCTCAGTGTCCGTGACATCGGAGATAAGCTGCACGTCTTAGATGGTACGGTCACATTGCACGAGCGTCCGCAGAGCTACATGGGTAACAGATGTCTCAACAACGCAGTCTTTGAAACTAACGGCTGAGCCCCCCGAAAAAGCGCTAGCTTAACATCGTACACGCGGACTTGAGAGACGGGCAAAGTGGGCGAGATTATGTCGGAAAGCAGACCCCACATAGTGGGACTTTGCTAAGAAGATGAAGAAGATGATTATTATGTTTGTTACATAATGACGCAAAGAAGTTTCAAAGGCAATATCCATTGATGTATAAGATCAACCAATGGCTGAACGAATAAAAATATTATCTTAATAAAAGAGAGAGGGGACATAAACTGTACCTATTGATCACTATTAGGTACACAATAATTTAAATTTAATCTATATTTTTTATAATACTGAAATAGAAAAACGGATAAAATGTAGTTAAGGAATAACCTGACTAAATTCTAACTAATAATTTGAATGATTAAAAAGGCCGGACGGTTTTTAAACTACTTGGCGTTTCAGGCGTTTTTCTTTTTTTAGAAATACGCAATTTAATACTTGATAAAGAGGTCTTCGAATGCTTTTAACAGTAGAAACATTCGAGGTACTCGCGAGGATTACTTTTGCTTCGTTTTTAAGATTCGACGTTCCCAGGAAGAATTCCTTGGTGGAATGAATGGCGGCACAGATGAAAAGCGAAAAATTCATTTCGGCCCCAATGGCCACGGAATTGAAGAAACCACGGGCATGCCACTACGTTGAATCAATGTCCTTTTATGTCCCCTTACTATTGTGCCATCAGAAAGGAATTTGCCAATTAATAGCTGAAATTAAAGTCACTTATTGTAAAACGAATAGCTTCGCAGTTACTCATGGACTAATACTAGTATAATATCGTTTCGTGCTGGCCTATTCACTAATTTGGTATTTATTAACAACCTATTATAATAAACATCAAGTCAACTGAGAAATGTCATCAATCTTACTGTATGATATCTCCGAAGGGTTGTCAGTAGGCACCTGCAGGGTTATTGTGTATCTCGGTGTACTGTACCATTCAAATAATGTCACTACATCATTTTTCATCATAGTTTCGTTTATGTAATAATCTAACATCGTATTTTCAACGAAATTACATAAGTATCTTCATTTTACGTATAGTGGCAGTAATATTGAAGTGGCAGTAGCAATTCGTAAGATTATTTCAACAAAATACCGTTATTTACGTATTTTGGTAAAAGTAATCATGTTAGATGATCGTAAAACAAAAAAAAACACTGCTATTTGATGTAAATTGACGTAGTCAAGATAAATTCGTTTAAATAAATATGTTAGATGATCAAAATTACGAAAATACGATGAAAAACAACGTAGTGACTTGTTATTTCAATGATACACCGAGTTACATAATAACCCTGCTGATGACATTTGTAACACAGAATCTCAATTTCGCCAACTATATATACTATATATATGTCAACTAGTCAAAGTAAGTGAATTATCCTGCAAGTAAAGCGTCAACAAATCTACGATAATGGACTTGACTCACATCCGATAATTATTTTTGTAACCAATAATATTAAAAAAAAAGAAAACATACTCATTAAAGAAACACCAATATCAAGACGTAGAACTGTAGCTATTCGTATATCGTAGCATATCTTATGTATTGTTTTACAATAAATAAGATGATATGCTACGAAACTACGAAAGTTATCCAGCAAAGCAAAGGCTACGTCCTGTCTACGAAAAGCTACGAATATTTCATATTGTATTGAATATTCTAAGCAGTGTAAGCCCTCATTCGCACGAGAGTTTTTTTAACGGACGTTAAAAAAGCGTTTAAGTATGAAGTTAAATGAAGTCATTTGTTGTGTCACACGCCCAAAATTGAAAAGCGTCGTTTTTTCAAAACGTTATCGTGTGAACTTGGGAATGTGTTGTATTTGAACGCTTTTTTAACGTCTGTTAAAAAAACTCTCGTGCGAATGGGGGCGTTAATTTTATTATCCGAAAGACACCTATCAAATATACTAATACATGATTGTAATTGTAAATATTTACATTCTAATTGATGATTTTTTAAATAAAAGGGGGCTAAAAGCATTAAAACTTCTGTTAGACAATATTTAACACAACATTTCTAACTCACAAGTTTTACTTGCTACGTTCCAACTTTAGGATAAGTAGGTAAGTATTACAGGATTCAATAGAACGAAGCTTACATTGTCTGTAGCAAGAAGTTCACCAAGTTCGTCTTTGAGCAAACACTCTACAGGTTTCTTTGTTATATAGTGTTGCAGTACAAGTTAGGTAAGTAATATTTCTTCTTGTATATTATATGCACATAATTATTGTCTTGTATTGTATATTATATTTCCTCATGGTTTAGCTACACTATCTACTATTGCACTGTAACTGTGATAGCTTCGTTAGTCTACCTGTTAGTATAAGTGGCTTTGAATCACGACGATTTGGGTTCGAGACCTGTGTCGGAAATACTTTCTTTTAAGTTTTTTTTTAATATTCATTACAAGTTAGCCATTGACTACAGATAGATAAGTGATGATGCAATCTAAGATGGAAGCGAACTTGTTTGGTTCAGGATGAAAATCCACACACCTCTCGGTTTCCATATAGTACCGGAATGCAAAATCGCTTGGCGATACGTCTTTGTCGGTAGGGTGGTCTAGCCACGGCTGAAGCCTCCCCAGTCAGAATATCAGCCCAGAATAATATCTGATAGTGGTTGTTAATTTAACATTATGACCCTAATCCCACCAACCCGCTTGGGAATAGCTACGTGTGGTGTAGGTTTCGTATAACCCTGTAATGAGCCATTAAAATGGATTGAGAATGGTAAAGTTTTCAGTCTAAATCAGTCAGCTTGGAGTTGGGAAGTAAGCTTGGAGTTGGGTGGTATTACACCCTAGTGCCTCATTTATTTCTTCTTGATTACGTGTACAGGAGTATCTCAGCATGATCGAATCAGAAATGAGGAGTTCCGCAGAAGAAAAGTCACCTTCAGGAAAGACAAAATTTTAACTTACATTAATATTCCGAATAAAACTATATTAGTTGTCTAATAGTAGAAAGTTGACGTATACACGAAATTAGTTGTCTAATAGTAGAAAGTTCTATTCTAATCCCAAAGTTGCAACCACAGAACTTTACCGAACAAGCGCTAACATCTAGGCGTTCACTTTATTAAAAAGAATATCTTTGGAAGTTGAAAGTTTATAACAGCTGTCTTATTGAGACGTCACTATCTCCACAAAATTAAAGTGGGGGTGAACTTTTTACTCGTTTATTCCGTAGTGTGGGATGTCGTTGACAGATTTAAAAGCATTGTGGGTGTGTCTACACCCACAGTTTTTCGATTTAGGGGTATTTATGAAATATTGTTATTTAAAATGTCAATTAAAGCTATATTAGCATCAAATTCTGCCTCTACCAACTAAAGGGAAGACTATGGGTATGTCACAAATTTTCAGATGTATAAGCAATTTTTAGTTAGAAATCTTCATGACATTTTGGAACCTCGTGAGTTAAGCTGCGCAATACAAGATTTTTAGGTACCAATGGTAGCGTAAGAGGGCGGCAGCAGGGCATCGCTCCACGCGCGCCTCTTTTTAGTTTAACGTAAAAAATATATGTACTTATATTTTTTAAAAGGATATTTGCCATATCTTTTTTGTTTTTGAGTAGGTACGACAATAGCCCAGCGGGCGGCGATCGAACCACCTCTCGGTAATGAGTCCAGCCCCTTTACCACTGAGCTATTGAGGCTTCATATTACCCGCGGGATTTGTAAAAACCAGAATTTCACACAAACGAAGTCGCTTTCATTTGAAACCCCACTCGAGTGTATTTGCGGACAACCTAACTTTCACCCCCCAAACTTTAAAACGTCTCAACCGATTTTTATTAAACATGTCTGAAAATACTCGCACTTAAGTCACCTTTAATACAAAAAAAAAACTAGATTGAAATCACTTTATCCGTTCGGGAGCTATGGTGCCACAGACTGACAGACAGACACGTCAAACTTATAACATCCCTCTTTTTGTCAGACCCTGGTCATTTCTTAAAATGACCAGGGTCTGACAAAAAGAGGGATGTTATAAGTTTAGTCTGCCCCCAAGGTTTAAATTACCAAGGTCTGACAATACAGACTCTTAGTCCATTACTTATACTTAAAAGGAAAATAAAATAACACAAAGCTAAGAGTTATTAGACTTCACTAAAAAACTTTTGATAAAAAGGCATAAAATTTTTACTCTTCATTAAAATACGGACTTAATATATTTCTCCTAATTATAATACTCACCCTAAAAAGTATTCCCTTTAAAATCGTAAAAGTACCTCCAATATTTCATTAACGATTTTACAAAACACTTATTATTTCACAACGAGCGCGATAAGTGATTTAATAAATCGCAAAGCTGAAAAAATATTCTTCGGAATCACTCAAAATGGAAACGAAAAAGGTTATTAAGAAAATTTATTTGATTCAATTTCGTTTTATTGGCTAATTCTTTGGCGGTTGATGGGACGACCGTGTTGAATATTTGCCGCGCCTCTGATATACGAGCGACGATATGACTTTTTTTATGTACCTATACGAGTACAGTGTCAAATCCTTTTTATACTCGTACAGGAAAAGCTGCAATAATTAAATAAAAACGTGTTCGATCTTAAAATTCAAAATTCATTTATTTCAAGTACAAGCACTTTGATACGTCAGTTGACTATTTGTAAAGATTCTATCACCGGTTCGGAAGGCAGATTCTGTTGAGAAGAAACCGGCAAGAAACTCAACAGTTGCTCTTTTAAAAGAAATCATACAATTGATGACAACATTACAATTTCTTATAGTTTTATTTCCTGTGTGAAGGTGGAAGCTGCATCTCCTCATCTCCAAGCATCTTAGCTAATCTATACTCAAAATAAATCTGTAAAGAGGTCAATTCTGTACATGAAATATATTTCAAAAACAATTATCGGTGATTAGTGATCGATACTGATGCCAAAAATACAATCAGTAAAATTTTCGTCTGTCTGTCTGTATGTTTGTTATAGAAACAAAAACTACTCGACGGATTTTAATGAAACTTGGTACAATTATTCTTCATACTGCTGGGCAGGTTATAGTATACTTTTCATCGAGCTACAATTAACAGGAGCAGAGCAGTGAAGGGAAATGTTGGGAAAACGGGAGAAATTACTCCATTTTATAAGCTTCCGTCGCGTGTGTAGCCTTAATGGGTAGTTAGAGGTAGGGAAGGGGTATGGTAGGGGTAGGGTAGGGTAGAATAGGGGTAGGGTAAGGTAGGGGTAGGGTAGGGGTGGTTGAAAGTTTGAAGACTTTCACGCGAAGTCGCGGGCGTCCCCTAGTCTATACTAAATGTTTTACTCGTAAAGAGGAAAGCTTTGATTGTTTTTTTATTTTTGCATTGAATAAATCTAAAACTACTTACCCTATTTCAAAATTGTTTCTTTATTTAGGTATTAACATAGGTTATTTTTTTTATCTCCGTATTCTCTGCGATCTGAAGATAAAAAAAACGAAAAAAGTGAAAACGCGGGCTACTCTTATTCGTAGATGTAAACAGATTTTTTATGCATTTTTTTAATAATATAGCCTTAATAAGTAGTAATTAAGCTATATTTTATTAAGATCATACCGACCCACTGTAATTCCAAGGGAATGAAGTTGGGACTTCCAAGTGTCTTATATATTTCTTAGCAAAGATGTATTAGCTAAAGGTGACAGCACATTATCTAAAGTCTCCAAAAACGCGTATACCTAAGCGAGGTCAGGAATTTCGTGAAAGTAGTAAGAGATCTAAATGTTTTTGTACACCTCCAATATCCATATCCCCACATCTGTGAGGATGGGGAGGCCTTACCGAAACTGTTGAGACGAATATCTTAGCATTCCATGGATTCACCGTGCGGATGCCGGGTCCATCGCGTGGTAGAGAGAAGAACTCCGAGCAGAGTCCTGAACTTGTGACTACAGGATGTAGGGTTAAGGAATTCCTTGATAACATTTTTTCGTAATTGTTACAATAATAGGGATTTGTTACGTATAGTTCAAACTGCAACGTTATTTAATAACGCGCATAGAACCATTTCATTAAAAAATCCAATCCATTCAGTAAAAATCTCGATTCTGAAAACTATTTGGAATCACTCAAAGGAGAAACGAAATGGGTTGTAAAAGAAAATTTATTTGGTTCAATTTGATTTTATTGGCTAATTCATTGGCGGATGATGGGGCATCCGCGTCGATTTGGAGAATCCGTAATATACGAGCGGGGCCTTGTTGCCTCAGCGCCATTTTATTGTACTACGTTTTACATACAAAGAGGGTGCAGTGGCAAATCCTTTTTTTTAAGTATCCTGGAACCCTTTACAATGAAGTATTTTAAAAAACGTGTATTGAATTTTTTTTAATTACAGATCGCAGAGTCAGAGACACAAGGTTAACATATTTTACAAGTTATTAAGTAACTTGTAAATCTTATAGTACGTGTGGGTAAAATCTTGATGTTCGTTTGAATTCAAATTTGGTACGCTTGCTTGTGTGCTATGACAATGCCATGGTATAGAACTTTGAAAATAAAAACCTAATGAGTATCAAATCAAGTCATGCCAAGATAAAATCATCTACTTTGGGTTTATTCATAAAGCAAGTACGTCGTAAGTTCGTACACGTTACGGATTATCAGTTCAATAAAACAAAAACCCTCGTATTTTATATATTTTCAAAATATATCAATTAATGTTATTTTAGGCCAGAAAACGCTTTATTTATTATTCATTTATGAAATATATACTAGTAGTTATACTAAAGCTAAAATTTACTATAAGTAATAATAGTTAAATAAATATAATTATGTCAGTTTCTAAATATATTTACTTCAGTCGACGTCGACTTGTAACTGATATCTACCCCTGAGTCATGTAGTGCGTAATATGCGTGTTACTAGGTGTGCGATCAGCTTTATGTGTTCCTTTCATTCATTTAAAAGCAATAACATTTTTATACCGTCTTAATTAAAATCTCGCTCTTGTTTTATGGGGCGTAATAAAAAAAGACGGAATCCGTCGCTGCATCTTATTTATATGTAAAACTTGAAGTATAAAGTAAGTCAAGAACTCAGATGAGATGAAGTCGTGGGACTTAAGTTTTCCGAAATGCTTGCTTTTGACAAATTTTTTTTAATCCTTTAATTAAAGAAAGAGACAGTATTTTATAAATTTTAACTATAAAACTAATACTAGAATATCTGCTTGAACTCTTAGAGGCTATATTTTATTAACACGCTTAAATTAGCTTCGCTTGTAACTATGTATGTAATAAAAATCTTGGAATATTAATTTGACCCATATCACGGTCTTCGATTAGGATGAAATTTTGCACACGCTCTGAGTTCTGATGATAAATCATGACTAGCTAAGAAACGTCATTACAAATCCAATATGGCGGCCTCCCCAAGATGGCAGACTGGCTGTTTGAAATCCACCCCCATGACATTATGGGTATCAAGCGTGTTTTTTTGGTTTTTTAAACTATTTATGTTATTCTGATATTTCTAGAGAGCAACATCTGTGCGGTTAAAATTGCGGGGTTGACTAAGTTAGTAGTAGTAGTTAGTAGTAGTTAATTTAAAAAAATCATAAGACCCACCTATAAAATAATTTTAACTCAACTAATAGGGACACTTAAAGAATTTATCTGTTCCGTAATTTAATTGTTCTTTATTTAACTTTTTAATTAATAGAGCAATTTCTGGGCAATCGTGTAAAATGATTACGTAAGTCCGGGAATCTTAATAAGGCTTTTCATAGTCCGTACACCATGTAATATAACAGTCCTGTGCTTACACCATGAATTCCTTTGTCTCGTAATTTTCACGGGAAAGTTTCCTTATATTTTCCTTTATAGGTTGGCTGAGCTTTACAGGTAGGTACGTTAAGTAATCCGCAGGAAATATACTTCTTCCGCCTTTGTGTAATAACGCAGAGGTTTCGTATAGAATTATTAATAAGCGAAATTTGGCATGCGATATTTTGCGTGAAATTATATAATTGGACGCTCGTACAATATATTTATACATCATATTATAACATTTTTGGATGTATATCATTATATACTTGGTTTGTCCAGTGATCAGCCTATATGGCTTCGGGACATAAAGTCCTAGATTCCAATCCTGAGTCGGGCAATACGAGTATTGAGCTTTCTTTCTTCCAAGAAATTATCAGTATAGTAATTTTTTCCAAGTTTTCGTTCCCACGGCGTGTGATATGTCCAAAATAACTGAGGATGCGCTGTAGACAGATGGTTGAGAGACGTGTTTTAATTTGAAGCTGTGAAAGAATTGATACATTTGTGCGTTTGGCAGTCCACGGTACTCGTAACATTCTATGTACGTACGCACGTAACATGTGTAACAGTAGCTTTATGCTAATACCTATGACATAAGTTTGATTCCACTGGGGAGCTGGGCGGTCAGTGACGCGCGTTCCTCTCCTGATCAATTTCTAACAATATTTTTATACTCTACTAATAAGTTACTAACAAGTTAGCTCTTGACTATGATCTCACCTGTTAAGCGATGTTGCAGTCTATAGAAGCGATCTGACTTGGAAGAGGTACAACATTTTTAGGAAAACTCAGAAGTGGATCAAAAAAATATAAGAGAAACCAATGTTAAATCAAAGGTTCACATTCGCAATATTTGTCAGGACAATTTAACTAACAAGTCAAATTGTAACCAACATACAACAGAGATGGACGTGACATGGACGTGCACGGCATGATATGATCATATACAAATTGATTGTTATGATGTGGTTTTGTACGTAAGTTTTTATTTGAATGTTGATTTCAGGGAGGTTCTTAAGGCTGTATATTACGATGAAGACTGGTTTAGCCAGTGCGAAGATAGCTGCCACAAAACGAGCGTTTTATAAAACTTCAAAGTATTCCTCGGACTTTTCAAGAGATTTTAGAGAGAACGGATTTTATTATATATACTACAAGTATTTATAATAAAATCCGTTAGATAAGAGCACATCTTACTTCATCGATCAAAAAATTTATTCTTTAACATTATGTATCCGTCGACTGAATTTTTAATATTTAGTCCTTTGAACGTAGTCCTTTCTCTTCTACCCTTTTATCATATCGTGAACATAAGTAATGCGTGAATATATTTCAAAAACACAACACAAAGGAGCCGTTAAAACTGGTATGTTAAAGTAAGTAATCCTTTTATGTTCGTGCCTGGCGCCTACGTAAAATATAATACCTTGTTTATACCTATTTAACTGACACGTGCTTGACTATATACATGCCCGATGGAAAACAATGATGAGATCTAAGGCTGAAGGCACACGGCGGCGCCGCAACGATTTTATACCGCAGCGGCGCCGTAGCAGCGTTGGACAGTCTGTTATCAAAGTAATTTTGTGACGCATGAACAACTGAGCGGTGCCGCTCCGACGTCGCAACGCATTCACCCCTCCCCGCCTCATCTCGGTGGTTGCAAGTCCGGTGCGGCGTCGGAGCGCATCGTGTAACCTGCCACAGATTTTTCTATGTAAAGGCGACGAAGCGACACCGCTCCGGCGCCGCACCGCCACCGCAATGCATCGCAAATATTTCACTGTATCGGCGGGCACACGAGCGCTGCGGCGCCGCAACGTTGTTATGTCGCCCCGGCGCCGTATCAGCGTTGGACAGTCTGTTATTAAAGTAATTTTGTGACGCATAAACACCTCAGCGGTGCCGCTCCGACGTCGCAACGCATTCACCCCTCCCCGCCTCATCTCGGTGGTTACAAGTCCGGTGCGGCGCCGGAGCGCATCGTGTGACATGCCACAGATATTTCTATGTAAAGGCGACGAAGCGACACCGCTCCGGCGCTGCACCGCAATGCATCGCAAATATTTCACGGGCACATGAGCGCTGCGGCGCCGCAAACTTGTTATGTCGCCCCGGCGCCGAATCAGCGTTGGACAGTCTGTTATTAAAGTAATTTTGTGACGCATAAACAACTGAGCGGTGCCGCTCCGACGTTGCAATGCATTCACCCCTCCCCGCCTCGTTTTGGTGGTCGTTATAGATTACCTAAGGTTATGTAGCAAAAGGGATTCCTTATTTCCAGTTTTTAGTTTATTGGAATTAATTAAAAAAAAAAAACAATAACTATACAATAAAGTCTGCCGTTAATAATTGTATTAACACCCAGACATAGCTGATGGTACTTGAAATACTTGTATCATTGATCGAACCATCGAGAATGTCGAGCCAACAATGGCGGCGCGCGTAATTAAAGATGGAGATCAATTTTACATAGAACTGTAAAATAAATAAGGAAATAATTATATTTGAACAATACACACATCACTAGCCATAAAGTAAGTGAGGTTGTGTTATGGCTACTATTAATATACAGGATGTTTCGTAAATATTACGACATTTTTTTTTTACAAGTTAGCCTTTACAAGTTAGCCCTTGACTACAATCTCACCTGATGGTAAGTGATGATGCAGTCTAAGATGGAAGCGGGCTAACTTGTTAGGAGGAGGATGAAAATCCACACCCCTTTCGGTTTCTACACGGCATCGTACCGGAACGCTAAATCGCTTGGCGGTACGTCTTTGCCGGTAGGGTGGTAACTAGCCACGAAGCCTCCCACCAGCCAGACCTGGACAAATTAAGAAAATCTTAATCTGCCCAGCCGGGGATCGAACCCAGGACCTCCGTCTTGTAAATCCACCGCGCATACCACTGCGCCACGGAGGCCGTCAAATACAATAACATACTCTACAATCTACATCCATGCTCACAGATATTTTTCAGCTGTGAAAATCTTACCCACTGTGCAACTCAAACATGAATACTAATAAGAAATTAATGTTTATTATTTTAAAAAAAAATCTACTTAAGACTAATGAGCCTATATAGCTTTTCAGGTCCTATGACCAGCAGATATAATGGTGCCACATTGCATTGTTACTGAAAATCCAAGTATGCCGAATTTGAGTCCGATTTACTGCAGGTAGAGTTTTTTATTATATAAATTTAGCTACCAATATCCGACACATTATACAGGGCAATAATAAATCATCATCATCATCATCATCATCATATCAGCCGATGGACGTCTACTGCAGGACATAGGCCTTTTGTAGGGACTTCCAAACATCGCGATACTGAGCCACCTGTATCGGTCGATTGCGACTCGCTTGATGTTGTCAGTCCACCTGGTGGGGGGTCCACCAACACTGCGCTTACTAGTGCGGGGTCGCCATTCCAACAATTTGTGACCCCAACGTCCATCGGCTCTTCGACCTATGTGCCCCGTCCATTGCCAATTCAGCTTCGCAACACGTTGAGCTATGTCGGTGACTTTGGTTCTTCTGCGGATCACCGCAGACTGTGTGATTCTGTGCCTTCTTGGGCCTGGAACTATGGGCCTCATAAGAAGGCTCAGAATAATAAATACGAGCACAATACTTGACAAGAATCAATGTCAAAATTCGACAAAATCAAACATCTAAGTGTACGTACGTGAAATTGCATTTAAGTAATACAATACAAATTTACCTTCAAAGGTTACGTTTATAGGTAAGTTTACGGGTTTAATAAAGGGGAAATGAATAGTAAACTCGAAAGCACGTTTCTCATTCGAGTCGCAAATAATGGCTGCACCTAAAGCGCTTTATGGGGTACGTGCAAGGATCTTGTGATTGCGACCACACGGTAAGCTGCAGGGATATCGCTCTGACATACCTATTACGACTGTATGATAATCTGACTGGCAGTAAACTTTGTGGTTGTAATAGCCTATACGTTGCTATTTCGTAGGGATTGGATTTTATAAGCTATTATTTAACTTCCTCTATTATGTGTTGGTTAATTCTTGGACGCCAAATTAGAACGACTTCCTAATGAAATCCAAATTTGGTATACTTGCTAATATTTTTTGATAGTAGTAAAATAAGGCACTTTAATATTCCTACAATTGTTACAAGAAAAATATGTATGTCGTATCTATTAGCTGCCTCTTTTTTATCTTCTTAACAGCTCCACACCGTTTTTAAACTATTTATAGGGAAAAATCTCTGGGGGTGACTTATTAAGAAGAAGGCTAACTTATAAAGAATAAAAAAATAAGGCATTTTTATTCTTTATAAGTTAGCCCTTAACTACAATCTTACCTAATGGTAAGTGATGATGCTCTAAGATTGAAGCAGGCTAACTTATTAGGAGGAGGATGGTCCACACCCCTTTTCTACACGACATCGTACCGGAACGCTAAATCACTTGGCATTACTTCATTGTCGTTAGAGTGGTAACTAGCCACAACTGAAGCCTTCCACTAGCCAGACCTGGATCAATTAAGAAAACCTCAATCGGTCCAGCCGGGGATCGAACCCATGACATCCGTCTTGTAAATCTACCGCTCATACCACTGCGCCACGGAGGCCGTAAAAACCTACATACCTATTCTGTTGTTAAAACAAAGATCCGGCCTCCGTGGCGCAGTGGTTTGCGCGGTGGATTTACAAAACGGAGGTCCTGGGTTCGATCCCCGGCTGGGCAGATTGAGATTTTCTTTATTTGTCCATGTCGGGCTGGTGGGAGGCTTCGGCCGTGGCTAGTTACCACCCTACCGGTAAAGACGTACCGCCAAGCGATTTAGCGTTCCGGTACGATGCCGTGTAGAAACCGAAAGGGGTGTGGATTTTCATCCTCCTCCTAACAAGTTAGTCCGCTTCTATCTTAGACTGCATCATCACTTACCATCAGGTGAGATTGTAGTCAAGGGCTAACTTGTAAAGAATAAAAAAAAAAAATCAATAAAATAACTAAAGTCATCTCACACACTATTTATTTAGAGTCAACCGGATTAATTTTTCAAAAATTTCTCGTAATTTTGATAAACTTAGATGTAAAATAATATACTAAACTAAAAGCCTTCAGAAATAAATGAATGCTACGAAATATTAAAAGCATCGATACAGAAACAATAGCAAAGCTTTACAGAAAGTTTTAGCGATGTTCGGTTCGGATTTAAGTTCTTTGTTCTGGTGACAGCCATTTTTAATAACATACAGCGCCGCATGGTTGGCTTCACCGATAGTTCGCAATGTAATTATTCCGCCCACTATACAGAAGTTTTAGAATTTGTAATCCATGAGAGACTATTTTAAAACTCGATCGACCGCCGGCCAATATCTGAAACACAACAAAATGTTCGTACCTATTTGGTGATTATTAGAATAGAATAGAATAGAAAACACTTTATTTGTCAACACAACACCACAGTATAACCAGTAGTTGGACTTCATACTAGAGGTCGAAACGCGAGCTATACCTACGCACCTCGAACGTGGGGTGATCGTGGGGTGAACACAGTCGCGACTGTGCCGCGGTGACAAAACAACATTATTGTGTTGCTCATACTTTAATGTATTTGAACAAAAAGAGTAAAGAGCCGGCTGATATTAATATATATTTTTTAGTAAACTAGTGAACCCGGTCAATCTCAATTATTTTTGTGGTTCCTTCCCTACATGCCAAGTCAGGATCAATTTTTTATCGTTTATCCTACAGTGTGGGGTATCGTTCTCGGTATTTTTGTGCATTACATAAGGGATTAAAGTGCTAACATAATCTACGGAACCCTACACTGCGCGTGGCCCGACACTTTTTTATTATTTGGTCACCTAGTGTGGTGGTAATACCTAGACGGTATCACCAAAATATATATATGAAGGTCCTTCAAGATCATTGATTAGTATCAGCCTTATTTAAATCTACCAATCTACAACGTGCAATTGCACGTTGTAGAGTCAACATCTCCTGAGGATGCTCCGGTTTCGGGGTGAAACGTACGTAGAGAGTATTTTGTCGGACCTGGGTGACGTTGTCGCGTGGGTTCGCCGAATTTTCGCGGATGATAGCAAAATAAATAAATCATTATATAATCATGATGAACTTCCGCAAAGTAACGCCTGCTTCTATCCAATAACACGCATTTTATTGATCACTTCCTATTTTACTATAATAAATTGTAGTAAAATAGGAATTAAGTAGTAATTAAGGAATTAAGTAATAACAAAGTACGTAAAATGCTGCAGGCGGGCAGCCCTATCACATGTACCATGTACGTACCGCTGTAGGTATTTATTTCAAAAATACGGCCGAGTTACTATACTGCTTGTTATATATACTGTGACAACACATTGAAGACTTAAAACTAGTACACGGCCTTATACTTCTAACTATTTTTTATAGAATTAAATGTGTTGTGCCAATTAAATGGATCCGACTCAGTTATCCGTATTAAAACTAGTAGATGCTGCGCGGTTTTATTCCCGTGGTTCCCGTTTCCGTGAGAATACAGGGACAAAATAATAACCTATAGCCTTCCTTGATAAATGGGCTATCTAACGTTGAAAGAATTTTTCAAATCGGACCAGTAGTTCCTGAGATTTAAGCGTTCAATCAAAAAAACTAAAAAAAATATATTCTTACTAATCATGAACACTGAGATTCCGTCCATTCAATTCATTGAGCTTGGTTTCATTCATACATTTCATCATTCAGACTAATCAGGTTTATGGGTGAGTACAGATTTTATAGAGGTCCGTAAATCATTGATTTAGTATGGATTTAATTAAAAACTTGACTACGAGGGTTTTATATTCCTAATCAACAAGTAATACTCGTAAAACGTAAGCTTAAAATTCAATGTCCTGTACGTCCTTTGTTGGGACGGCGGCCATTTTTAATTACGTGCAATGCCGTTGTAAACTCCCCGATAAAGTCGATAGTAGGAGTAGATCAACGGTAGCTAAAGTACCCATTAATGATTAACGCAGAATGTTCGTACTTTTTATAGGGTTAGTTCTCGTAAGTAACTTACTTAACTATACTTATAATAAATCTGTAGAGAGGTCAATTCTGTTCATCAAATATATTTCCAAAATAAGTATCAGGGGATGATTAGTGATCGATACTGATGCTAAAAATGAAATCAGTAAAATGTTTGTCTGTCTGTATGTTCGTTATGTAAATAAAAACTACTCAACGGATTTTAGTGAGACTTAATACAATTATTCATCATTCTTCAGGGCAGGTTATAGTATACTTTTCATCACGCTATGATCAATAGTAGCAGAGTAGTGAAGCGAAATGTTGGGAAAACGGGGCAAGTTACTCTATTTTAACAGCGATACTACTGTTAGGGCTGGATTAAAAAGGTCTAAGGGCGGACGAAGTCGCGGGCGTCTGCTAGTATAAGTAACATATAAGGAAAGAACGTTAGGGAGAAAGTTGGGAAGTTGGTGGTTGGTTGGTCCTGGCCCTGTATGTAATGTAATACTCGTATACTTTTTTAAGCCCTTGACTACAGTCTTACCTGATGGTGGTATAATGGTACCTAACCTCCAGTAATTATGCAATTTAAGATGGAAGCGGGCTAACTTGTTGGAGGAGGATTAAAATCCACAACCCTTTCGGTTTCTATACGACATCGTACCGGAACGCCAAATCGCTTGGCGGTATGTCTTTGCCGATAGGATGGTAACTAACTAGCTGGTAACTAACTGGTAGTCATGATTCGCTTCGAAAAGTAAAATAAATGTATGGGAATGACAGATCCGATCGATAAATTGATCACGTGACCTGTCGTGACGATTGCAATTCCAATACATTCTTTAATTTTCGAAGCGTTTGTGATTGTAGAGAGACAATCGACGAGCCACATGGCTACAGACCCAGTGTATGCATTTAGGCAAACTCAGTTTCAATTTGAATGCAGCAATTTTCTGTTTATAAAATCATTTATGTATTGTCACGAACTTGTTAGTATTAAAAACATAATCAGCATATTCTTATAGCCGTACGTGTCTAGGAAGATATTTCGTCGAGTGGGGGGTTACGTGTACATTCCGGCACTCGTGTGCAAGGGGCGCTGTTTCCAAGTGACATTGGAACTATTTTTATTTTCCACCCCACTGCACTTGGTAAGAAATAGGACTTTGTTCAGGCCTTTTATCCTGGCCGCATTCATGCTTACGTTGGAAACAAAGCGTCCCCTTTTTCTTGGGTGTATAAAGAGAGAATGTACCTAGCTATTTCCCCTGGGTAATAGATGAGGACTTTGTTTTTGGACGCCTAAAATTGTGCTTAATTTCGAGTTTTAAATCACCAAGGCTATTTTTTTACACGTACAGAACCCTTAATATCAGGGTAAGTGTATCCTGTGCAAGAGGCGCTGTTTGGTCTGACTTTGATTGGTATTTTTTCAAATTAAAAAAAAAATACTTGTGGCACTCGGGGACTGCCGCGGCATAATTTTTTTTAACAACTTATGCAATTATAATATTTTTTTTTATGAAGTATTTTTTTTTTTTGAAAAGTTTAAATAAATAAAATAAATATAAGATATATCTTTACGTTGAGCTGGAATCGAACTTTGGTTAAATAAGTTTGCCCCTTAGTTTCACACCACTTGTCCAGTTGAGTCGATATGACAACGTCGAAATGTGTTAACTTGATGTACGGCTTGGGTGTTAGGTTTATTTTCGTTACGAAATTTCTTAATTAAGTCGTCACGCTCAAAGCCTGCGATAAAAGCAATGCAATAGCTTAAAAATCTTTTCAACACTCATGCATTTAAGGTCAAGCAACCTGAATTCCAATACTTTTAAACACGTGTCTATATCTAGTTTCAAAGCGTGACCATTAATCAGTAAACTTTGGGACAACCCCTCAAACGTCAGCGACATAAGCTTTTATGAAAATCCACGTTATCTTAATTCTGCCTATTAATCATTTTGCTCCCCTAAAACGCCCTTGTTCGTGCTAATTGCCTTTATTATAATAAACTCCTAATTGACCCTAGAATTAGATATTAATACGAGATATTACAAGGATCCTGCACTGATTGTATTGATAAAGCACGGTGCGCCCTTTAGGCAGGGTTGCTATAATTTAAAATACGTGAATAAAGCTTTTTGGATTGCTTTTTTTGTTTAAGGATGTTTAAATATCGTTAATTCGATATCTTTATTGCATTAATTTTAGTAGGTCAGTAAGTTTGAGTAAATACATACTTACCCATTAGATATATTTTGGGTTTCAAATATATAATTCCTAGCACATGGTCGCGACTCTGCCCGCGTGGAATCTCTGACCTTTTCCCGAATTCTTTAACCTTTAAGAATTCCAACAGTTCCAACATTTATCGTCATAAATCAACCAAGTACCTAACACAAAGTCATGACACATTATATACCTAAACCTTCATCAAAAAATCCGTTCAATAGTTTTCAAGTTTATCGCGAACAGACAGACAGACGCCGTATCTGTCTATTTGTCTGTGTTTCGGAGGATTTTGTTTTGTAATATTATCTCATCATCATCATATCAGCCTATTATCTAATATATAAAAATAAATCGGGTTTTCCTTCCTGACGCTATAACTCCAGAACGCACGAACCGATTTCCACGGTTTTGCATTCGTTGGAAAGGTCTCGGGCTCCGTGAGGTTTATAGCAAAGAAAATTAGGGGTAGGGTAGAGGTAGGGTAGGGGTAGGGTAGGGTAGGGTAGGGATAGGGTAGGGGTAGGGTAGGGTAGGGCAGGTCAGGGTAGGATAGGGGTAGGATAGGGTAGGGATAGGGTAGGGGTAGTTGAAAGTTTACATCGACTTTCACGCGAAGTCGCGGGCGTCCGCTAGTTTTATCTAGATAAAACCGTCTTCATGGCCAACCTAAGTTAGTTTTAATGATAATTAGGATATCCCGACAAAACTAAACGTGTGGTTCCCACGTCATCCTAGAGTCCTTGGATCTCCATTGCTAATAATCTTGAGGACAATTTAGGTGCTTCAAATTTTTAAAGCTTCTTAATGGAAACCTCTTGGAGCGAAATTGCTACGTAGCAGAATTGCAACGTCAAAAGATAATGACCACTTTCGTAGGCTTATCAAACGGTGGACGCTACGAGAGCGTGTAGATACCTAAGTGTAATTGTCTTGACGAGATTTGTGCATAATAATAAGTACTGATAAGGTACATTTGAGCGTAATACTCATACGTTTTGACGGCCTCCGTGGCGCAGTGGTATGCGCGGTGGACAAGACGGAGGTCCTGGGTTCGATCTGGCTGGTCTGGCTGGGGGGAGGCTTCAGCCGTGGCTAGTTACCACCCTACCGACAAAGACGTACCGCCAAGCGATGTAGCGTTCCGGTACGATGTCGTGTAGAAACCGATAGAGGTGTGGATTTTCATCCTCCTCCTAACAAGTTAGCCCGCTTCCAGCTTAGATTGCATCATCACTTACCATCAGGTGAGATTGTAATCAACTCAACTGTGTGCTTAGTACTAATAAAAAAAAACAAAACTTAATTTAATTCATTAATTTATTTAAATACTAGCGGACACCTGCGACTTCGTCCGCCTGGAATTCAGTTTTTTACAAATCCCGCGGGAACAATGGATTTTTCCGGGATAAAAAGCCATGTGTTAATCCAGAGTAAAATCTATTTCAATTCCAAATTTTAGCCAAATCACTACAGTAGCCGCAGCACATACGAGGAAAAAACATAACTGTTTCTGAAAGAACAATGACTGAAAAACCTAAATCCTTATAAGATATCCATCATCGGGTTAGCACCGCTTTCAAATTAATTAGTAGGTAATCAACAACAAAACAGAAGGAACAGCAGAAGGAAGGTATTTATCGCTTTTCAGTTTAATCCGGCACGTTTTATGTTTCTGAAGTCGACTTAATTTTTTTTATTAATTTTTTTTTTCATGCGCAAATTGGTCCTCATTGTCTAAATTAGTTTCCACTGTACTAAGGATAAAATATTTTGGTCTTAATTTAAAACTGCTGACGTGTCGTACGCACTTCAATACCCTTAAACGCTACTCCCCTGCGTGCTACTTGAAGAGGCTTATCTCTTTATAACGGTAAGCGTCCACATATCGGAATCGTACGCATCGGACGCATCGCATCACATAGATTTTAGTATTTTTCGTATATGAATTCAAGGTTGCCTGGAAGAACCTACGTTCGCCAATCGCTACATAGCGATAAGGTCGCCTCTTATAATCCTACTTCTATGCTGTAATTTTTCTGTCTATATATTTGTTTTTTCTTATGTTGTAGCGTACAAATAAAATATAAATAGATAAATAAATTCATACATGTGCGTCCACTGATCCGCAACGAACGGATCGCATCAAACGGATTTTCTACGGTAAAATGTAAAATTATTTTGATCGTTTGATGCGATACGTCCGATACGTACGATATGAATCAGTGGATGCCTACCTTAAGAGGGAATCTTAAGCTTAGTCCTACCATGATCATATGTGGATTTGTACGTGTGTGAAGTCTGCCAATCCGCATTGGGCTAACGTGGTGGACTATTGGCTTAACTTCTATCCGAGAGGAGACTCGTGCTCAGCAGTAAGCCGAACATGGGTTGTTAATGATGATGATGATAAATGATCAACACCTGATGATGTTCAGGGCCCACGATGGTTCAACGTGCCTTTTAAGGCATGGGAGTGTAACTTCCGTACTTATATTGAGAACTACTTGGAAGGAAGAAAAAGCACATATTTTTGAACCAGGACTCAAACCTAACACATGATTCAAAGCCGCCTTGGCTGACCACTGGACTACGAGGCCGTTAAGTTCATCAATTTGATAACACGCCAAGTCTGTGGTATCTTTCTCGTAGATTGTAAGCCGAATATGATGCGCTATTGTTTTTTTTTTAATTGAATCTATAGGTACTAATATTATAAATGCGAAAGTAAGTCTGTCTATCTATCTTTTACCTTTTCACGGCTAGAGACAAAGTGAAGTAGCAGAACATACTTTTTCCCCCGAATTGTCCACGGATTAAAATAACAGATTAAACGCGTACGAAGTTGCGGGCATCCGCTAGTCAGGTATAAGTACTTAATAATTTAAAAAAAAATAATTAATAAGTATATATTTTAATCTTATTAATTAAAAAAAATGTATACGTCAGTTGACTTAACCTTTAGAAACCGAAAGGGGTGTGGATTTTCATCCTCCTCCTAACAAGTTAGCCCGCTTCCATCTTAGATTGCATAGAGTTGAGATTGTAATCAAGGGCTAACTTGTAAAGAATTAAAAAAAATATATATCTTGTCCTATTTCCTAAAATCACAGTCCGCTAGCATGTCTAAGTATATGAGTTGAATAAGAAATATAGTATCAATGTCACATGGCAACAATCCGCCGCTACTCTACACAAGAGCTTGAGTGCGCCCCGAGGGTAGATCCACTCCTCTCGACGTGACAGGGCCCTAAAATATCTACCTACAAACGTATCTACAGCATAGATTTTATACTATACACATGTTACTAGCGCGTCGAAACTGGGGTGGACAAAAGCGGTGTTTGTTTCATGTAGGATGGTGCTGGTGACAGTTCGTTTTACTCTTGAAAGTTTGCCGCGATTCACGATAATAGCACGTATTATGAACGTCATACAGGACAGTCACCGTACCCATGCTATTTAAAAAATGCTAATAGTCTTTATGTCATTTAGTTGCATTGTAAACAACGAAACTTATACAATACCTAAATATTAGTACTTATACAATACAAAAACAATAGGTACCTAAATATTGTCTACAATGTCTAGTTTTGTGTTCAAAAAGTGTAAACACATACATATGATGTAAGTTAACACAAGATTGTGCATGCGTGCGCTCAGTGGAGTAGCCAAATTTAAGTCACTTTGCGGGTGGGATTAGGGTGACAATAATGTTAATAATAATGAAAGGGAACGATGGCTTAACGTGCTCTTTAAGGCACCACCAACTTCCCGACTCCGAGCTGAAAGTTGTAACTAAAAACTTCTTAGAAGAAAGAAAAACTCAAATAGCCCGACCCAATATTTGAACCCAGGGCCTCGTGATTCGAAACCACTGGACTAACGAGTCAGTCATATAGGTAATATCGGATGATAAAAAAGTATGGAAGCAATTCCACACCCACACAAACAGAAAATCCACACCGTACCGGAACGCTAAATCAGGGTACATCTTTGTCGGTAGGGTGATAACTAGCCTACTTGTAACGTTAAAAACCATCACAAACAATAGTAAAATGTGAAAAAAAATTAAACAGCGTATAAAATACCAACATGTTTAATTAATAGCGGAGTCTATTAAAATCTAATGTTTAATTACACAAATACACTCAACACTGTTTCATTATAGCGTCGCTTTAATCACAGTAACACTGCCACAGTACGTCGATGATACTTGTAGCGTTGATCGACCATCGAGAATATCGGGGGAGCCAACAATGGCGGCGTACGTAATTAAAAATGGCCGACGACCTAACAAAGAACTTCAATCCTTCCGAACGTCGTTAAAACTTCGTGCAAAGCATAAAAGCAGAGTTTACAAATCTTTGTTCTCTATTTAAAAAGAATATTAGCGAATTCATAATTTTTTTTCTAGAATATTTTATTGTTGTAATTGGGTCAGGGCAATTTACAATTTAAATTCAGATTTCATGTTACCTATTATGTACAGTCAACGATTTTATAATATTACTCGTACATACATAGTCAGCCGATGGACGTCCACTGCTGGACATAGGCCTCTTGCATGGACTTCCAAACAAAACGGTCTCGAGCCGCTAGCATCCAGCGGCTCCCTGCAACCTGCTTGATGTTTTCGGTCCTGCCACCTAGTGGGGAGTCGACCAACACTGCGATTTCCGGGGGTCGCCATTAAAGCACCTTGGGACCCCAACGCCCATCTGCTCTTCGAACTATGTGGCCTGCCCATTGCCACTTCAGCTTCGCGACTCGCTGAGCTATATCAGTGACTTTAGCTCGTCTGCGGATCTCCTCATTTCTGATTCGATCACGCAGAGAAACCCCAAGCATAGCTCGCTCCATCGCTCGCTGAGCGACTTTGAGCCTTCTTATAAGGCCCATAGTTAGCTAACTATGGGCCTTATTACTACCTACATTCCTACAAAATCACCTCAAAAAGGGATCCGAACAACTTGACATTGTAGACAATATTAAGGTATTATTTGTTAAAATTGAGTTCGAAGAATCCACCATAACATAGAAGTACATACATACATTGCAACTTAAATAAAATCTTTAAAAAATCAGTTATTCTACTATGGAAGGGGAGTGGCTGTGCATATAAAGAAGATAGGACAAACGCCAGGGACGTAGCTACCGCTATCAGCTGTATCGCTGAACGGGCCCCCGAACTATAGGGCCCCCTTACGTGTGAAAGCAAAAATTAGCAAAATGTTATCCACTATCTCACATAATCTGGTGCTGACATTGACAAAAGTCGAAAAAAACAATGTCATTTTTTCCGGGTCCCGGTGCGCCCAAAAATAGTAAACATCCTACTTAAGTCACTATCATATTTATTATAAGCAAGCATTTTTGTTTCTTTTTTAGTTTTAGAAATCTTTACTCTTCATTGGGCCCCCCAACTAATTGTGATACAGGGCCCGCCAAAGCACACTACGCCACTGACAAACGCGTATATGTGTGTGACTAAACCAACGTCAGTATACTTGTGAATAGTAAAAGACACATTATTAAATTATCTAGTGTTATCGCCGCGTTGGCCGCTTTTAAATTTACATGTTTTTAATAAATAGTGTAGGAAATAGTAGTCTACTGTTGGCTTCAGTGTGCTCGTGGCGTTTGAGCCGTCCAAATCTTTTGTTGTGTAATTCTTTATGGGTTACTTGGCATAGGCGGGGAGAGTGACTTAAGTGGAAAAGGGAAGTGTTAGTCGACTATCAAAGGATCCTTTAACTCTACATACATCGTTCACAAGTGCGTGACTCCACTCAAGGTCATTCTCTGCCATCCTAGGGTCTTATTTTGGTTACAGTTTGATTTGTTAATTAAGTTGTCCTGACAAGTGTTGTGAATCATAACCTTTGTTCGACATTAGTTTTCTTATATTTGTAATCACTTTTGAGTCCTATAATACTAGAATGATTTATATGGACGTTTATCAAAATATCTGTTGATTAGCAGGCAGATGATAATTTCAAGACATGGTTGTATTGCTGACGCTGCATTTATTGCGCACATGCCAATACAACTATCCAGCTAGTAAACCTCACTACTACACCGAAAGTTATCATCATAAAATAGAACATCGAAAACTTATAAGTACATTTCAGTAAGTTATCAAAGGTTACTTTGGGTATTTGTGTTTGCTGAGGTACAAAGTTAGCTAAGATTCTAGAGCAAGTTATTTCAAGACCAAGCTTACAGCGTTAGAAGTATTTTGTCGCTAACAGAAGTTATTATTTAGTTACTTAAGTTATTTCAATTTGTTTTATAGTTATTTAACTTTAATTAGTTGTCTGAAATAGACATTATGATTAACATAAATCATTTTGGTCTATTGACTACAACCTTAATATATTCAGTGAATTCTGTGTTTTCCCTAATTTTTTTTCGTGTTGAGTATAGAGTGTTGAGTTGAGTGCCGACGAGCGCAGAACCATCGCCTGATGTGACCCGAAGGCTGAAATAAAGATAGAGGACGGAACGACTCTCTAAGAGCGTCTTCTAGAGACTCGGACCTCGGCTTAGAGGGATATTCGGGAGGGTGTAACCGTGACCTGAGTGAATCAGTCCGGACGTCCCCAAGATCGTGAGCTAGAAAACCTACTTCCGGGTGACGTTAGATATCGGGGACATCGTGCTCGCCGGCGAAGGCGCTGTGTAGCTTGTGAAGCATTGTCGATCGTCATGCTTTCCCTAAACTAAACCCATAAGTTTTAACTAATTTTTCAACCCATACCCGTTTGTATTCACCGCGCTATCTTAGCTGTACGGCTTTACTTAATAAACACCAAAAATTTGTTTTATTGATATTCTGTGTATAGTACCTTAATTATATTATTCTGTATAATATAATGAAGGGTCCAAATATACCAACACGTATACATAAACCTGTCGTTACGAATGTCTGGCATCCAAATAAAACCTTAACGCGGCCTGTTATCTCAACGTCTTATTCAACGCGGCCTTTGTTTGCACGGAAGCTGAGTATTTGCGTACATACTTTGGAAGTATACATTATGTTTTAATGTAGCAGTAGTATGTACCTACTTGATTAGTAACAATTCTTATTTATTTTGGTATAAACCTCGTGATTTTTGTATATAGTAGTATTTTTTTTTCTTATACTATTACGTATTCCGAGTCAAAACTCTCGTAGGGTTTGTTATTAGCCTTTTTGGATACGGGCCCCGGGTTAGCGGACTAGGTAGGCGTAACGAAGGCAATCATTGGCAAAACACCTACTTTTTGATGTTATGCTTTGCCTAGCTGCCATAAAACAGCTTCCTCGACTCCTCAATAGCTTCACAGACACTTACACTAAGTCGCGGCCCCGAAAATAATAAGTTATTGTCTTGTGCACACCAAAATTAAATCAAACTTATACGAGAAGTCTGAAAAGTGCTGAATCCCACGTAGGATCGCGTGGTTTTTAGGTTTATCGAATGCAATCGAAATACTGCGTAGAAGCCTGAATCGTACTAACGGGTCTCGGTGGTAGATCGCTCGCATTCGAGCGGTAAGATAGCATTTTCATGACTACCCTTAAATTGGTGATTAATCTACCTACACAAATTAAGGAATTATCCAGGTAAAATAATTGCAATAGTGATATTTACGAAAAAGTACAAAACCTTTTTCTACTTTATTTAGTGAATAATTAATTAATTTTGGTATTATCCGCGAAATATCTTCTAGAGTTAACATCTTCAGAGGCTGCTCCAGTTTTGGAGTAAAATGTACCTACTTAGAGGAATTTCTGATGTTTTTGCTACATAAAGTACGAATAATCTATACTAATAGTATAAAGCTTGATTTGTTGTTTGCTTGAACGCGCTAATCTCAAGAACTACTGGTCCGATTTGTAAAATTCTTTCAGTGTTAGATAGCCCATTTATCGAGGATGTCTCCATATTCCTACGGAAACTCCCCATGCAAGTAAAGCCACGTGGCGTCAACTAGTAGCAAACAAAAAAAACTATACACAATTTATACTGAACTAAAAACCGCAAAGTAACGCGTAACGCCTTTTCCATTAAATTTTACTTTACTAACAAAAACTGATGTAGTGTAGAAATTTTATTTATAATATATTTATGTCCGAAAGTCTTAAGTACATATTTTTATATTTACTTGTACATGGGTTGAAATACTTCGACATAACATGACGGCCGCGTGGCGCAGTGGGTAGTGACCCTGCTTTCTGCATCCACGGCCGTGGGTTCGATTTCCACAACTGGAAAATATTAGTGTGATGAACATGGGTGTTTTCCACTGTCTGCGTGTATTTATACATTATATAAGTATTTATAAGTAGTATATAATTGTATATTAATATTATAATATCAACTATCTTAGCACCCATAACACAAGCTACTCTGTATGCTTACTTTGGGGCTAGATAGTGATGTGTATTGTTTAAGCATATAAATTAAAAAAAATAAATAAACATTAGACCCTTACTTAAGTTTCTGCGTAATATTACGATAAATTTTGTACTTTTAATATTAAAAAGACAAGTTGCCGGTAGCAGGACAATATAGTAATATTATAATGTTATACTTACCCTAAAGCCACCCTACTTCCATAAATTGACTCTACCATAAATCGGTCCAAACCTCGATCAATTTAGGCTCCGAAAAAGGCTGACAGGGGCCTCAGGAAAGCGCGAAGTGAAAATATTCCTGTAAATAATGTCATAAAGCTTTAAGCTTTTACTTTGTTTTTTATACTAGCGAAAACCCTGCGGTTTTAACCACATAGTTTGTGTTGCCGTAGGAAAACAGAGACAAAATATAATTTATGTTACTCCTTACAATGTTAGCTATTTGCTAGTGAAAGTACCGTCAAAATCGATCCAGCCGTATCCGAGATAAGCTGGAACGAACAGACATACAGGGCGCTTGTAGATGTCTGGAAATGCCTATTTCCATACATCTACTAGCGACCTGCTCGGTAATTAGTCTGTCTGTCTGTTCGTTCCAGCTTATCAGTGTAATTAATATTCAAAATATTTCATTTTATTTTAGATATACCTACTCACATTTTTAGTAAATTTTATTTTTATTTGTATTTTATTATAATATCAAAAATTGATATAAATATTGATTTTATGCAATACCCTGACAGGGCCTCATGTAACTTTTATACTAGTAACGTTAAGCCAACTAATGTATTATTAGTACCTAAGTGCATAAATACTAAATAAGCCTACATAAATACTAATTTCACTCGCTTAGTTCTCGTTCCCGTGGGAAAACAGGGATCCAATATAGCCTTTGTTACTCCCTGATAATGTCGGTTAAAATCGGTTATGTAGTTTCAGAGCCTATCCAATACATACAACAAAACAAACAATCAAATCTGTCCTCTATTAGATTAGTTGTTATCGCCGCGTTGCAACGACTTGCGGTACGGACGGCTTCAGTGTGCTCGTGGCTTTTGAACCGTCCACAACTCTTGTTGTGTAATTCTTTATGGGTTACTTCGGATAGGCGGGGAGAGTGACTTGAGTGAGAAAAGGGAATGTTTGTTAACAGTCAAAGGTACCTTTAACCCTACACACATCGTTCACAAGTGCGGACTTCACTCAATGTGATTCTCTGCCATTCTAGGGTCTTATTTTGGTTACAGTTTGATTTGTTAATAAAGTTGTCCTGATGTATTAGGTTTTTTATTTTTGTAATCACTTCTGAGTCTGCTAAAATAGTATAAATAATTTAATTGTAACTCTTGGATTGCAGCACCATTTGGCCATCTCATTACCAAAGTTTCAAACCTACCCGCATTTCAGTATTCTTGCTAAGTTAGTGCAAATAATCTAAGAACTATGCGGCATCTTGAATAAACAAAGACTGAGTAAATCTCGCTCCGGAATTGAATTGTCAGATCCACTACAATGCATCTGCATTTGACTCATTAAATCTGAAACTTTTATATAAATATTCATTTTTGACGGCCTCCAGCGCAGTGGCCGTGATAGCCCAGTGGATATGACCTCTGCCTACGATTCCGGAGGGTGTGGGTTCGAATCCGGTCCGGGGTCATGCACCTCCAACTATTCAGTTGTGTGCATTTTAAAAAATTAAATATCACGTGTCTCAATCGGTGAAGGAAAACATCGTGAGGAAACCTGCATACCAAAGAATTATCCTAAGTCTCTGCGTGTGTGAAGTCTGCCAATCCGCATTGGGCCAGCGTGGTGGACTATTTGCCTTACCCCTCTCATTCTAAGAGGAGACTCGAGCTCAGCAGTGAGCCGAATATGGGTTGATGACGACGGCGCAGTAGTGTACGCGTTGGATTTACAAAAAGGAAGTCCTGGGTTCGGTGTCCTGCTGGGCCGATTGTGGTTTGCTTAATTGATCAAGGTCTGGCTTTAGGGAGATTTCGGCCTTGGCTAGTTACCACCCTACCGACAAAGACGTACCAAGCATTCCGGTATGATGTCGTGTAGAAAGCGAAAAAGATGTGGATTTTCATCCTACTATAACAAACCCGACCTTCTTTTATATATGTAGAAGATTATGTACTATTAACTTAGTTCTCGTTAACTGAATACATAATTATTGCTATATACTGCACATTTACCAATATATTAAACGATAACCGATGTAATACAATAATCAAAGGTAATAATTTGCATGTAAGCACCTTGATTGACATATTCGATTTGCTAAGCTTCTATCCTGATTGATAAGATTCTATCTAATGAGGAGAGAACAATATGACCTAATTAATCATTGTATTTAGATATTGTGTAAACCATCAAATTCGTAATTTAGGTCCAATGTAATATTAGTAATACAACCTCTTAGGCGCAGTGTTCCTCAAAGTGTCGCTTTATATTATCTCTAGCTAGCCAGTTCTAGTGGCGTGCATAAGGTTTTTAACTAGGGTATGCATTATAAGTAAAAAAAAAATGGAAAATTCCATGTCCAACTATGTACTCTAAAAAAAATGGAAAATTCCATGTCCAACTATGAATTCTGTGGTCCAACATAGAGTATGTATTGAGGTAGGCAGTGCTTTTTGCATCTATGAAGTGCACGTCACTGACCAGTTCTTGAACTTAAGAAAATTGTAAAATCTTATTGTGTGGTAAATAAACAATTACATTATTATTGGTAATTATTGATTATTATATTAATTTACGTAATTACTGTTAGTGTTAAACTTTGAAATACAAATTATGAAAAAAGTTTGTATATGCGGATGTCATTGAGACAGTGACGTTTGTGTTATTTATGGGTTTCACCGGCTTTACCACGCTACTTATAAAGACTCATTCTGGATCATCTTTATTCTGTGGTCATAATTAACTTGCACCAAGTTTCGTCTCCTATTCAATGTTAAGTTATGGAATGCTCTCCCTTTAAACATACGGAAATCAAAGACACTGGACGTTTTTAAAAATGCCGTAAAGACTCATTATCTGGTGCAGTAAAGACGATCTGTATATATTATTTATCTTCAATATAATGTATTTATTAGTATATTTTGATATGTATTTTATTCATTATTGTAGGTATTTGTGTAATATTGTTTATGTATTAGGATGTAAATTATTTGTATGCATGTGTATTACTAATACTATGGTTATTTTTGTTTTACGCCACCTGCTGATGTCCTTAAGTTTTCCTAAACCGAAGGTTGCCTGGAAGAAATCGCTACTTAGCGATAAGGCCACCGTTTGTATGCTGATCTCTTCCTAATTTGTTTTTTATTTCACTTGTTTTTGTCTTTGTGGTGTGCAAATAAAGTATATTTATCTTATCTTATCTTAAAATGCACTGTCCTAAACAAGGACAGAGCTGCATAACAAAGTGTTCATGCAGAAGTATGCGCGTCCCGCTGTCACGTGCAGTTTATTGAATTTGGCGCTTGTCTTCGCTCGGGAGCGGAATTATTAGTAGCTTGCAACACTGGAAACTTTATATCCACCAAGATTAATCTACACTTCTATTCATTCATCATTCATCATTATCCTACTAATGTCATAAACGCGAAAGTTTGTATGGATGTTTGGATGTTTGTTACTCTTTAACGCCCCACCCGTTGGTCTTTTCGACTTCTTGGAGGGGAATGGAAATTTGCCATATTTAAAATAGCCTATGCGCTTAAAAAAATATTTATGTCAGTCTGCTCGTTTGTTTGTTACGTAAGCATTATCCACTAAAATTATTTCACTGATGGAAAGCTATATTATTAGCGAGTGACATAGTACTTCCAAGGGAATAAGAAATATGCGGGTGTAACTGCGGAGAAACACAAGTAGTACGAAATATTTATACGTATTCGCTATTCGTCACTTTGTGTAGATTCCGCGCTATGGATGAAGTCCCGCGGCTAATACCTGAACTAAAATTGAAAGCGCCTTACACAAATGACAATATGACCGTTATTACCAAATAACAATGAGCGCCATTAAGACATTAGTGGTGTGTCTACGGGATTTGTTTCGTGGCGCTGAGAATGCTTCTGAAAGAAATCCCCCAGACGCCGCGCTCAGGGCTCGCACACAAGGGCTACCGGCCACAACCACAAAACGCCGCTGCCGGCATATTTCCTGTAATTTTCATACATTTTATACGGACTCGCCGCACACGGTTGTCTCCGGTGGCCGCCACACGCTACAATCGTCGCTGCTCGCTTCTTGTGGCCACTAAACGTCGCCACACGCCACTCACGCGATTCCGCACCCATCTCAGTAAACCTGTTAGAGTCGAAAAGTAGCAGCCACCGACAGCAAGTGTCGACCACAGCCATAAGTGGCTGTCGCGCGCTTCAGCCACTTTTGTGGCCCCTTCATGCTTCTTGTGGCGGTGTTTGTGGCTGTCGCGTGTGACCCGTGTGCGGCGACAATAATGTTTAAATGACGCTGTCAATTTTAGTTCACATTTTAGCCGCGGGACTTCTTCCACGAAAAGGACTCTACAAGCTCACTGAACACTCAGACTATATCATCCTAAACAAGCAAGTAAAAATGCCGCATTATAATCTAGTAGGATACTCAACAAGTCTCTCCGTCCCCGTCTCTTGCACGTTTATTGAATTTCACGCCTCAGTCTCTCCGACGCTTCGTGCTCGGAATTAATATTAGTTTTTTTTAAAACTCTCCTAACAACCGGAGCAATTATCTACGTTTACTTTTTGCTTCGAACTTTTCGTGTAATATTGGTAGTCTTTGTTTCCTTTTAGGAATGTTGATTAAATGTACAGGTTGACAAAAAAGTTTTGGTGTACCTTTCCCTACGAGTTTTAATCAAGAAAAAAAAAGTATCCAAGTGTGCATAGAACCAAGACACGCGGTCGAGCGTCCAGCCAATTTTTACTGACACAGTGACAAGATGCCTTTACTCGAGACATTTAGATGCACTATCCTAACACAAACACACACATTTATGCATATTTACACTTCATCATTATCAACTCATATTCGGCTCACTACTGAGCAAGAATCTCCTCTCAGAACGAGAGGGGTTAGGTTTTAAGTCCACCGCTGGCCCAATGCGGATTGGCAGACTTCACACACGCAGAGAATTAAGAAAATTCTCTGGTATGCAGGTTTCCTCACGGTGTTTTTCCTTCACCGTTTGAGACACGTGATATTTAATTTCTTAAAATGCACACAACTGAAAAGTTGGAGGTGTATGTCCCGGACCGGATTCGAACCCACACCGTCCGAAATCGGAAGCAGAGGTAATATCCACTGGGCCATCACGGCTCTACTGGACTATCAGAGCCGTGATAACAATTTGTAACCCTTGGAATTTTTATTATTATGTTAAAGTCGAAACTGTACTGTATTGTAACTTTACAATGTAATCAATACTGTCATCTTTGTGGTCTTAGTGGTCTTAGTGGTCTTATTGTATTCTAATAATCATGTAAAACGCTGTTGATTAAAAATAAATAAATAAAATTCTGCTTTTAGAAACCGCGCTACTTTTGGTTTACGGTAGTTCTTTATAAATTACTAGCCCTGCGATTTCATCCGCGTTGTCCCCGTTCCTATGAGAATACGGGGATAAATACCTTATGACACTCACAAACAACGTGGCTTTCTAGAGGTAAAAGAATTTTCAAAATCGGTTCAGTAGATCCAGAGATTACAATACCAAAAAACTTTACCTCTTTATAATATTAGTAGAGAAAAAACACTGTGAAAACATATTTTGTAAATAGAGTCAGATTATTAAAGTTTTAAATAGGATCCTGGTAATTAGGCAATATAGAGCTGACGGATTTAATTAACTCAAAGACAAGGCCGAATGGATAGCGCAAATAACAAAGTTTGAAATAATTTTGACAAATATTTGGTCCTTAAAACTTTTACCGAATAAAATTAACCCTAACGAAATAAATTGGAACACAGTTGTGCTTTGAAAGTTGCTAGCTGTAAAATTGTTTTGCAGAATTTAATATAAAACAGTTCTAATTTAGCTGGCAACATTTGAAAATCTCAATGAGATGCAGCTGGCATTCGACGATATGAATGTCACAATGTACGACTAACACAAAGCGATATTAAAAATTCTATTATGTGACTTCGCACTTTAGAACCATTTCATTTTATTGACAGACAGATAGGCAGACTTTTATATTTATAAAATCTTTACTAAATGCTATAAATGCGAATGTGAGTTTTTTTGTTTGTTTGTTACGTTTAAACCAAGCCTTGCCTTGTTACATTTTTTTTAATGGTCTTAAATAGTTCATATTTTTTTGAGACGTGATTACATGAAAATTGTAGTTTTTAAATATGTTTTGACAATACGAGTCAAAACGCCTGTGGGCCATGATGGTCTATATTTCAACTGTTTCATGACGTCACTATAACAAATCCCTTACAAACGGAGCGTTTGACAAAAATATTAATTAACAATCAGTTTGCGAACGGAGCGGTCGCTCTAGGCGCCAAATCCTAGGGGGCGCCGAAATGGGCGAAAAGATGAACGCGACGTGCGCGAATTTACTTCTAATAGAGGCGTCTTTCTTTACCTATGGTGCAGGGAGTGCGTTGATTTTAACCTGGGTATATACAGGTGGTAGAAGAAGAAATATACTTTATTGTACATTAAAACAAAAATAAACAATAACTTATAATAACACTTAGAAACTAATGTACAAATGGCGGTCTTATTGCTAAAAAGCGATCTCTTCCAGACAACCACTGTGGAAGAGAAAAAACGTTAGCACCGATTCGGGTATACGCACACAAAAAATAAGACAAAGTTAAGTAATTTAAATACATAAATAATATGCAATAATACATAATAATAATATAAACAGACTATACTTAACTACATACATATATACAAATGAATACATATATACTAACATACATACATAAATACACACACACACACACAAACAACACACAATACACAGGTAATAGAGGGCGCTAGGGTGATGATTGCACCCGGGCGCTACGTGAGCTAGAGAGTCTTTACCTATAGTGCAGGGGGTGCGTTACACCCGGGTGCCGCGATCTTAGGGGCGCCTAAGCGCCACTCGCCGCGCGGGTTCTATAGGTACTAGGGGGCGCTAGGGTGACGATTGCACCCGGGCGCTACGTGAGCTAAAGTCTTTACCTGTAGTGCATGGGGTGCGTTACACCCGGGTGTCGCGATCTCAGGGGCGCCCAAGCGCCACTCGCTGCGCGGGTTCTATAGGTACTAGGGGGCGCTAGGGTGATGATTGCACCCGGGCACTACGTGATCGAGAGACTGTATTGTGCCTGATTTTCAATTGGTCTGAGTATGGTCAAAATTTTCGCGTTCCATAAGTTCGTAGCCTAAGTAAACCAGGAAACTACTAAGCTATAATTTTTTAGTTAATTTATTTTTCAACTTTATTTAGAGCTCAATACACTTATTTTGTTGGCCTGGAAACATTTCTATACCAGCTTTTCTTTAAACTCTAGAAAATGCATAGACCTCTTTCATAAAAATTTTGAACTCGATAAGTGTTTTTTCTAGTTCGGAAATAGATAAAAGTCTGATGGAGACGAGACTAGATCATATGAATATGGGGGTAAGGTAAGATTTTAATTAAGATTAATTCTAAATTATAGTGATGAATTTTTGCTATGCTTTTTGTGAACTCAAATAACCTGATGAAAAAAACTTTTCTTCTCAATGGCCATGGCCATTTTTCTTTAATTTGTCCTCTGAAACATCGCAGCAGATTTCACTATTAAGCAGAGTTTATATTTACGCCTTTTTTTAGTAATCCACCGTAATTACATCCCGCGAATCTCAAAAAACTGAGGCCATTACTTTTCCAACACGAAAAACCGCTTCTGCCTTTTTGAAACATTGGATCCTGGTCGTGTCTACTTTTTAGACTGTGCTTTCGTTTCTGGAGTAAAGTAATATTATATACTCAGGTTTTAACAACTCCAAGCAGTTGCGAAAATTCGTCAGTCGATCGCGTATTTGTTCAACTCAAAGAAGCCAAGGCGATTATGTGATGCTTGCCTTCTGTTAAGATGTCAATAGTGTCAGCTATCTTCCTAAAAGTCAATCTTCGATAAGACATGACCATGTCACAATTTTTTTGAATTTTTCGTCAGAGGTCGACGTTGACGGTCTATCGCTACCCTGGTCATTTTCGACGCTGATAAGACCACGTTGGAATTTCGTCACTCATTTTTTCACGATATACGAAGGCCCAAATTCGCCTTTAGTTTTTAACATGACTTCATAAATGTTTTTTTTGCTAAACCTTTCTTCTTCAAGTTCTTCATTGCAGTGATTAAGTTAAGATTAAGATACTCGATTTTTTTTCATGTTAAAAATACGAGTAGTCACGATTTGTTTGACGGGATCGCGTAGGGAACGTAACGAATGCAAATGAATGCATGCAATTTTATTCTATTAATATAGCTATATATTGAATAATGTAGCTTTAATATGAGGGTAATTTAAAAAAAATAATAAAAAACAACAACCGACCTCAAAATCATAAATAAGTTTCCATTAAATTAAAAGCAAAACATAACATAGTATGTGCTACCTTCTGATCAGTTTGAAGGCGGTACCAAGTTAGTGTTGTGTTAATTAAAGCCGTATATGAAAAGAGTGTCTGAAAATCCAGTTAAAATCTTTATGATTTAAACGGCTTGAATCGAATCGAAATCGGTTAAAAATGTATGACATTCCGATATACGTTAGGCTACGAACTTTTCAAACGTCCCTAGTATACAGGAAGAAAATTTTTTTAGTAGATATTTTTATATTTTGTACATAAACAAAATTTAATGAACACGTATTTTTTCTTTTTTTTTTAACTCAAAAATAACAAAGTTATCGTTAACTAAAGTTATTTACGTTTAAACAGAATTTAAGGGTCACCCTATCGCTGTACTAGGTAATAGGCAACTACAAAATCAGCTGGTAGGTACTACGTTAGCGAGCGCCCGCGCCGAGGGCCGTTGACCTTTGTGCGTTTATTTTATTTTTGTTTGATAACTATTATTTTTTATAATAATTAAAGATCATCACTTTTGAGCTGAGTACCGATATTCTCTTCATACTTTATTGGGCTTAGGACCATCAATAATGCCTGAAGTGCATGCGTACTAATAATTAACTACCTATGAACCTATGAACTTTGGATTGAAATAATAAAATACAAATGATGATTATTATTGCGCAAACTTTTGCATTAAAGACGTATTTAAAAAATTGTAATCAGCTTATTTACATTAATCAATGATATCTACATACTAAGTTTGTTTTTGTTAATTTTAAAATGTTAATCACTGTATTTTAACAATTGTTCGAAATGAAGTCCATTCCTTTCAAGGCACAACCGAACACGTTTTAATAAATTAGTTTATTTAAAACACTTGTTCCTCACATTAGGCACTGCGGGGTTCAGGATTCCTTGGGCTCGTAGCCTAGGAACACAATACAGTCGCATCATTTCGTAATATTCGCGATTTGAAAATCCCGACATAGTGGCTTGCACATGCGATTTATTAATTATAGTATGCGCGTTATCATCTGAGTCGTCCGGTCATAAAAGTCAAAAAAGATAGGAATGTGCAGCGCGCCTACCTGCGCACCCTAATTATCGATAAACGGCTACCTGCGCACGTGCTAATGATGAGTCAATAATGATTTGGACGATTCTGATCACGAGAAGACTGGGCCAAATGTGTTAGGCATGCCGAAGAACTTCAAAACAAAGATTTACAAAAAGCTCTAATTAGAGATCACGCGCCGCTTATAATAAATTTGGCAGAAGACGAAGATTCTGATGATGAAGACTCAGATGAAGATTAATTTTATTTAGTTAATAATTATATAATATGAAATATGTATTATATTAAATCAAATATTGTTAATTTTTTTAATTTTGTGAACAAGATACGATAATAAACTTTACTTATCGATAATATGTCTTTCATTGTTACACCCTTCACTAGACGGCTCCATAAGACCCATAAGTGCAAGCGAGATAGATATAGAGAAATGATTTATGGCCCTAAGACTCAGTTGTTAACGATAGTAGTATAGGTAACTTAAATGCGCACGCGACGGCAGATTGTCTGTCACTGGTCGCCCATCGGCAATTCGGTAGGCGTCCTCAGGGATTTTTCGATCCCCTCACCTCTGCCGCCCCCGTCAGCCGAAGCCGAAGCGATATGCCTACGGCCGGTATTTCTTTGTCGGCGTCTTGCAAAGTGCCGCCAGCAGTTGCGCAGTTTGTTTGGTAATGTGTCCATTATTTTGTTATTTCTGAGACATAAATTGAAAAAAAAATATTACATAAAATGTATCGAACTGTTTGTAGATTTATGTTCTATTAATGATACAGAACCACGAAAAAAAATATCCGCACTAAAGACCGAATCACCCTGTATAATGTTAGGAGCAAACAGGAAAGGCGCCATAATTGGATCTCGCTCCATTCTAAAATTTACCTCGGTCCGGCGCTGCACCCAGGTCCGACAAAATACTCTCTACGTACGTTTCACCCCGAATCCGGAACATCCTCAGTAGATGGTGATGTTGATGTTGCACGTTGTAGAGTCAACATCTCCTGAGGATGCTCCGGTTTCAAGGTAAGCATATACAAAGAAAGGCTTCGTAATAGTTACTCGTACAATAATAGGGTAAGTACTTGACTATTAATAACTAAAGTTTTTGTAAAACACTCCGTTTAGTAAAGGCTTAAGGTGTTACCGTGACGTCATCAATTCCCTAAAATTATTCTAATAACTTATTCAGATAATCTATCATCATATTGAATTTTAAAAGAATATCTATACCAAAGATATGAATTATCTGTGAATTGCACTTAACTAAATTGAATAAAAATCCAATTTTCGTTTAAGTAACACCGCGGCGGTAATAGTAGCAATAAAACCGGCTGGAACGCCGCACGACCAGCAAAGCACTTCTTTACGACAAAAAACGCAATCAAAATCGGCATACTTTATATTTAGGGTTTGCGGAGTAGCCGTTTTTCACCTTTACGAGGGCAAAGTCGTTTTTAAACGAGTTAGCGAGCACGCAATCTCGACCGAGTGCCGGATTTATTTATGTGCTGGAAACACGATTATTCTTTAAATTTAAGACGTCTCTCGTAATTTCCAGGGGTGTTTTACCTCAGTGGTTACAGCTATAAAAACTTTTACGCGCGCGTAAGTTCTTTTCGGAGGAGCCACTAATCTTACAAAACTTTGTACGAGATACGAGTGAAAGGCGTTGCGTTCTCATGTAGTATGGTTATGAAAGCTTATGAGAATATTTATACAAAACTTAGAGTGAATTCGGGTAATAACATAAGCCATCATATGCCTTTAAGATATAGAATACGATTTTTCTAAATAAAAATAAAAATAAAAAAAAAAAATAAAAATAGTTTATTTCGTTAACATCAATCAGTAACAAATAATTAAAGGCTAGAGTCTTCTTTTAAGAGTTGTAAACTCCTGTGACAGAAGACTCCGCTCTTCCATAACAAGCCGTAATTAAAGATATTTATAATTAATCATAGTGGGTATAACTAAAACTAAAGACATAAAAAAAAAAACATGTATGTGTGTGTGTGTGGGTGTGTGTGTGTGTGTGTGTGTGTGTGTGTTTGTGTGTGTGTGTGAGAGAATATGTGTGTGCCTTGGGTAATGTACTCGTATTATGTAATACGCTTCAGTAGAGATTCCACTTCTTCATAATTCAATGTTAATAAGAATTCTTTTAAAACTTTTTTGCAAGCAAATAAGTTCAATGGATACATATTCAATTTTCTGTTAAGTATGTTATACAAATAACTAGATTGTGAAAAATATTGCTTTCGAGCAAAAGCGGTTCTGGTGCGTTCTGTTTTTGCAACAATATATCTATTTCTTTTAGTAGTAGGCTTAAAAGTTAGGGATATGTGCTTTCTAAGAACCATATTTAAAACATATAGCTTCCTGACTGAGAGTAATTCCGCAATAGAGTATAATTGTGTAGTAGGGAACATATATGGTTTGAAGAGCATGATTTTTAGGAGAGAACGCTGGGCACGTTCTAGTTCAAGAAATCTCGTTTCTGATGCGCCACCCCAGGCAGTAATGCAATAGGACATAACTGATTGAGCTAATGCTAAATATACGGTAATTAAAATTTTTTTAGAAGCAATGTGCCTTAAGTTTTTGAATATCCACCCAAGTTTCCGAATTCTGTTTGATACAAGGTCAATATGAGAATACCAAGACATACGATCATCTAATATTACACCAAGGTATTTAAAGGTGGACACCTTTTGTAAGGTCGCGCAATGACAGTTTGCATTGTCTCCTATACATGTATGTATTTTTATTTCATAATTTGGGTCTGGTTGGGAACGTTCACAGATTGAAAAGCACATATAGTTTGTTTTTCCAGTATTAAGCGTTAGGAGGTTTGAATTTAGCCACCTAGCAATATTTCTGAGCCCTTTCTCAGCGTGGTAACGGACATCTTCCCAAGAGTTACCAGTAAATACAATTGCAGTATCATCTGCGTACGAGAAAATATGTCCATTTCTTATCTTGAGATTGCAAAGTTCGTTGATGTACACCAAAAATAAAGTAGGACCAAGAACGCTTCCCTGGGGGACACCGTAATTGATATTTAATTCATTACTGATGTGTTTATCAATCTTAACCATTTGAGTACGACCACTTAAGTAGCTCTGGAACAAAGATAATGTTGTATCTCTCATTCCGATAGATTCTAGTTTATGTAAGAGTATAGGAACAGAGACAGTGTCAAATGCCTTTTTTAGATCAAGGAAGACAGTAAGACATTTTTTGTTAGTATCCAGCTTTTCTATTATTAGTGTAGTAAGATTTGTGACAGCATCTTCAGTGGATTTTCCTCGCCTAAAACCAAACTGGGATTCTGATAGTATAGCGCGTTGTTCTAGGTAGCTTAGTAGTCGGTTATTAATTAATTTTTCTATTATTTTTGAGATAGCAGGGAGTACTGAAATCGGTCTGTAGTTGCTCACATCATCTCTGTTACCACATTTATGCACAGGTGTAAAATACAGGTGTCTAAATATATCAATACTAGAGGACGCCCACGACTTCGTCCGCGTGGAATTCAGTTTTTCACAAATCCCGCGGGAACCATGGATTTTTCCGGGATAAAAAGCTAGCGGAAGCCTAAGACTTCGCGTGGAATTCAGTTTTTCACAAATCTCGCGGGAACCATGGATTTTTCCGGGATGAAGGTAGTCTATGTGTTAATCCAGAGTAAAATCTATTTCCATTTAAAATTTTAGGAACAAGTTCAATTGCCTCTCCATTACTGGAGATCATAAAGTTATGGGATGGGTCTGGCAACATGGAAATGATGTGTTTTACCCACAGGATGATTTTTCTGATGAAAATATAATAAAAAATACTGTATAGAACTCGCAAAATTAAGAGTCGCGATCTATGAAATCTATAAAGTTCTTACAACTAACACTAACTACACTTTATTATCAAAGTCTAAAATAACAAAGATCTCACTATAAAAATTTTTTATTTTTCTTTCCTTTCTTCACGGTCAGGTTTTTGATTTTGACTAGTTCATAAACGTGATATTACGAATCTGAATTTCGCTTGATTCTCAAAATAATTCGGTTTAAACAAATAAAAGTCCGCCCTGATGCTCAGTCCCGCCGAATATCTTGTTATAATTTTTGACTTAAAAATTACGAACTCATAGCGGCAGTTAACACTGGACCAGACGATCCAGTGTCACCATCTGGCGGAACGAACCGTACCTAACTACAGCTCGTGCGAATCAACTAGAAACCTTGCACGAATGTCGTTTGTTTAAGACAGTGAGTGTAAAAAAGATTTGACTTATTAATGTCCAACCGAAGTTTAGGTTTCGGCCAAGGTTTGGCAAAAATACGGGTCCATTGTAGTTAATAGTATACTTATTAATATTAGTTTATAATATACATAATAAACTGCGTAGATCGCTGCTAAACCCTTACAAAGTTCTAGAGTGATCAAAGGAGGTCGGTCAAATATGACTTGAAAGTGTTCATTGTTGAATACTGTGCGAAAAATACTTCAAATTTTAGAAATTACAGTTATTAATTCATTAATCTTCATCATTATCAACCCATATTCAGCTCACTGCTGAGCTCGAGTCTCCTCTCAGAATGAGAGGGGTTAGGCCAATAGTCCACCACGCTGGCCCAATTTGCAGACTTGGCAGACTTCACACACGCAGAGAATTAAGAAAATTCTCTGGTATGCAGGTTTCCTCAGGATGATTTTCCTTCACCGTTTGAGACACGTGATATTTAATTTCTTAAAGTGCACACAACTGAAGAAGTTGGATCTGCATGCCCCTGATCGGATTCGAACCCACACGCTCCGGGATCGGAGGCAGAGGTCATATCCACTAGGCTATCACAGCTCATACCATACAAATCATGATTACCTATATGGAATTTTCGGTTTCGTTATCGCTTTCGGACGAAATTGAAACGGAAGCCAAAACTCGGTTTCGTCTTCAGCTTCGGCAATGGTGATAACAGTGATGCTAATGCTACTTAGCGCCCTCACGCGCGAGAGTAGGATCGAGTTTCGAGACAGGTGTCAAGTTAATTCGCACGGGTTATACGTAGCGTTCGCATAAAAGGACTGGAACGCGCGACGCCGGTCCTCACTTATTATAGCTTTTGTTCGCGATCACCTTTTGTTGGGACCGTGATGAAATTATAATGTCTGCATTAACTGTGTACGCCGAAACAATTCACGCGTTTATTTGACCCTTTGTGTGTGCGTATTGTTTGCGTATGTTTTTTTTTTGTGTAACTACGATAAATGCGGTTGCGTAAATGCTTACAGCCCCCGCACTGCAGTTTCTTAACATTCGTCTAATATGCATACATAACGCTCACACGTACAGCTATTATTTAAACATTCTTAATTATTAAGTCAGTCGCAAATAACCTTGTCAAAGTGCGTATGTATTTTCTTTTAAACCTGTCCACTACCTGCAGACGGAATTGAACCTTAACGCATTTTCAGGCGCTAAGCCAGATTTATATTTGCCTGACGTATCGTGTCGTGACGCATTAGAACAGAATCGGTATCATACATTTTGTATGCGGCACATCAGAAGCCATCACGACATGTCACTAAGTTTTTAAGACTTTTTTTGCGGGTAGGTGCATAAAAAAGAACAGTTGTGTTTCTAAAGTTATATTTTTTAAAACTAAGTTTTTATTATATTTAATAGTGATACAGTGTTAAAAATGATGTAATCTTACATCTTCATAATACCAACAAGTGTTCCAAATATAACATTTTCGAAACTTTCACATTTGAGTTCAGTTTGAAATCACTTAATATCTACTTAACAAAGCAAGCAACAATGACTGACATAAAAACTATTGAGCACTCAATATCCACTTTAACGGAGCATTTCAATGAACGTATGTCAGAGTTTCAAAGAGTTCTTCAGACTTCTGCTCCTGCCTCCAGTCCCACATCAAACATTGCTGCACAGTTTGGTTCATTTAGAGTGTTTGTCCTGGCAGCACTCGAAAGCTTACAGATGCAAGTGCAGGTGCTGTCTAGGCAGTGTGATGTGATGGAAACAAGAAGCCGGAGGAAGATGCTGCTGCTGCATGGTGTTCCGGAGGCTCAGAAAGAAACATTGCAATCTGTGGTGGTTCAGGCGCTTACAGATCATTTAGATGTCCCAGAGCTCACAGATACAGATCTCAGTTTTTGCAAACGTTTGGGTAAATCGAAGAACAGTAAGCCACGGCCAATTTTATTAAAATTTTATAATCACACTCAACGAAACAAAGTTTGGTTCAAGAAAATAGGCTTAAAGGGCACTGGGATTACTCTTTCTGAATTCTTAACTAAAGATAGACACGATGCGTTCCAGTTAGCCAGACAAAAGTTTGGTGTTTCTCGGTGTTGGACATCGGATGGAGCCATCACAGTGCTCGGGTTGGATGGCAAACGTCACACAATTCACACTGTGGCAGAGGTCAGGTTGATCGGATCCAAGACAGGTGACTCCCCGATAGCATCTACTTCTGGTGCCGCTAGTCAAGTTGGAGCTGTACAGTCTGGTGGTGGGCAGTCTCACATCGCGGTGCCTGTGTCAAAGTCAACGAAGCCCCAGACCGATAAACATAAGAGATCTGCACGGAGATAATGCCCCTTTGCTTGGCTTGTGAAATCCTTTTTCTTTCATGTATTTCATGTAATTCATATTGCATTCAGATAACATATTCTTAATATGTTAATATGTTAAAAGACATTGGTTTAAGAACTTCTGTAGACAAATACAATACATAATATGTAATGTAGTTACAACATTGGTAAAGCTTTGGTCATATATATAGGCTCAGCTTGTTGTTTAAGCATGTATTTGGTAAATTTTGTAGGTGGTAGGTACTGAGAAATAGCTATTAGTGAAACTTTTTCTTTACAATTTGTTTACATTATTTTAAATTCACCTATCAGATGTGTCACTTGTCATGATTGTCAATGTCATTTGTTATTCATCGGTCAATTGTCAAAGTCATCTGTCAACTGTCAAATAATTGTCTACATTGTCTAATACCTATAACTTTTAATTTTGCTAACAAATTTCTCAGTTCTGGGATCGAGCAATTTTGAACGTTTATTATTATTGTATATATATATATATATATATATATATATATATATATATATATATTTTCTTTAATTATGTTGTAACTTGTAGTTTTTATTACTTCACTAAGTGTGTAGTTCTAATTGTCTAAAGACCTAAATTAGTTTAAATATTAGTATAGTAAATTATACAACTATACTAATAATTAAACACATTTAACGTTTGTTGTTTAATTTTTGTGTTATTCTAAAATTTAGATCAGCTGAAGTTTACAGTATATAAAATATAAGCTTTGTATTCTGAGCAAATAAGTATTCCAAGTATGATCATATGAATCTGTAGGTATGTTTTACGTGGAATAACTTAATCTTATTTATTAACTGACTTTTGATGTTTGGCAGGCTCAATAGTATATTGATGTATAAATACTTTGTTTTTTTTTTGTGTCCAGCATAATACATCTTTTCAATGATATTTTAAACTAGTTATATACCCTTTGTTTGCCTATTTAAGTAGATTATTTTCATAAATAGCTTTGTACATGGATATAATTTGTATTTATAATTGTTTATGATTTAAGCAAAGCGATTTCCTACAGAATTTGTTGGTAGGTGGAGGAGAAATACCATTAAACCTTTAGTCTTAGTTAATTATAGATACATATTATTTAATATTTTTAACATATATTATTATTTTATAATTTATTATATTTATATTACTATATTTTTAGTATATCTATTATTATCATTTAACTGAATAATATATTGTTATAGTATGAACCAATATAACTTTGATCTGAATGAAAGTAGCTCGGGTAATGAAGATGTTTATGTGTCAGACTCGTCGCAATCTGGCTGTAGCGACAGCTTTCACAGTGCGGCTATGCCGCTTAATTCTGCTCTGGATGTTACATTTTCATCTTTTCGCAAAAATTTTAATGTAGTACATATTAATGCGCAAAGCATTCCCTCGCATTATTCTGATTTATTGACTTCATTTGAAAGTACGGATATTCATGCAATTTTAGTATCAGAGTCTTTTCTAAAACCTTGTCTACCTTCTACTTCTTATAGTTTGCCTGGCTTTCACCTCATTAGGAATGATCGTACGGGAAAAGGTGGCGGGGGTGTGTGTATTTATCTGCGTAGTCATATCCCATTTAGTATTTTAGATAAATCTCCATCGGCATACTCTGAATCATCTGAGCATTTATTTATTGAAGTACAGTTTAGTTCTAAAAAGCTTCTTCTTGGTGTTTTTTACTGTCCTTCTCTGCATATTAATTATTTCAGCAGCTTTGAAAATTTACTGGAATTATATTCGTCTACTGTTGACCATACTATCATTATGGGTGATTTTAACACTTGTCTCATTAAAAATGATCATCGCTCTAAACGCTTAATGTCGATAGTTAATAGTTGTAATCTAGCCTTTCTCCCTACACATGCTACTCATTTCTTTCCCAACTGTATTCCTTCCCAATTAGACCTTATGATTGTTTCTTCTTCCAACCTTATTGCCAGTCATGGACAACTCCCTGCTGAGGCTTTCTCTTACCACGATTTGATTTATCTGTCCTTCAGAATACGTCCACCTAAGGTAAAGCCAAGTATAGTTATGCGACGTAGCTTTCGAAATTTTGACAATGACAAGTTTATGGAGGATCTCGGTAACATCGATTGGGACCCTATTCTTGATGCTTCAACTGTAGACGAGAAACTGAACATTTTTAATTCTTTATTGACCGATCTGTTCGACGTTCACGCTCCAATAAGACCAATTAAAATTAAACATCTACCTGCCCCATGGCTTACTTCTGATATTAAGTTGTTAATGTTTAGACGTAATGTTGCTAAACGTAAATATAAATTTCACCCAAATGATAACAATTGGGAAAAATATAAAAAACTTCGTAACCAATGTAACAGAGTGTGTCGTGATGCACAGCGAGAATATATCCATTCTTCCGTGGACCAAAATAATTCCGGTAAGACTTGGCAGTTTTTAGCTTCGCTTGGAATAGGTCGGCAGTGCCTTCAGGATTTGCGTATCACTGATTTGGACAGTATAAACAAACATTTTGCTACTACTATTCCTTTTGATGTGCTGACTAAACTTGGTACGCTTAATCACCTGAGGTCTTTGCCTACGCATGGTGGTCCTGAGTTTGAGTTCACTCTTGCTACTGCGGAGGAGGTGAAAAAACATATCTTTGCCATCAACTCAGATGCAATTGGCAGTGATGGCATTAGTAGAAAAATGATAATTACTTCGCTTGACTGTATTCTGCCAGTTTTGTGTCATATACTAAATTTCTCGCTTTCTTCTGCTACATTTCCCTGCTCATGGTGTAAAGCCTATGTGGTTCCTATTCCTAAAATCAATAAACCTTTAACTCCTTCTAATTATCGTCCTATTTCTATCTTACCTTTTCTTTCAAAAGTTCTTGAGCGTATTGTACATGAACAACTTAGTCTTTATTTAATTAGACATGATATTTTAAGCCCCGTTCAATCAGGTTTTCGGTATGGGCATAGCACAACTACAGCCTTAGTTAAAGTCTGTGATGATATTCGCTTAGCTATTGATAAAAAATTCCTTACCATTATTGCACTTTTAGATTTTAGCAACGCATTTAACACCGTAGACTTTGATTTACTTTTAACTTTATTGAGAATTTGTGGTATGTCTCAATTTGTGGTCAATTGGTTTCAAACTTATTTATATAATCGTCAACAATGTGTGCGTTTAGATAATAGGCTATCTTCGTTTATTAATCTTAATTCTGGCGTGCCTCAAGGTGGTATTCTTTCTCCTCTTCTATTTTCCGTCTACATAAATTCTGTTACATCAGTCTTATCATCGTCTCATCATCTGTACGCTGATGACTTACAAGTGTATTTATCTGTTCCTATGGATGATCTACATAATTCTATAAATGTTCTGAATACTGAGTTAAATAAAGTTAGCGCTTGGTGTCGGTCATTTGGGGTTCAAGTGAATGCAAGTAAGTCTCAAGTGGCTATTATAGGTTCTTCTTATTTCTTTTCTTCTATATCCTTTGATACGTTACCAGCAGTTTCAATTGATGGTGCAACAATACCTTTTAGCAGTACAGTCAGAAATTTAGGTTTAATTATAGATAACAACATGTCTTGGGTACCGCAAGTAACAGAAGTTAGTCGCAAAATTTTTTCAGCTGTCGGATGTCTTAGACGATGGAAAAACTTTTTACCAATTAAAACTAAACTTTTGTTAGCTAATACTTTGTTGTTACCAATTTTAGATTACGCGGATGTCTGCTATTTAGACTTGTCTGAGACTTTGCTAAATAAATTGGAAAGGCTACAAAACTTGTGTATACGGTAAATATCTTTGGTCTACGTAAATTTGATTACGTGTCTCAGTATCGTGCTCAATTACAATGGCTGCCAATCCGATCCCGTAGAAACTTACACGCACTTTCGCTCTTATATTCTGTTTTATATAATCCTCGAACGCCACCTTACTTGAAGGAACGATTCAACTTTGTTGGTAGAAATGTTGAGTGCAATTTACGGGCCAGGGATGAAAACCGTTTACAATATACAGTATGCCATTCAGTGAAGTATCAAAAATCATTTACAGTTAAAACAGTCAGCCTGTGGAATGAGCTACCGAGTGACATAAGACAGTCCGCGTCTCTAAGCATCTTCAAAGATCGTGTTAAAAAGTACTACTTATCTACTATACTATAATAATTATTATTTAAGTAGTTATGTTTATTTATTATGTATAATTATGTATCATATTTATATATTTATTATGTATTTAGGTGTACTCATATTATTTTTTTTATTATTTATGTATATTTAGTATGTAATTGTATATGTAGTTTAATTTAGTATATTATTTTAATAGTTTAATTATTATAGGTATGTTATTTTGCACTATCCGCTTTCCTTTCTTTAAATATTTTATTTAAGGTTGTCTGAAGGAGATCGCTTTTAGCGATAAGACCGCCTTTGCGCATCTTACTTATCTATTCTTTTTTTTTCCTTCTCTTTTTTGTATCTTATTTGTGTGCAATAAAGTATTAAAATAAATAAATAAATAAGTATAAACGTTGCTATATAAAATGTCTGATAACGATTCTGTTCTGATGAGTCACGACACGACACGTCAGATAAATGTAAATCCGGCTTTAGAAATGTAGGTACATTAAGAGGTGCCACGAGTAACCAAAGCAACACGTTACAATCGCGTAACAAAGTTTTCAATTATTTGACATCTTTTTATTGTACCGGCGCAGACAACTGTCATTTTTGTTCCACTTATTTGCCGGAGTCTATACCTAGTAAACACGTCATTATTGCCTAAATAAATACCGTTATTAGTTGTTATATTGAATATATATTTTATTTCTAATTAAATGGACTAGAACGCATATTATACAAACTGCAAATTATTTGATTTAAATATATTTTTAGGGACGCTATTTGGAAACTGCAAATGAAGTTACGCCATTTAAAATATCTTTAGGCACTTATCGTTTGTGATTTATGTAGTTTATTAAAAAAAATCTTCGAAAAATTGGCGCAATTCCAGTAAAAGATTTTCAAATACAGTTGTTACGTTTACGAATACAAGCATTTTCAAAGTTTTTTGGAAAACAAATACACCTTTATAACCATCGATATAAATCGTTAGATGGACCCCGATATGTATGATCGATGTTCATAGCTAGTACCGTGACGAAATAATTTCAGAACAAAAGTTTCAAAACTACCCTCATATTAATAAATTAAAGAAAATACTCAGCCGGGCGTAGTACTGCAACGATATACGCTAACATATCATGAATAAATAAATTCTATGAGCATATTTTACACACTAAACGTACGACACGACAGTGAATCCGTTCCCCGGACACAGCTAAAAGTGGCGACGTGACCTTCTCATGGGAGGACGGGATTTTGAAATGCTTGCACGTTCATTGTCCCCTTATACCGCTACAACTTCTGCTGTATTTTATTTAGGAAAATCTCATATGGAAATATAGGTAGATAGAATTTATTGGAGAACCTCTCTAGCGATATAGAGGCCCTGAGTTCAATGGGGATGATGACTAGGTTTGAATATATTGATTTTTATGATACATTCGGGTAAATGTCAATGTTAACTAATTTATTCATAAAAAGCAACGATTGTCTGGATATTTGAAAAATAAATGAGATAATAAAATTTCAAAATCTATTAAATACCTTTATCGTAATTAGATGAAAATTTATACAGTTTTAGCTTCCTTACATTAAATGTGCCATTTTTCAATAAATGAACTATAAACATAAACGCACAAATAATAAAGATATTAGTAATTTTGTTTGAACGCCCATACAAATCTAACGATCAGCGAGCCAGCGACGTCACTAAATCGTGCCATTTTGTATGGAGCGTTTTGCAGGGATCCGCGGCAGCGCCGCAAATCTGACCCTTTAAATCCCTGTAGCTCCGAAAGTAATGATCGCTGATACCCTGTTCCTTTTACAAAATTGCTTTGCTATTAGTATACTCTTAATTTATATACAATTTAAAAAACTGTAATCATCCCTATTTCAGCTCAGTAGGGTTATTATGTAAGTGTATCATTCAAATAATTCGTTTTTTTTATATAGGCTCGCGTTTGACCATGAGTGAGTGTAGATACAGATGGGACACGCTTGCCTAAAAGGTGCCTAATCACTCTTGCTTTGAAGATACCCAAGTAATAAGATTCAGGAAACACTGACTTGGTAAGGGTATACCAAACCCTAGCCGTGCGTATGAGAAATAAGACGCAAAGCCTTTTGTACGGGTCCTAGGGACATCTACAACATAGGGATGAAAACCCACCCGATGTCTTGCGGTGCGATGGTAAAAAGGCGAAGGTGGTATGACGTCGAATAGCTTCTGAGCACACTCGCCAAAATATCCTACTAATATTATAAACGCGAAAGTTTGTATGGATGTTTGTATGTTTGTTACTCTATAACGCCGCTACTACTGAAGCGATTTAGCTGAAATTTGGAATAGAAATAGATTTTGCTCTGCCGCGTAGAAATCATCAGAGGTAGGTATGGATCTTCCAAGTAAACTCGCTATCTTAGACTGCGTCGTTACTTACCTTACACTTGAGATCGCAGTCAAAAAAAGGTATTGAGTAAAAGTCGTGAAATTAAAAAAAAATACCTACAAACTATAGGTATACATCGTGATTGTCTTTGTTTTCCAATCAAGCCGCACAAACAAAAGGGGTGCACTCTTTTGTTTTGATTCCCCACAACTTACAATTAAAGGCCATTTCCCATCGGACGATAAACCCTGGGTCAATAACCCGGATAGTGTCAGCTAAATTCCCCCCCCCCCCCCCCCACGCAAATTGACACATACACCCTCTAAACACATAAACACAGGTGACCCGTTTAAGGTCAATACACGTTAAAGTATCGCACACGTTTTATCGCTGAGGGAGCACCGCTCTCTATTTAAACGGAGTATTTTTGATTAAATCAAAAATGAGGAGATCCAAAACGTCATAATTCAATATTTATTTCAAGTAGCTATAACCAATGATAATATAAACTAGAGGGCACTAGCGCATCAAAACTCAGGCGGACAAATGTGGAAAATTTACTTAATTTCATTTATTTGCTTTTTAAAAAACGAACGTTATTAAAACAAATAATACCTACATATCGTATACAATGTCGAGTTGTGTGTTCAGGAAGTGTAAAAACTATATATACATAAATATATAATGGAATTAAAGACTAAATTGTGCATGTGTGCGTTCAGTGGTGGAGCTAAATTCGGATCTAAAATTATCATTGGCTTTAACGTATATACGCTTCTGAAACGACAGGTTTGTTTGTTTGTAGTGACTCAACCTGGATCTGAAAACCTGAAACAAATCTATTGATAAGATCAACAGCTGTTCTTTCAATATACTCATATCATAGTTTTCAACGGTTAAATTAATTACGATTTATTTTAGTTCGTGTGTGAAGGTGGAAGCTGATCCAATAGCCTTAAGGTTCATTAAGGAATTCATCAATTGTGTAGTAACCTCGACTTAGTAAATGTTTTTAACACGTTGCCTCCGTACTAGATCCGCACAAGAACAGTTACAGAGATAGCTCAACAAGTTGTTAAGCTGAAGTAACTGTATGGTTAGCTAGTAATATATATAATATTGGTATAGTAAGCGGCCTCTAAGTTGGACTATGCGCAATACCTAACTAATTTTGTAGGTGTTAACGGGTAACCATAGCAATTCGTTGATGCAATTGCAATCGCATACGAAATTTTCAATTGTTTGACATATTATTTCTCTAAATTTTAATTTCATTTTAATAATTGTCCACAACCAATTTTAAGGAGAGCAAGAAAGTTACAAAGTGTTTAAAAGTACAATTATTTTTCGAAAGCTCCATAATACAATTGATTCTTTAAATAACACGTAAAATACGAAAAAGTCTGTATCAACAGTTTACATAATTACAACAGTACAAGAAAGTAAAATATATTGAAGCGCGTAAACGTAGCGTAGTTTTGACGGCCTCCCTGGCGCAGTGGTTTGCGCTGTGGATTTACATGACGGAGGTCCTGGGTTCTATCCCCGGCTGGGCCGATTGAGGTTTTCCTAATTGGTCCAGGTCTGGCTGGTGGGAGGCTTCGGCTGTGGCTAGTTACCACCCTACCGATAAAGACGTACCGCCAAGCGATTTAGCGTTCCGGTACGATGTCGTGTAGAAACCGAAAGGGGTGTGGATTTTCATATTCCTAACAATTTTTGCCCGCTTACATCTTAGATTGCATCATCACTTACCATCAGGTGAGATTGTAATCAAGGGCTAACTTGTAAACAATAAAAAAAAGTTACAAATCACCGAACCCCCACACATAACAAGTAGAAGAAGGTACTTACATTACCCTCTTGTAAAATGAAAAAAATCTTATTGTAATATAGCACAACACAGTTATTTAAATTATTTTTTTGAGCAACCACGGAGCACGTTTAACAATTTTCTCCATAATTGTACTTTCGCAGACAACTGTCATCTTGGTTCAATTTACGTGCCGAGACCTATACACTACGACATATGTTCCATTTGTGAATAGTAGAATAGTAAAACGTATAAAGGTATGTCCATATTGCACTCTAAACGCGATCGCCCCACGCCACGCGCGCCGTATGCATAATTCAATATTTGTCAGGTGCACTCAGGCATACCAAATGCGAGAGTTGCATGAGCTGCTCTAAACGCTAGACTAGCTCGCTTGTCTGAGCCAACTTTTAATTTGTGACCCACTTTTACACCCTCGGGAGTTTAGGATTATACGCGGAGTGAAATTAATATGGTAATCCTACTTTTAATATAAAACTAGCTGATGTCCTGCATTTTCACGTGCGTAGTTTCCGTTCCCGTCAGAAAGCGGAAATGAAGTCTATGGCACTCTCAAATACCGTGGCTTTCTAGTGGTAAAATAATTTTACCACCATAATAGTGATTACCCCCAACAAAACCAAAAACTTTACCTCTTTACAATATTAGATCTCTTCTTAATTTGTTTTTATTTCTGTTTTTATTTGTCTTTGTGGTGTGCATATAAAGTATATCTTTCTATCTATCTATCTATCTATCTATCTGTTAGAATAGAAAAGGTGTTATAAACATCCATACATCCATAATAATTTTACATATATCAAGAGATATGTGTAGGTGGTATATATCTATAAACTTTCGCGTTTATAATATTAAGTGGAATTATAAATGTTCAGGAATTTAAACTGCTTTGATGCGCAAAATCCAGTCAAATGAAATCGCGAGTTAACGAATAATAACTTGTACTTTATGCATTCTGTGCTAATACATAAAATAAATTAGTGTAATTTCCTAAACATCACAGCTATCAAATAAAAAAAAAACTAAAAACTACGCTAAAAGCAAACCGCGGATAGAGCGAGGTAAACTAAAAAAACGCAAAGGAAATGAATATCCTCCCCGATGGGAAAATTCCGTCCAGAAAACGTAGAAGTGAAAACCACGGAACACTTTGCCTAATAGAATTATCTTCGACGCGCAGACGGTTAAGAAAATGAAAATAAAAATTGATACTTTAAGCTCCTCGAGTACTGAAACGTAGGTAAATAAATTTGAAGAAAATTTTCTTTAACAAATTAATTACTACGAAAATATTTCATAAAGATACGCTAATTGAAAAAGAGCGAAAGGTAATGCTAAGAGAATATTTTTTGTCCTTAATATATAAATATAAATGCCGTCATTTTCGACGGCATTTTTTTTTCGATTTATACTAATACTAGCTGACGCCGCGCGGTTTCACCCGCGTGGTGCCCGTTCCCGTAGGAATACGGGGATAAATAGCCTATAGCCTTCCTAGATAAATCTAGCTGTCTGAAAGAATTTTTCAAATCGGACCAGTAGTTCCTGAGATTAGCGCGTTAATCAAACAAACAAACAAACAAATTCTTCAGCTTTATAATATTAGTATAGATTATAAAGAGGTTGGAGTAGGGTAGGTTTAGGGTGGGAGAAGAATAGAATAGGGGTAGTGAATGAGTCATAGGTTATATAAGAGTTATAAGTAAAGAGATAAATTTTGTAAGGTTATAAGGAGTAATCTCATGGATCTGCTGAACCGATTAAAAAAAATATTTTACCAATCGAAAGCCACGTTTTTATTTGAGTGTCAAAGGCTTTGGTTTATACCCGTATTCCCACTGCAACGGGAACTACTCAGGTGAAACCGCTGGGCATCTGCTCGTTTAATATTACAAATTCCTCTATTACAGGTGGTAATAACATTCATTATTTATGTTATTGTAGAGGGGAGGTATCAGTGTTGGTATAAATAATAGGGTATTCGATGACTTGAGCTCAGTTGTTTGTTAGGCAGCGTAGACGCCGTCACGCTGCCAGTCGCGTTAGTAGTAGATTTTGTGCAATATTTACGTACAATCACTATCGCTGCTACCTGTCAGGTCACTAAAGGTTCAATTTAAGTTTTTAAGTTGTAAAACTTATTCCCTATATAACTGTCAGGTACTGTGCTGATTTTGGACCCTTTTGAAGTAAAACTTCTATGAAGTCAGCTGATGATCGATACGAAAATTGTAATCGGGCGAGGCGAACGGATGTTTTTTTTGTATAGATAAATGAAATTATACCGAATAATATGAAATAAAAAACTAATTCCATGTAGTCATGGGTCACGTGGCCATAGGCTTCCAGCTAACACCAAAAACCTTATTAATTTACGAGTAACTGGAATGGTATTATTGATATTTAGCTGCTGCCATTTATCTATTATCAATTTATTATCAAATACATACGTTGCTTTTAATTAAATAAACGTTGAACTAATAAATAAAAGCAATCTGATCCAAACAATTTAATCACATCTATATCGAGCACAGTATAAAAGCTCGTTCAAACATAATTTTCATATGAGGTAATACACAGTCCATTTTCTAACAAACCCTGGCTGAACTGAACCAACTAGCTGGAGGTGTGAAATGTTCAAAAAGCAATTTTCAATTAAAATTCGCCCTCCCCAGTTTTGACAGACGTTTCATTAACCTGGTTCCATTGCACGGAATTTCCGTAATGACTTCATATGGATTTCTATCGCAAATTTCGACAGCATGTTGAAATATTTGCGGATATTACATTATAAACGCGAGATCGTATTACCTTTGAAGGGGAACATTTGTATCACGCTTGCATAACACTGATTGGAGTTGATCAGGCACGTGCCTAATTTTTTTTTAAATATAACCAATAGTCCTGTTCCCCTCCAATTAGTAAAAATACTGTATTATTAGTGGGTACGCCAGTAGCCACCAGTAGGACCACCTCTCGGTGATTGTAGATCTAGACGCCCAAAAACGCCCTTTTATCGATCCTAAATAACGGACGACAATGCTTCCCAGGAAATACAAACACAAGCCTTCGAAGACAAAGTCCGACTGATCTGACGTCTTAGGCTATTTAGCTCACGATCTCGGGGGCGCCAAGACTTATACACTCAGGCCAAAACACCCTTTCTGAACGGCCCTCTAAGCTAAGGTTCGAGTCTCAGGAGACGCCCTTAGAGAGTTATTCCGACCATCTACTTTGCTTCTGCCTTCTGGCTCCATCAGGCGATGCTTCTGCGCTCGGTCAAACCCCCGTTGATGCCGCTGAGGTCCCATTAAGGAGCCCATGGCAATCAGAAATATAAAAAGGTCTGGCCCCGTTACCACTGAGCTATTGAACTTCTTTACCAAAATTTAGATGATGATAGTACTCGTACATGCCTCGTTGGTCCACTAAGCACTGGGTTAGCCTACGTGGCTTCAGATATTGAGGAGAAATTTTATCTTCTAAGAAATTTTCAGTAAAAAACCTTCTTAGTGGTGACGTTGGTGAGACCACGGTACAGGGCCTATAGCAATGAGGAACGTCGATTCTCTTTTTTTGACATTAATTATTTATGAGAATGACAGATCCGATGGATTGCTTGATTACGTGACATGTCGTTAATAAATGTAATTCCCATACATTTTATTAATTTTCGAAGCGTTTGCGATTGCAGAAAGAGAAGCGATGATGGCTACAGGCTCAGGTTTATTATATCCAAACCCAACGGTTTCTACACGGCATCATATCGGAACTCTTAACCGTTTGTTGTAGGTCTTGCCGGTCTAGGGTGGTAACTAAAAGCCACGGCCGAAGCCTGCCGCCAAATCTATTTATTCCATCCTTTTTATTACTATAAACAAAAAATCCATTGCACTCTCCGACAACAATAAGAATATAAACATCTCTTAAGAAGTCCTAAGTACACAGACCAAACACTATTGTTCTTTGCCTAGGTACAGAAGTAGTTGTCTGAGTAAACGATGAAGTCCAAACATTTGCTATTGCTTAGCTGTGTTTATATTTTTGTAGTATCGAAATAGAACGATGCAAGCCCCGTCCAGAACTGCGAAGGTTTAAGTTGACAGCGAATGTGTAAACGTATTAAATCCCGCTCTCCTCGGTCAGATCACGTCCACAGTTTTAGTGATGCCCGCGGAGAGAGAAAATGCCAGGCCACTGTATTTTGCTGCTTGTTTGAATTGTAAAATGTGCAATGGGTAACATTTTGAAATATTCACACGTAGGGACGTTATTACGTAGGGGGAAATTGAATTTGCTGTTTTAGATGTTACTATTTTCCGAGAATAATGTGGTTCCATTTGAACGTATTTATTAGAATAGGTAGCTGCATCGCTGGTCCAGTGGTTAATACAATTATGTGGCTTCGGATCACGAGGTCTTGAGTTTGATTTCTGAACGTCCAGCATACGACCAACGAAATATTTTGTGTGACTAATGGCAGCGGAGTAGTCCCAGTTCCATCTCTTTCGTCCCAATGCAATGAAAGAGATAGAGATCTTTCCGATTGCGCTGCTAATGGTTGACTTTTGTCTATTTCTCTTCAGTAGATGCGTCTTTTGGTCGCATGTTAGGCCGACTGAATGAGGCTATGAAATTCTGAGATTTTCTTTATAAGAAATTTTCAGTAAAATTCTCAGCCTTTCAAACCGTAACAGTAATGCTGTGTTCTATTCTTGGCAGCAGAAAGTATGGTAGTAATACTTACTCCAAACGAGCTCTATGAAAAAAGGCTTACTACTACTAAATATAAGGTAATAAAGTAGAATGCGTTTCATGAATTATGAACACTCCACCTTTAAGAAGTTACACAGGAAAAGAAAGTTCTAGCAGAAAATACCACATACAAACTAACCTCACAGAATAATAAGAAGAAAAATAAATAAAAACCTACGTAGTCAAAATCAAGCGCAAAGCCACTATTAAAATTATAAACAAAAACCTTCTACAAATATAAACAAAAATATACATTTTAAAACCCCATAAAAACTAATCTCTTTTGAGATATTTTTTGACATACATAATTATCATCATAGACATAGGATCATAATAGAACCTTTTATTTTGAAATCAGCTGACATTACAACTCCGGGTCGTAATTATAAAGCACAATACTTTACTACAGTAGCACAGTTCTGTAATGTACTGTGGGCTAATGAGCCAATTTAGCCATTAGGTAAATGGAATGGGATGGAACATTAAGGTTTTTGTGATTCTAGGGTTCCGTAGGTACCTTACAAGGAGAAAACTGAAACCTTTTAGGATCAGGGGTGCGATTCCGCTATTTTATACTCGTCTATGTAATTCGCCTATAACAAATTTTATTAGAATTTGAACTTTATTTCCATGGAATGCCAAAACTAAAATGTCACTCAACGAAGTTGCTATGAAAATGACAGTGACATGTCACATCGCTGTTTCTTTATAGAATGCTAGGGGCTGTTTTTCATTGTCCGTTTGTCTGTAAATCAAGACAATTTTGTAAATAATATTTTGCAATGTCATGTTGAAATTAATCAGATTAAGTTTAATTAACACATGTACTACTAATACTTAAATATAATAACTTTTTACTAGCACAGGATGATTTTTTTTAATAAATGATTATATAGAATAGAATAAAACAGAATATACAAAAGTCTATATGGTCGTAGACAAAAAATGTACCCACCTCAGCACGATGCCACAGCGAGCTGTGGCGCTGGTTTTCAGGTAAAACCTTGATATATAATATATAATTATATACTGCATGTTGATGTTTTGTAGATTGATTTCATTTTATTCACATAGAGTCCACAAGCTATTGGTTATTAAGGTAGGTAGGTATTACTAAGCTATAAATGTTAACCTAGAGCAATGTTTGGCACGAAGCAATGTCTTACAGCACAATTAACGGCAAATGAAAATAAAGACAAAATACAGAACCCTCTGTGTGCGAGTTCCAACTCGCACTAATTTGGTGTATTTTTATTATCAAGCTGTAGAAATTCTAAATCCAATCTAAAATCTCCACCTACAAAGTTAAAGGATTTTCTTAACAGTCTATTGCAAAAAAGCTCTAATTGCTGTTTTCCTAAGCGACCTCTACTTGGAAGATAACCTCATTAGCTAAAGAAATTTCTTTCTACATTTTTTAAACTCACTTTCACCATCAGGAGAATATTCATTTAGTTTCCTTAATTGCGGCTGTTTTTGCTTAGTTTTTCTATTGTAATAGTTATTATTAAATTAATAAGATTGTACTTTACTTCTTATACATTTATCAATCTTAATCAAATTAAATCATCATGATTTTTTTTATTTAATAGTTGAAGTTTTATGATATAAATGTAGAAACTTTCATGATGATTTAATTTGATTAACTGACAAAAACTAAACATATTAACTGATGACATAATTGATAACTATTACTGACATTATAATTTGATATTCTGGGATTATGTTACAAGGTCCCAAAGTGTATTTTTTATTGCAAATTCAAACTTTTCATAATTTACTATTTCGGTATTAGAAAATTAATAAAACATTGATTTTAAAGGAAAATTAAATTGCTTTAGAAAAGTTCACCTACCACATTCAGCAGACATTTGTTAAGACTTTTAAGCAGCTTACCTATCTTTTCATTGCTGTCTTCTAAATCCGGCTTCACGTTCTAGCTCCATTAGAGAAAACATATTACCTACGACTTGGTACCTGTTACTTTTACACACCTATTTTGTACATCAAGATTTAGAATTAGCTTTATTCTCTATTCTTATCTACAACTGTTACAGGTACCTCGATTACAGGTGGTATTAACATTTATTATTTATGGTATTGTGGAGAGGGGTATCAATGTTGAGGGTATTTGACGACTTGAGCTCAGTTATTTGTTAGGCAGCGTAGACACTGTCACGCTGCCAGTCGCGTTAGTGATTTTGTGCAATAATGTATTGTGTTGCAATTATTGTTTATCATAAAATGTTTAGTGTGGGCATGGAGAACATGTCAGGCAGATAAAGTGAGTGTTTTTATATTCTTTAAACCCACTTTCAAGGTCACTTCACAGTCCTGGGAAATGCTCAAAGTGTTTTCTCTACCACAAAATAATGGTACAATAACTCTAGCTGCTACCCGATATGTCACACAACATTATAATGAGTTTATTTTAACTGCAGAGAGAAGTAGGCTTTCTCTTTTTTACGAGAGATGGAGATTTTAGATTTCATTATTTAGTTCAATTTAATTTATTAATTAATTTCGCCCCGGTCAGTCATGCACCTCTAACTTTTAAAACTATGTGCATTTAAATAAATTAAATATCACGTGTCTCAAACGGTGAAGGAAAAACATCATGAGGAAACCTGCATACCTGAGAATTTTCTCAATTCTGTAAGTGTGTGAAATTTGCCAATCCGCATTTGGTCTGCGTGGTGGACTAAGGCGAAACCTCTCTCATTCTAAATGAGGTTTTTTATTTTATTTTTATTAAAATTCCTGCATGTTTAAATTTTAATGGTACATTTATGGTACATGAACATGAACCATGAAATGTACCATTCTTTGTCACGATTCAAACTCTATACATACTTGCCTAACCTATCGTATTTACCTAGTAAATTAGGAGCATGAGCTCCTAATTTATAAAATCTATCTAGTGTAGTTGTTTGCTTAAACTTCGATAAAATTAACATAACTGATAAAATACGAATTTGTATATTGTTTAGCAGTTTGGTCTAATATTTAGTTACGACTCAGTCTTCACTCGTCCTAAATAAATTTTAGATAACGAACTAATGAAGGTTCCATTTCACATAATTGTGAAATTCTCGTAATGTAATTTAAGTGGTAGTATATTTTATTGTTATGATTTATTAAGGGCATAACCATTTCTGGTCACGTACGTTTACTTTTGAGTTATGGAGGATTTTGATTACGGTTAGCTACGAAATTCCATTAATAATTTACATTTACAGAACTTTATCTCCATCCATATGGAATTGTTTTGTCTGTTTTAGAATAACTCGTGTAATAACTCACTCAACCAGATAATTTAGTTAGATAGGAAAACAGAGAAATGTTTTTTTATCTGTTGCTACAATATAAAAACATGAATAGTTTAAAAAACACGCATGATACCCATATCATGGAGGTGCATTTCAAATAGCCTGTCCGGCATATTGGATTTAAGTCATGTGACTATTTTATTCATATTCCTGACAGCAAAATTTTACATTTGATATCCATGGGGGTGGATTTCAAACAGCTAGTCTGCCATGTTGGGGAGACCACCATATTGGATTTGTTATGACGTTTCTTAGCTAGTCATGTATTGTTATCAGAACTCAGAGCGTGTGCAAAATTTCATCCTTATCGAAGATCGGTAAGTGGGTCAAATTAAAATTCCAAGATTTTCTTACATACATAGTTACAAGTGAAGCTAATGTAAGCGTGTTAAAAAAAAGTGAATAAGATGTTTGTGATTTTAAATTAATAGCTTTTCACTGAATGCTTATATAGGTAATTATTTCATGCAACCAATTTTAAAAAATTGAGCCCATATGTTTGTTTCAGCTATATATTTCAAAATGCACATAATCATTTTTGACGGCTTATAACTCAAGGTCATCGACATAAATTCCAAAATAGACATTCGTTAGAATGTTCTTAATTATTGTCAACTACGGACGAAGTTACAACACGTACCTATATCAAAGACATCCCTTAGATCAAAGGTCCCTGCATAATATACCCAAATTACTTGCAAATGCACATAGTAATTTATGACGGTTTACAACCCAAGGTCGACGACACGAAATACGAAATCCAGAATAGAGTTCGCAGCCGTCATAGCGAGACGTTGATGAACCCTCTGCGGTTTTGTGGGGGTAATTGCGACCCTACATACATGGTAGTATAGGTAGGTAGGTACTTACCTACAGGTTGTGGTATTGCAAAACTGTGCCATTAAATAATTGAATTGTTAACTTCTATTAGGGAAACATAATTAAAACAGCCGTTATAGCCTAGTGTAGGAACTCGTAATGAATATCACAAACCCTGAAAAAAAATGAGACTGTTGTTGAAAATAAGGTTTTTATTTATGTTATATTTTGTATAATAAAGGTAACACATAAAGTACCAAAATATATGTATATACGTGATGGGTGTGTTCTTGTCCCGAAATGGATTCAATGTTAGGAGTAATTTTGAACAATTTTAACTTTAATAAAATTCTTACTCGGTATCAGTTATCAAGCCACCGCGTAAATCTTGTCGCGAACTCCCTGCCGTCAAAGTCTGCCAATCCGCATTGGGCCAGCGTGGTGGACTATTGGCCTAATACCTTATTTTGAGAGGAGACTCGAGCTGAGCAGTGAGCCGAATATGGGTCAATTATGATGATGAATTAAAACAGACTAACATGCGAAAGCCTCAACGCTAAAGGCGCCTCATCACTGAGAGCCGGTGGTTAGAGCCCTATACGTTGGATTATTGTTGTAAGTACCCACGGTGTTTTCCAACAAGTTTTTTTTTTTATTAAATGACAAGTTAACCCTTGACTGCGTTCACACCTGATGTTAAGTGATGATACAGACTGATATGGAAAAGGGCTTTCTTGTAGTAAGGGCTTTCTTGTACTAGTATATTTTACCCGTACCGCAGACGGCTTCTACACGATATCGTACCGGAACGCTAAATCGCTTGGCGGTACGTCTTTGCCGATACGGGTGGTTACTAGCCACAGAAAATTGCAAAGAACCAAACTGACCAACCAAGACCAACACTGCGCTTTCCGGTGTGGAGTCGCCATTCCAGAACCTTTGGATCCCAACGTCTATCGGCTCTTTGAACCATGTGTCATGTTTTATATGCCATACCATTTACAATAGATATGAGTGGAAAATCATTGTTGGCCATATTTATAGTCAAAATGGCACATTTATTTTCTTATTTAATAGAAAAGTGATAAAATATGCGGCTTATATATCACCCGATAGCCATCTACTTATTAAATCTAATTTTATTCATTGAACATCGATCATACATGTCGCAGGAAATTGGGCGAGGACACAATATCACGTAATATGTTTGAAAAATTATCCATGAATTTTAACATAAATATGTACCCAGGTTTATAGTGAAAGTGCAGTCTTTATTTATTATGAACATAAGTTTATTTCGAAATCCAACTAATATTATAAACGCGAAAGTTTGTATGGATGTTTGGATGTTTGTTACTCTTTAATGCCGCAACTACTGAACCGATTTGGCTCAAATTTAGAAATAGATTTTACTCTGGATTAACACAAAGCCTATGTGTTAATCCAGAGTTTTTATCCCGAAAAAATCCTTGGGTTCACGAGATTTGCGAAAACCTTATGATTTTGAAGGTGAATGTTTTACTCTTTTACGCCTCGGCTACGTAACCGAATCACCTGAAATTTGAAGTAGAGATAGATTATAGTCTGGATTAACACATAGGCCACTTTTTATCCCGGAAAAATCCATGGATCGCGAGGGATTTGTGAAAAAGTAAATTCTATGTGCTACATATTATCAAGGGACTCCACCATGGATGATTGTGTAGCAGGGTTGACTAAATCCGTCCAGCAGCTTGGAGATCGGCCTCTGTATCGAACTTTAGTGGTTTTGGTGATTCTCCTATCTTTCCAAATCTTGTTAACTTTATAATGTTATTATAGATTAAAATATTATTATAAACGACTTTTGGATCGAAAGAGAAAATCTGAACTATACAACAATATGTATAAGTAAGAAACGTTTTCTAATGGAAAGTGGTCAATGAAAAGCAACGATATGGTCTAAGTTGGAAGCACTTGCCTGGAAAACGCTTGTTCGCGCTCACCTTGAAGGTGTTTAAATTGTAGGTGACAGGAAACAGTCGCTGGAAAGCAATTTCACAGTTTAGCTGTTTGAATAGAAAAGTATACATAAATTCAAAACGTAAAATAAAACGCTTTACCTTACCTAAGTTATAAAAAATAATACCTAAATTAATATTTTGTCTTAGTTGAAAATGTCTAAACTAAAACTCTATTTTGATGTACATGAGGTTTGGAACACATTCTTAATAATAATTGTTCTGATTAAAATATGCAAAATAGGTTACTTTCAATTCTTTATTTAGTAATAGTTATTAGTTGATAAATTATTATTTTTTATGAATGAAAAAGTAGATAAAGCAAGTTAAAAGGATATAAAATATTACTTTTTCGTCCAAATATCGAGTCATCCATATCATTCATTGTTTTAGTTCAAACCAGATGTTATGCAAAATTGCTCTTAAACTAAGCCTACATTAAATACTTACTTAATTTTGAATTTGACTACTAATCAATACTAACCTACGCTCTTGTAGTTCCCGTTCCAGTGGGAATACGGAGATAATATATAATAAGCTAAGCAACATTATCAACGAGTAACACGGAACTCGCTGATAATTTAACTTTCCATTAATAAAAGAGTTTTCGAATCAATCAATCGTTACAGAGCCTATTCGTAAAAATGAAACTAGCAAATAAAACCTTACCTCTGTATAATATTAGTAAAATATATCGCCTCTTCTCTCGTTTTTAAAATTGTCAGTTGGAGGGTGAATGTTTAATATCAGAGAAGCAATTTTTCAGTGGGCGCTCAGCACGTGTGGCTGCCAAATTGCGCGTCAAAATGTTAAATGTGGGACCCAGTTACTTGTGAAGACGTGAGGGGAAATATCAATGGAGTTTCACAAATTAACACAATATGCCTTCAATTTTATGTGCTCGCTATAAAAATGTTGACAGAAAGTCAATTTCGAATTAATAAATAATTGTTGAAAATGTAAAATACAGGACCCGGTTAGTGAAGAGCTGAAGGAGTTTTACAAATTTGTTCTTTGTAAGAAAGTAAAATTTTAATTAATATATTTTTTAAGGATAATGTGGGACCAAGTTACTTGTGAAGCCGTGAGGGGAAATATAAATGGAGTTTCACAAATTAACACAATATTGCCTTCAATTTTATGTGCTCGCTATAAAATGTTGACAAAAAGTCAATTTCGAATTAATAAATAATTGTTGAAAATGTAAAATACAGGACCCAGTTAGTGAAGAGCTGAAGGAGTTTTGCAAACTTTGTTCTTTGTAAGAAAGTCAAATTTTAGGTAATATTTTTTTTAAGAATAATGTGGGACCCAGTTACTTTTGAAGCCGTGAGGGGAAATATAAATGGAGTTTCACAAATTAACACAATATTGCCTTCAATTTTATGTGCTCGCTATAAAAATGTTGACAGATAGTCAATTTCGAATTAATAAATAATTGCTGAAAATGTAAAATACAGGACCCAGTTAGTGAAGAGCTGAAGGAGTTTTGCAAGTTTGATCTGTATATTATGTTAAAAGAAAGTCAACTTTTAAATAATATTTTTTGAAAACGGTAATTTGGGGTCAAATTATTTGTAAAGACGTCGGGGGAAATATCAATGGAGTTTCACAAATTAACACAATATACCTTCAGTTTTATGTGCTCGCTATAAAAATGTTGAAGGAAAGTCAAGTTAATTATTTGTTTATAGTGTTAAATAGCCCCATTACAGTTACTTATCGAAATTTCGGTTAAACGTATGTCAAAAAACTAGTACCCCAAAGTTACAACTAACTTGACTGGCCTATTTTTATAGAGAAAAGGTTACGATCTACGTTTTTTTTCTAAAGCATTTTTATCATAAAGTTAACCGTTTCGTCAACAAAAGCCAACCGTATGACGAGCGCCTTATATTGCAAGACGTTCCCGCCAACCGATCGCTACCCCTCTCTAACTCCCTACTCTTTACTGAAAGAAGTCGCGCCACCTAGCGTCGGCACGAGCCAACACGAGATCGAGCGACGTCATATCCGTCTCAGACTACTATTTTCTACAATATTATTATTTCTTCGTTATCGTAATACAAAGAGATTCCTCCCCAACTCCTAACCCGTAAACACCAATACACGATTAAGCAACTAACAAAAACAGCTTAAGTGAATACAAACATCTGTTTTCCAAGTTTTCGGGTCACGTATTGTTTTGGTGGAAAATCTACCCGAACTGATTACTGATATTGCGTACACCGACTGAATAACACGTTTTATTGTAATGGCGCTAACGTGATATCTAACTCACTAATCATTGAATAGTAAGTACATATACAGGGTGCTCGGGAGTATTTCCCATAACTCTAGGGTTATATTATTTATGGTAATGTGACGTCACAACGTAAAAATAAACTGTGTCCCTTATATCGCACCCTTATATTATGACCTAGCCAAACTTATTTATTGATAAATATCATGAAGTAGCTTACCAGTGAAGAAGTGCCAGTTCCAATATCTTGTCGATATCGACAATCTTAACACTACAAATACGTATGCATACATGCAAGTATAGTGTGGCGTGTTTAACATGGATAGTCAGAATTATTTGAATTACTTTGTATGATAAATAAAAATTAGTTATGCAATTAGGCTCCTATAAGTAGTCTTGTCAACTCTTTGAAGTTATGGGAAATACTCCGCAACATCCTGTATATACCTCACGCTAATTCTCGTGTCACGCGAGGACATAAACTAATATCATTGGACTATTTTTAACCCTTAGAGTATTGGCATTTTGACTGTTAAAACAAAAAACGATTTTCTTTACGGGTCTGAGAGATCCATCAGGCACGCTGTGTGACTTTATCAGGCAACCCAAGGGTTAATGGCCCACTACGCGGAACCTCCTAACTACGAAGAGCCGATGGACTTTGAAGCCCTAAGATGCTGGAATGGCGACCATGTACCGGAAAGTGCAGTGTTGGTCAACCCCTCACTAGGACCGAAGATATCAAGGGCACGCTGTGTGACTTTATCCATCAGGCACCCCAAGCGTTAATGGCCCACAACGCGGGACCTCCTAACTACGAAGAGCCGTATGGACGTCCGAGCCCCAGGTTGCAGGAATGGCGACCATGTACTTACCGGAAAGTGCAGTGTTGGTCGACCCCTCACTAGAACCGAAGATATCAAGTGGGTTGCAAGGAGCCGCTGGATGCTGGCGGCTTGAAATCGTGTTGTTTGGAAGTATATATATGCAAGAGTCTCATGAGTTCTGTTCCTGTATCTAATTATAGCGGCAACCATACTGTTTACTCCAGAACTAGCAATGCTGCTTGGTGATAAAAATAGTGAATGATAGTCGTAAGAGCAAGCTCGAGCATAAAGTGTTCTACCACTACTCGAAAAACAACACAAATAGACACTAAAATATTTTACTTCCTATTCTATACATACTAGATGAAAAGAGATGAAGCAATAGAGTATTGATATATTCAAAGGCCATGCGATTTTATTCCTATCTCGTCATGCATACGCCTGTGATATAATCGTATAGCACTTATAATATAAAGGCATCAGTTCCCCGCCGCCATCTAATGGCGCAGTGAATGACGAAAACGTCGCCTTTATGATAATCGCTGTATTTCATAGCGCAGTAAAGTGAGGCGCTTAGAATGTATCGGATTTTTGCCTCTATACGCGACTAACGAAAAGAAGAAAGGGTTATTTATTCAATATAAGGTTAAGCTCACTTAGTGAAAGCCTTTTTTCTTAAAATAACAGTGCTAATTAAAAGATAAAGTACCTACTGCCTCCCCTGCTCTGGATCCTATGTAGAGTTAAAGGAATGTATGTATCCTCTGCCTCCCGATTCCGGAGGGTGTGGGTTTGAATTCGGTCCGGGGCATGCACCTCCAACTTTACAGTTTTGTACATTTGCAGAAAACAAATATCACGTGTCTCAATCGGTGAAGGAAAACATCGTGAGGAAACCTTCATACCAGAGAATGTATATGAATGAATTTCATACCAATGAACAACGATGTATCTGAAAGTTAGTCTGTCTATTTGACTTTCATCATCATCATCATTAACAGCCAATGGACATCTACTGCTGGATATAGGCCTCTTGCCTGGACTTCCAAACACTACGGTCTCGAGCTGCCAGTATCCAGCGGCTTCCTGCAACCCGCAGTGAGGGGTCGGCCAACACTACGCTTTCCGATGCGAGGTCCATCACCTGAGTAACTTTGAGCCTGCTAATAAGGCCCATAGTTAGGTCGCTAACTATTTAATTTGATTTTTAAACAAAGTTAATCAGCTTCTTGTCAGAGCTGATGCTAATGTTAGCCACAAACTGTCAATTATTCTCACGTTTCTGTAGCACCCACGACTATAATTGATCGTGTGTTGGTCACTGCGTACATGACTTGTATAGTATGCCGCGTGGGTACTGCCGTTTGCTTTCAGAAACGTGAGAATAATTGACCGCCAGCGACATAAAGGAGCTTACAAATATTTTGTTGGAAGACAAAGCTTTATACAAAGTTTCTTTTTGAAAATTGTTAATAAGACCCATCCATAGTTAGGTCGCTAACTATTTCATTTGATATTTAAACAAAGTTAATCAGCTTCTTGTCAGAGCTGATACTAATGCTAGCCACAAACGGGCAATTATACTCACGATTCTGTAACACCCACGACTATAATTGATCGTGTATTGGTCACTGCGTACATGACTTGTATAGTAATTGACCGTCAATGGTGACCTGAAGGGGCTTACAATATTTTGTTGGAAAACAAAGCTTTGTACAAAGTTTCTTTTTGAAAATTGTTACAACAAATTAAATTGACCAACTGTTTGTTGTAAGCTTTCGAGAACCACAAACAAATAGATATTATTTCTATATTTCCACGTTTCTGTGAAACAAAAGTTAATGAGTAGGTACATTTCAGAATCAGAAATGTACTCATTTGTGAATTTCTGTTGAAGTTTGAAACTCTGCATTTGAACAGCTGCTTGTTAAAGTGGGCGTTGCGGTTTCACGTTTACAAGAGTACTAAATAGTTACCTACAAGCATAGACGTAATAGCCGTGATAGCCCAGTGGATATGATCTCTGCCTCCGATTCCGGAGGGCGTATGTTCGAATTCGATCCGGGGCGTGCACCTCCAACTTTTCAGTTGTGTGTATTTTAAGAAATTAAAAATCACATGTCTCAAACGGTAATGGAAAACATCGTGAGGAAACCTCCACACCAGAGAATTAAGAAAATTCTCTGCGTGTGTGAAGTCTGCCAATCCGCATTGGGCCAGCGTGGTAGACTATTGTCCAAATCCCTCTCATTCTGAGAGGAAACTCAAGCTCAGCATTGAGCCGAATATGGGTTGATGACGATAGACGTAATAAAAAGTCCAGACACCGTCTCCTTAACTAAAAGAAAACACACCAATAGAATAGTTGACTCATATCAAATTTAATATAAACAATATTAATTTCGTGTAGTACATGGAATAAGGGTCCGAAATATACCACAAATAAAAAAAAAATAAGGATTTCTTAAAAAACTTAATTTGAAAATCATGAATTTTGAAAAAACGCTGTCATCCATTGTGTGACGTCACAATGTTACTTGATGTACGAAACGTCAAAGTAATTGTTAAGTAATATTATTTTCAAACGCTCCGTTTGTAAAGGATTTGTTAAAGTGACGTCATGAAACAGTTGAAATATAGACCATCATGGCCGACAGCTGTCTTGGCTCGTATTGTCAAAAACATATTTAAAAACTAAAATTTTCACTTCCCACCAGCCTGACGTGGGCCGAATTAAGAAAACCTCCATCGGCCCAGCCGGGGATCGAACCCAGCACCTCCGTCTTGTAAATTCACCGCGCATACCACTGCGCCATGGAGGCCGTCTCTTTTTCAGTCGGGAGTTAAAAATTAAACATAATAAATCAAGCCACATAGATAACTCAGTGCCGTGAACGTGTTAAATAAATGAATGAATTTTACGCAGCATCATACCGGAACGGTGAATCGCTTGGGGGTACGTCTGTGCCGGTAGGGTGGTAAGTCAAAGCATGACGTTGTTAAAAATACACACGATTATGAAGTAAATTTTATCTACTCTCATATCCAGCAATGTGCACAATTTTCATAAATTTCTCATTTTTAAAATTTTTTTTCACGCCACTACCACATTATACACCAGACACGCTTATAACAAAGATTTTTTTTTTTACTTTCATTTATTTATTTGATTTTTTTTTTAATTTTACAATGTTTATAAAATACAAAAAATATTAAAAATAAGTAAGTATCTTAAAGAAAAAAATATGTACATGCATATAGTAATTAAATTAAAAACAAATGTTTCATAATAGGTACAACTTTTTTTTTTCAAATATAGTTCAGTACAGCTGTGGGTTCTTGTGAACATGCAGAGCTCTACTATATTAATTATAATAAAAATGCGCCTGTACAATTTTCGAATTTGGAATTTTGGCATAACGGGAATTAACTTTTGGTTTCTGAGTTTACGTGAAAAACTTAACAATAACTAATTATAATATTTTATTTAGTAATTGATTCCTTTTGCTACAAAACTCTAATGTTATAATATACTTATCTAATGACCATAATTAGATAAAATAGAGTATGGAAGGGTGTATTACAACTCTATTACGAAAATCTATATTACGAAAATATGACTCGTTTCATTCGTTTTAAAAAAATCCCTCTAATTTTAATAGGCCTTATTATAATTTCATAATCTACTATTACGATTGTAGAGACAGAAATGGACATAAAATGTATAAAAATAAGATGCTAACGATTAACAAATCTTCATCTACATAATAACATTACGTATTCAGCAATTAAGTCTAACCCAAATGAAACAGACATCACCTTCCTACATATTCATAACTGTACCTACAGCTTAACCAAATGTGTTTGGGGGCTGCTCAACTTTTATAATGTCTCTGTAAGTGTTATTTATGTCAGTGTCCCGCAGATTTTAAAGCATACATACCTATTAAAAAATATATAGATATACCATGAGAAATAAAGCAAACGAAGGTGTGGAGCAGAAAAAAGAAGGTTCTAAAAGTAGACGTACTTGAATATTTACTTTGAGTAAAGACGATATTTTTATAATCTCGCGAGAACCATGGCTTTTTCCGGGATGAAAAGAAGCCTAAGTGTTTAATCCAGAAAAAAATCTATTTCCATTCCAAATTTCAGCCAAAACCCACTATGTAACCCACTAAGGAGGAGGAGCACAAAATAGTGTGATTACAAAGGTATACAATATTAGTGTGATTACAAAGGTAAGGTAAGATAAGGTTAAGGTAATTTCCTTGAATGTCGTCTTATGTTTTTTTAAAGTTATTGTTCATCATCATCATTACCAGCAGATGGACGTCCACTGACTAAGTCAGTGGACGCCTCGTGTATGGACTTCCAAACACCACAGTCTTAACTTAGAAGTTTGGTTTTTTCATGGCTTCAAGGGACTGTAGACTTCTAAGTACCTACTGAGGTACATGGTTTTAACTTCTCGATGCCTCCACAGGTTCCCGACATACGGTCTTGACAAACAGACAGTGAAGAGTTTAAAAAAAAAGTTAAATAATCATATTGTAGAGTGAAATGAAAATTTATTGTTTCATCAAGTTTACATAGCTGAGTGAGAGTGATTAACTAACCCATTGGAAATATATTTAATGACATATTTAATTTCATACAAATAAAGCTTTTCATCCAATAAGCATTACAGTGAAGGTCGTCTTATATTGCAATCCTCTACTATAAGTGCACATACACCAGTGGATATACTATTCGCTCACAGTGTTGTACTGGCCCAAGGATTTTTTTTACATTGTGTAGGCGAACCGCTAACGCTTGGCTGCAATCATGCTTGACAGTAAGCGATGATGCACCCTATGCTGGAACGCGCTTGCCTAGAAGATTCATTCATTCATTCTTAAATTGATTATACCCTTGTTTTAGGTGATAGAATAATGGAAGGTGGAAGGGTATAACTTCGCAGTGTGGATTAGGAATGAAGAACCAAAACGCCTCGTACGCATCCAATGGACATCAACTACGTATGAATGCAGACCTCTGCGATGCCTGGCAGTTCTACGGTAAAAGCAGAAGGATTATAGATATAGCTTTATAGAGAGAACACTAGACGATTAACATAATCATTCAGCAATTAAACAATACCCAAATTAACAGAAGTTGTGTAAGATACAACATTCATAAACACAGATTAACCAAATGTGTTCGTGAATTGGTGAACTTTTACTTCTCTGTAAGTATAATTATTATAATGACGGTACGATTCGTGGGCGTAACGAAATACTTTACCTATTACGTTACTCCTATAATATTTATGTCAGAACTTTGTTAACATATTCCAAACAGGATTTAGAACGCCGCGTTCTGTACATATTAATCATTCACGACAACTTTGTTAAACGAAATCGTTTTATTTTTGTATTCAATACTCACGTATGATGAATACACAGAGAAAATTGTATTTTTTGCATAGATTTTGATTTAACGAAAAGATCTAGAAACAACGATAAAAAACATTATAATAATAACAATACAAAATATTTATTCATGACCTTACTGCTAACAAAATTGGGGACGGGACTGAATATCGACATTAAAAATCTCGTCGTTTTATCGAGGTATGTACCCGTTTAAATAATATTCATAATGAACAACCACGAAATAAGTTTAAAATCATTAAAATTATAACCGTAGTGAACCATGGTGGTGAAGAGGTTTCAAGTCATTTTCCGAACTTACAACTAGATTTTAAATATCTTATCTGTCATAATTCGACGCTAGGGTTGTAAACTTTAGCCTATCAAAACATAAATGTGAAAATGTGAGCCCAATTAAACATAAAATATGTGAGGATTATGTAAACAAAATAAATTATATCTAAATGGGTGCCAAATTGTATAGATTATAAAACTTAGAATACATTCATCATTATTAACCCATATTCGACTCACTGTTGAACTCGTCTCAGCTGTCTGAGTCTCCTCTCAGAATGAGAGGGGTTAGGCCAATAGTCCACCACGCTAGCCCACGCAGAGAATTTTCTTGATTCTTTGGTGTGCAGGTTTCCTCACGATGTTTTCCTTCACCGTTTGAGACACGTGATATTTAATTTCTTAAAATGCACACAACAGAAAAGTTGGAGGTGCATGCCCGAATTCGAACCTACGCCCTCCGGAATCGGAAGCAGATATATCCACTAGGCTATCACGGCTATCACGGCTAGAATACATTAAAGCTTAATTAAGCTGTGAAAAGAGTAATGTAAAAGTTAAAGTGGTAATGAAAGGCTAAGTTTTCTCGATATTCCCCAGAGAAGGATACAGTGGGGCATAAACAGCAGCGAATAAAACGCAAATCGAAAAATTTTCGCGTCTCGTGAGCATGATGGGCTTATTTACAGGAATTTGTGTGTAAAATGATTGATACGATTACGCTATAAAAGTGGGCGATATCCGTGTCCGACGGGGGCATTTATCACGGCTGTCATCCACCGCCTCTGGGAAATTGCGTTTTTTTTTTTTTTTTTTTTTTTTTTTTTTATTTTTTTTATTCTTTACAAGTTAGCCCTTGACTACAATCTCACCTGATGGTAAGTGATGATGCAGTCTAAGATGGAAGCGGGCTAACTTGTTAGGAGGAGGATGAAAATCCACACCCCTTTCGGTTTCTACACGGCATCGTACCGGAACGCTAAATCGCTTGGCGGTACGTCTTTGCCGGTAGGGTGGTAACTAGCCACGGCCGAAGCCTCCCACCAGCCAGACCTGGACAAATTAAGAAAACCTCAATCGGTCCAGCCGGGGATCGAACCCAGGACCTCCGTCTTGTAAATCCACCGCGCATACCACTGCACCACGGAGGCCGTCAAAACGTACCTATTTTGGAAATAAAACTTTTTATTTCATTTTATTATCAACTTTGGGTCTCCCTTAAACTCGTTTACGTGGAAATTGGATTTAATATAAACCTTATATTTCAATTAATAATCTCTATTTCAGAGGTGATTTATAATTTTATTGGAAAATGCAGAACTTCTATAAATAATAATTCTATGTAGCTACCTAATATTATACTTCTGTACAAATATTATAAATGTAAAGTTTGTAGTGTTGTAGGGGGTATAATCTCTGGATATACTGAACTAATTTTGAAAATTCTTTTACCATTAGAAAGCCACGTCATTTGTGAGTGTTTATTCCTATATTCTCACGGGAACGGGACTTACGCGACGGCTAGTAGTTGATAATAATAAACGTTGATTGATTTCTATGCTTTTACAATGTCTACTAATATAAGAGCCACAGATTTTGATATTTGTAGGTATTTTTTTTTATCTTAACAAGTTAGCCCTTCTACAATCTCACCTTATGGTAAGTGATTCTGCAATCTTAAATGAAAGTGGGCTAACTTGTTAGGTGTTGGATGATCCACTCCTCTTTCGGTTTCTACACGACATCGTACTGGGACGCTAAATCGTTTAGCGGTACGTCTTTGCCGGTAGGGTGGTAATTAGCCACGGTCGAAGCCTCTTACCAGCCAGACCTGAACCAATTAAGAAAACCTCAATCGATCCAAAGATCTCGGTCTTGTAAATCCACTGCTCATACCACTGTGCCACGGAGGCCGTCAAAATTCTACGTACAAACAGTTAAACTAACAGATTATCGATTTGTTATTAAAAATCACTATCAAACACTTCATCATCCAATTCAGTTTCTATTTGATCGAACTACTAAACAACCGTTTTAAAATCACCCTCAAAGTCCCGGTCCAACAGATTTCCAATAAGTTTAAAACTTGTCCCAACTTGTTGGTAACATCAGAATCCAATTACGGGTAGTCGCACTACACTGTCGCTTAGTGGGATGCAGGTGATAACTAAATTGAAGTTCGCGCAGCTTGAACTAGCTGGATACTGCTAAACAGATAACACCGTTTTAGACAATGATGTTATGGAAGCGGATTTTCGAACGAAGTTTTTTATATTGTTGAAGAAAACTGTTCCCAAGTATTGAAACTTATCAATGGTTTTAGAACGGAATTCTTTAACGGATGTAACTTTTTTTATTCTTTACAAGTTAGCCCTTGTACAATCTCACCTGATGGTAAGTGATGAAATGAAATGAAATTTATTTGTCTAATACACGTATACAAATGGTGTTTTGCATAATAAAGTATAATTAAGTCACAGTGTATTACCATTAACATGGTGTGCAAATTTTACAATTTTATAAAGCACTGTTTAAGTAATATTATTTACTTACAATGTTATAATTGTTGCAAATAAAATATGTCCAAATGAAATTTCGATCTACCGCAGAGAGACATGTTATTGTTTCAATAGTCAGATATAATAGAAATTATAAAAAAAAATCATGCAGTAATATTAGATTACATAAAATAAATCAAATTAAAATTTATCTAGCGAAAAATTCGTCTAATGAGTAGATGATGCAGTCTAAGATGGAAGCGGGCTAACTTGTTAGGAGGTGGATGAAAATCCACACCCCTTTTCGGTTTCTACACGACATCGTAGCGGAACGCTAAATTGCTTGGCGGTACGTCTTTGTCGGTAGGGTGGTAACTAGCCACGGCCGAAGCCTCCCACCAGCCAAAGAGCCACCACTATTTTTCATTTATGAGAGAAGATAGACTTCATAAATTACTCTAATGCGATCTGTGTGAGTTTAAGAACCTGTACTATTTTAATTAGTAATTACCTGTACTATTGAAAATGAAAATGAAAATGAAAATTTTCTTCAATAATTTCATTTTTACCTACCTATTCTATTGCATAGTTTGTAAGATTTGTAAGAAGATGTATAAAATTATCTACATGTACCATATTCTGGCAAAATAAAAATTGATCATTGATTGATAGAAATTAAATCAATCACAAAATGTTTTAATCGTTAATAGCGACAATGGACCGTCAGATTATAATCTATCTCGCGAGATTGTGAACTGTCAAAAATTTGTGAACAGCAACACACTCCTAAGAACCGGAACTTGAGGTTTAGAAACCAATGGTTAGGTTAGGTTAGTTTTTATTATACGTTCTTTCTTACCATCTACCGAATAATAAAACCTTAAATTGTAAGCAGTATATTGCGGTTCACCATCTTTCACAGATGAAGATGCTACGTTGAACTGCAAGTTAAAGTAGTTTTAATTTTACGACCTGTTGAATGTCTCCTGTTAGTACAAACACAAGTTTTGACAATTTCTTACCTTATGTTAAGTGATAGTCAAAGTCAAAGTCCAAATTCATTTATTTCAAATAGGCTTCGTTTACAAGCTCTTTCGAAACGTCAGGTATATTAAACTTAAGATAATGGTGATAATAATCATTCGAATACTTAAAATGAAAGTTACGAGGGTTCCAAACGCGCCTTGGTCCGAGAAGAGCCCACAACAAACTCAACCAAGGTTTATTTTTTTTTTATTTATCACCATTTTACAAACTTATTTAAAACTAAGCACACAGTCGTATAATACCACACCGTATAACACCAAGCTTTTTTATCATTTAAATACTCATTGACACTATAATAAGACTTTACTAAAAGCTTGCGTTTAATAAACACTTTGAACTTTTAAAATTTTTAAATTTCTTACTTTATGTTAAGTGATAGTCATTTATAAATACGCTATCCGGCATATCTGTAATGAAAAAGAGTCAAAGTTTTGTGGGTACTCGAATGTAATACAGACAAATACATTCTCTTCTGTATTTGCATTAAAACTGCGTTTAAACACTAAAATATACCTAATAATGTATACATAGCCACTGCACTAGCTAACACTTGTCCCGACACATGTTTTTAGCTCAGTAACAAGGTCCCACGGAGTTAGTAGAAATAAACTTGTGCTCCAAACTGTTGTATACAATTTTAAAGCATAAATATTGCCAAGCCGAACATCGGAAGTGCCTTTGTGTTTGGAAAAAACTTTATTTTATTTTATTTTACAACTTTGTCATCGTTACTATATTTATTTTGACACTTTCTTACACGTTACGTCTTTACGAGTAATATAAAACTGCCCTGAAACTAATAAATTCTAGTTTTACCTGTGGTAATTAGTTTTTCCTCAACTTACACTACACGCTAAAAAAATAGGGGTTTCTGTATTGCACATTAATTCTTTCGTTATCAACCCATATTCGGCTCATAGCTAAGCACGAGTCTCCTCTAAGGGATTAGGCCAATAGTCCACCTCGCTGGCCCAATGCGGATTGGCAGACTTCACATACGTAGATAATTAAGAAAATTTTCAGATTTCCTCACAATGATTTTCCTTCACCGTTTGAGACACGTGATATTTATTTTTAAAATGCACATAAGTGAAAAATAGGAGGTGCATGCCCCGGTCCGGATTCGAACCTACGCCCTCCGGAATTGGAGGCAGTGGTCATATCCACTGGGCTATCACGGCTTAATTGTTTAAATTGCCTAAAATATCTTCTTTCTTCTGATAGTGCCATCTCCTATTAGCATTAGCAGGATAGCATTCATTATGGCTAATTTTACTTTATTCACTGCTGCCCGAAAGAGTAATCCGTATAGGTACTCATATTAAAAAATTGGCGTAAGTTCTTGAGCCATGATGTAAGTCTTTATGTAATGTCTGTAAGTTCGATGAAAGACCAGGCCTTCGGTTTCCCTTTATCTTTCCGTGGATAAGCTGAAGCAAGTTATATTTAGAGTTTCGCATTATATGACCCAAGTATTCCAGCTTTGATATTAAATTTTCCTCCTAAAATATAACAATTTTTAATGCCTATGTAATTGTTCTTTTAGGTGTGGCTACAACAAAAAGAGGACCCTCTAAGAGTCTCCTAGGTTGATACTAGAAGGCAAGATTCTCAGAAAAATGGCACCAGGGCGACAGCGACGTAAATGAGTGGACGATATTAAGGAATGGACCAAACGTACTTACAGCCAGCTGATAAATATTTCAAGTAATTGGAAAAGTTTTCTCGCCAAACTTCAGTTTGAAGAGGGAACCTGATGATGATGACAACAAAAGACTAACATCTCATCTATTTTTTTTAGTCTTAGGGGACTATTATCTTTCCTTTACACAGACTTTTACAGATATCCCATAACAGAGTTCGTGACTATACATGAAATAGATTATAATATTATGTAATTGTTATAATGGCGTATAAGCTCTCAAAGGGAAAACGCCAAAATTTACCCCTTTGATGTTCCTTTGAAGTTTGAACAAGCATTAAAATGATCCAGCATTTTTAAAGGGTTATAATAAGACAAATCTTTTTTGAAAAATTATACAATTTGTTTCCTTGTAAAAGCAATGGAATAAAATAACACAAGCTGGAATGTATAAACTGTATTTCAAATAACTTATTACTCATTCTTAAACAAATCGTTACTTTGGTAGGTGGATAATACATTAATTAAATTTACTTCACGCCACTTAATCGCATGTTCGCCTCTTTTTTTTATAGAGTATATATCACAATACCCTACCAACCTCAGAATAAAACCATAATCATTAATAAACAGTACAGATTAAAACATTTATCTGGAAGAAGGAGTTTTTATATGTTGTCTTATGTATTTATAATTATTTAAATAATTAAAAATCTAACATTCGGCCATACTGACTACAAGTTTGTCCTCAAACTTTGTAAACACAAATAAATTCTAACATTACATTATTATAAAGATTCACTGAACTATGTCTCATAGTATTTAAAATTTTAATTTATGTTTATTACCACAACTCATTAATTCTCCAATAATTTCTAATTATAACAAAAGTGAGTCCCAATTAATCTATTATTATTACTACTTGCTAAATTCACTGATTTACAAGTAGTAAAATTCAATTTTGTCATTACAGATATTTTCTAATTTTAAACCTTGATTTAACAATATGTTGAAACACCCTACAATACATTTAATTATTCTTTAAGAATTATATAATTATAGTTTCAACAGATTTCTCATTCAATATTTACAAATTGTGAATACAGACCTATACAGATTTTGATAGTGATTCTATTGATAAAAATCCAAACACTTAAATTCAGTTAAACTGGTATGTTAATTCTTGTTTTTACAAATTTGAAATAAATTCAATCTTTAATCACTTCCAGATTCAGTCCAATTACCCAAATTCATGACAAAATTGTCTGTCATTTTGTCATTCCTAAACTAAACTAAAAGTTATGTTAATATAAAGTTATAACTATGAAACCTCGATTCTACAGAGACAGTTCTTATAATCGCATTAGATCATACAAGTAAATCATGTACTTTGACGAAAAACAACATCTAGCGAGGTAGGTCTTATGTATGTCTGAGCTTCCAGATGACAAGAGGGAGCTTTACTCTAGACAGAGACTTATTAAATATTGTAATTAACTTAGACAGAGTAGTAGATTAATTTAAAGCATTAAGTACATAGACAATATGTAATATTTACAAATGTAATGTCTTTATCTTCTAATATTTGTCTGAGCTTCCAGATGACAAGAGGGAGCTTTACTCTAGACAGAGACTTATTAAATATTGTAATTAACTTAGACAGAGTAGTAGATTAATTTAAAGCATTAAGTACATAGACGATATGTAATATTTACAAATGTAATGTCTTTATCTTCTAATATTTGTCTGAGCTTCCAGATGACAAGAGGGAGCTTTACTCTAGACAGAGACTTATTAAATATTGTAATTAACTTAGACAGAGTAGTAGATTAATTTAAAGCATTAAGTACATAGACGATATGTAATATTTACAAATGTAATGTCTTTATCTTCTAATATTCGGCCATCCTTACTAAAAGTTTGTCCCCAAACAACACAAGAATATCATGAAATTATGACCTTACTATAATATCAACTATAAATAGAACAATGTTAACAATAAAATTTTATAATTAATTATCACACAGCATCCCATAAGTTATTTAAAAGAATCCAATGAAACTATAATGAAATTCTTGATTTCTTCTATATACTTTTATCATAAAAATGTTAAATAAGAATAAGAGTGATACATATTATAAATAAACATAATGTTCATGTGAAGCTTTTGTCAATCAACTTATCTATTTTCATCATTTCAAAACATTATTTATATTTGTCAAATTCGTCATCATCGATTAATGGCATCTGCACCGAACCCCTCACCACCCAGTCCAGAACTAGTAAAGTTACAGGACTTTGTGATCGTGTTAGACTTCCAGATGATGTGTGACATCTGCACCGAACCCCTCACCACCAAGTCCAGAACTAGTAAAATTACAGGACTTTGTGATCGTGTTAGACTTCCAGATGATGTGTGACATCTGCACCGAACCCCTCACCACCAAGTCAAGAACTAGTAAAGTTACAGGACTTTGTGATCGTGTTAGACTTCCAGATGATGTGTTGCATCTGCACCGAACCCCTCACCACCAAGTCAAGAACTAGTAAAGTTACAGGACTTTGTGATCGTGTTAGACTTCCAGATGATGTGTTGCATCTGCACCGAACCCCTCACCACCAAGTCAAGAACTAGTAAAGTTACAGGACTTTGTGATCGTGTTAGACTTCCAGATGATGTGTTGCATCTGCACCGAACCCCTCACCATCAAGTTCAGAACTAATATAGTTACAGGACTTCATGATCGTGTTAGACTTCCAGATGACATGTGATAGAAGATAATCAAAATATAAAATCAGATATAAATACATATACATACATTTTTAAACGACTTCAAAAAAAAAGAGTTTATCAATTCGTTGGAATCTTTTTATATTTATTTATTTATTTTATTTTGCTGTGTAATAATCAATAGAGAAATTATTATACAACAAATATATCCATAATCATTCACAAAACAAATAACGGTATATTAGTCGTCATAACACTACTATACTATAATACTATCTAAAATATTATCGATAACACCGGCCGACAAATGAATACTTTTTGAACGTTGTTTTGATTTCAGTAAAAATTATCAGTAAT